>NC_056725.1:435342511-435472511 GCF_019279795.1 Protopterus annectens
CATCCAACCTCCAATTCATCCAATGCAGACCCAAGTCACCAGTGAAATAATCCACATGCTATTCTCCAAAACCCTAACCTGGTATGTGACATTACCAATGTCTACTTGAGGGACAAATGTCACCTCAGGGATATCCACTAGGATCAACCACCAGCTTCTTGACAGCCAAAACACATCATTGACCCTCCATGAACACCGTTTAAACAACTGAATGGGTAACTAACCCAAGTTAGCCCCCAATACCTCCTCCTTACCTGGTGCAATAATTATACCCATCCATTGCAATGTATGGCATGCTGTCATGGTAATACTCCTACCACCTGTCCCATTCCAGTGAAGACCCCAGCTACCAGTAAAGCAGCATGAGATTCAGTCCTGAAGCTCAATGCACAAGGCAGAAGAAAATCAAAGACATTACCTTGTAGCTGCAAGGGAAAAACACAAGAAGCACACAAGCCACAACTCCAGATTCAGCTGCATGCTGCAAAACTACAAACTCAGTGCATACTGCTCCAGCAGCCGACACATTCATGCTGGCAAAATGTGACCTCAGTGCATACTGCTCCAGCCTCCTCTCTCCTGTCGAGTTGAGATCCCTCTGGTAGCCAGGTGCTGCAACTCTGCACTGCTTCCATCTGTAAAATAAAGACACCTGTAAGTGCCTACTAATTCCCCCTCCCTCAACAGCAACAAAGTTCCGGGCAAATCACTGTCCTAATGTACCTCCCCTACTGAATGTAGAGCTACCTGTAACTGTCCTAAGAACTTCCAATTTGAGGTTGCTATCAAGCCTTTAATATGTATTTCACCTTTGCCCATTCACTCTACATTATCAGTTTTTTTTATAGATATGATCCCCCCTACCCCACACACAACATGAACCAAATTAAACATCTCAGCAGTCCACACTTCCCAAAATTTCACCCCCAAGAGCCAGCAATCCATATCAGGAATTCCCTAGTGATATGCATGGTAAATCTAACTTGATCATAATAATTCAATATGATCCAACAACTTTTTTTTATTTTTTTTTTATTATACATGTGAACAACTTACTTTAACCCTTCTATGACCCTCCTAGTTAATGTTGCTAATCCACTATTAGTATTTTGTAAATAACTCGCAATTAACATTTTGTGTTCACCTTGTGCCTCATTCATCCCACTGAATGGTGCCCTCCATTTTGAAGATGGAAGGTTAAGAGTTAATTGAAAATCCCACAAGAGTAACTCCTCAAGGCTTTATAACCATACTTCTGAACACCTTAGCACAAATCTGAACCGCACCACAAATAAGTGGGAGAAAAGCCCAAGACCAGGGACAACTCTCTGATGGGTAGGAAGTCTAAACCTCAAGTGTCTGTCATTACTTTCACACTTGGCATTACTTTGGCAGCAAACCTTAATTTTATGAAAAATGGGCCAAAATAAGAGACAGAAATCGGGACACTCTGTGAAATCTATACAGTTGATAGGTATGCCTAGTGCAAAATCTTGACAACACCTGAAGGGACTGGAGAGGGGGGAATTGGGATGCCATTATACACCTGTCCCACAAACCCAGAAAGCTGCCAAAACAACAAGATCCCTCTCACCAGCTATATTTCTGAAGAATACGAAGTTCAAAAAGAAATGTACTTCATCATTCAGTGGCTGCACTCCTCCAACCCTTCCAGTAATTAGCTAAAAAATCAACACTGTAGAAGAAATGTGCAACATTTAGTGCCTGCATTCAGAAACTCAACATTCATGAGGAACAAACCACAATATGATGCAAAATCTAGGCAACTGAAATGTATGGTGGTTACCAGCTCACTGCACATGCGGTGAGAACAACCGCCACTCCAGGTACCTCACAACCTGTAAAACTTGTTCTGTGACACCACGAACTCCCCTGTTACAAACTTTTGAAAAGTTGATAGAATAACAGTTTTGCATTACCATGAATTCTCTGAGAAGTATGAAGTCTTAAATGTAAGTCATTGTCACTATTTCCCAACTTCCATCTCAAACGATTTGCCACTAATTTGCCCCCCAATTTTGTGAACCCTCCCTGGAATACTTCCTGAATGACGGAATAGAAAAACACACACACACACACACACACACACACACACACACACACACACACACACACACACACAAACACACTGGTCTAAAAGGTTGCACAAACAGCTCTCGTGCTACCTAAACTGTTGCAAGACATGAAGTGTGCCCATCCATCCTAATTACTTCCCAACCTCCCCACTTGACAGTATCTATGCATGCGTTAGAGCAACAGCTACCTGCAGGTGCCTCACAGACTGCAAAAGTAATCTAAACCAAGACATAAAAAAAAAAAAAAAAAAAAAAACAGAACCACCAGGAATAAGCACAGTATGTCCCTGCGGCCATCAGCATCCTCAATTATTAAAAGTCTGCTACACCCCCAACAAGTTAACAACTGGAGACAAGCAGCAGACATAATTATGGACAGCTCCCAAAATGCTCCAGAAGGTACATCACTGACAAGTGCAAAATGTAGCAGGTAAACACCGAAGCATTCAATCTGCCTTGTCTCACTGCAAGCCTGGCAGACCAACTGGTGTTCACCCCCCTTTCAACAAATCCAAACCCTCTCAGAACAAATGAACTTCCACAGTCTGCCCAACACCCACCAGTGGGTCCAAAAGCGAGAAGTGACTGCCAAACTTTGCTCCTACAACCTAGAAAGGAGTCAACAAACGTACTTTTTTATTTTTTTGTGACCCACAACCAAACCCCACCTTGGATTGCACAGCTCGGCTGCAATCATACTGCCCAAACTTTCAGGATACATTTTGAAAGCCTGAATCTCTGATGTCATTGTTTCCTGACTTTCATTTTTAACCATTTGCTAGCAAACCTCAGTTTTGTGAGGAACAGACCTAAAGTATGAAGCAAGTCTGATCATTCTGCGAAATCTGTATTGTTGAGAGGTATGAGTGAACCACGAGTTGAAGCGAAGCGTGGCTGCACATGTGCAGCCGTGAACAGCCATTCCTAAACCTGCAAACCAACACTGCATAACGGGCACTCCACTATCGCTAACAAAACCAGAAACCAAGGCCCGCTCTGCTAAGTTAACTACGGAACAAATTTACATGGCTGAAATGGCCCCCACAGTCTACCTCAAAGAAAATCCCATGCTCTTATAAACTTAGAAAGCTGCTAAAATAACAGGACTTCTCCCAGCATGCACTTTCCTGAAGGATACGAAGTCTGAAGCACCAGCATATCATCAGTTAGCAACCCAACCCTCAGCTTAACCC
Organism: Protopterus annectens; assembly: GCF_019279795.1. NCBI lineage: Eukaryota > Metazoa > Chordata > Ceratodontiformes > Protopteridae > Protopterus > Protopterus annectens. The sequence continues at coordinate 435,345,801 of NC_056725.1, forward strand.
AGTGATCTGCCAGAAAATCGCACCTTTAATGAAGAACAGTCATAATTTATGGAGAATGAACAGAATTAAAAAATAGTATCTTTCCCAGAGCTCTAGAAAACATATAGCCAAAAAGGCAAACCAAAAAAAGGCAACCACATGTGCATGAAGCAGCCATTACACTTTGGTGCCTCAATTACGGAACTGCAATGCTTCTCTGAATAGGAAGGCATGGTTCTACAACACAACTAAATGCAATGCTGAGATAACCGACCCGTTAAATAGTATTCACCTCCACCAATAATTTTAATACCTCCCCTATCTTCATGACCAAACTCTGTACTCCGGCCCTGCAATCTGCAGACCATGTCCACCATGTGTCTCCGGTTACAAGCCCCCACCAACAACCGACAGTAACCAACAGGCAGCACTCCAAATCCTCCCTCTGAATGCAGAATGAAAAAAACTGCCTGTATAAACTTAACTAGCTGCTAGAATACAAGCTTCAACTGTATAATTAAAATCATGGTGCATAACTCAAGTAAGACATATAAAGAGGAGAGAAAAAAAAAACTATAATGTAACTTCACCATAACTACCCCTATTCACCCAAGGCCTACCTGTACCCTGAAGTACCTACAGTTCATCACGGACGTGATACTTGCTATAGCAAGTTCATGCCCAAAATGTGACTCCTACTCCAGTTACACTTGCCTAAAACCCTTTAAACCCCTCCCTACTCATACCTCATTTCCTCCCAATCCTCCCCCATTCCTATTTAACACTATCCTCTTAATTCCTGCTACTCTATTTATCTAGCTCCACTTGAAGATGTCCCTGGACAAACTGGTCTGTTCCAAACCTCATTGAGTTTCAGACTGCATACCCTTCAGAAAATTTATACTAACACAAAATCTGTTATTCTATCAACTCTGTAAGTTTGCAAGAGCAGTATTTAAAAATTGTCCCTATTTTTGGACCTTTGTCCCACTTTTATTTATGGCTTTGTCCAGATTTCTTGCTCTAAAAGGTTTAGAGATATGCCATGTAGCAGCTGCATGCTAACTGCTGCAGTACAGCAGTAATACAGCCTGGTAAGCTGCTATAAGAAAGATGTTTACTCTGTTAGGGAAGAGTAGGCTGCTATGCAGGACCTGCTAACCATCCTGTTAATTACCAGCCGAATATCACAACTGGGGAATGGATGGGCTGATTGCTCTATTTGAGCAATAATAAGTAGGCTAAATGATGGCTCTTGGTTAGATTTAGATGTTTGGCTCTCACCCCATGGAGTAAATGGTCTGACATGGTGCAGGTTGACAATCCATCAGGATAGTACTTTGGAGGAAAAAAATAATTTCTGAATGTGCAGCAGTTTAAGCAATGCAGTATTCTGCTAGCCATATTTAAAGCAAAGCCTAATGGTTGAAAACCAACTGTTTCAACAATCTAGTCTTCTTCTAATAATATTTAAGGCAAGACTTCATGGATGTGAACATAGTAATGTGAGTGTGTATCTATCTATCTATCTATCTATCTATCTATCTATCTATCTATCTATCTATCTATCCATCTATCTATCTAGCTATCTATCTAGCTATCTATCTATCTACTTGTCTATCTAAACCTTCTCACAACATCTTAGCTTGTTTTGTTATTAATCTCAAGGCATCAGAGTTGTGCTTTCATTTCAGGGTAGTCATTTAGGAATCGATAAAGCTGGGATCTTTCTTTATGAACATGGCATTTCTTGTATGTTTCATGGCATGCTGATAACTTAAGTTTCAAAAGATCTGAAATAAAGTAAGGGATCATGAATTGTATTAAATTAATGACATCTAAATGTATTTAGCATTTGTTAACCAGATTAGTCCCACTAGGCTAGTGACCAGTTTTTGAGGGAGCTAAGAAGTGGTCTTTATAGTCCTAGGGGAATTTGGCCAGAGCATCAGGAGAACTTTTTGTACTCTTTTTGCATGAGCTACCACCAACTTAAGCAGATGAGACCTTGGTTTAACTTCTCATCTGAAGGATGTCAAACTCAGGAGTACAGAACCCCTAACTGTGCTCTACAATGTCAGCAGTTTAAAATTAATTCATTTACCAGGAGTGGGAACAGAACTAACACTTCTCTGATGTTATTGTACTAAAGGCAAAATGAACGGAGTTGGGTTGGTGGTGGAGACTGGATCTTCTTTAGCAATAGTAAAGAAATCAAATTACTGCAACATAAATTATCAATAAACACTGAAGATGCTAACCTATATGGAGATATGAGGAACTCAAACACTACAGAATGCAGAGGGAAAGCACTGATTATGTCATCTGCACAGGTTATTAGGGAATCCTCAATAACAGTGCTGTACTTATTGATATAAATATAACCTAAAGAAGGACACACACAGACTTACAGAAAAGAGGGGATAATGAGTCATACTTGACCTCTGAGGCATCTTTTCAATAACTGGCCAGGTGGTTCATCACATGGCTTTGCTGTAGCTCTGGCATATGACAATGCATGATGGAAAAATAAACTGCCATGAAGTATGGAGCAAGCTGCATATCCATGTCAATGTTTTTCCTTTAGACCTGTACTTAGATGAAGATGAATAACAGAGCAATAGCACATACTTCCTTTCAGCCACTGGTGCATTATCTGTGTCAGTCCATGAAGCATTTTAATGCCATGCTTACTATGGACAATACAGTATCCTGAAGTCATTAAGGCTGAAACGAAACTAAAATTCTTCTGAGTTTCTGGCATGAGACAAAAGTTACTTTTGAGACACTAAGTATGTATAATTTCAAAAGTGCATGACTCGTTCTTTGGAATGTAACACAATGAATTAGTGCAGTGTTCTTTCATAATTGGACTGGTTATTACCAAATGCACACAGACACGTACACATGCACGTACACACAAACACACACATACACACACACACACACACACACACACACACACACACACACACACACACACACACACACACACACACACACACCACACATGCACCTTGTTAATATGTATCATATGGATATGTTATTAGTTCACATGAATAAGAAATAAGGTTCCCATCTGTAAGCACGAGACCCAACAATGTGAGTTCTGACTCTTTGAAAAATAAAATGATTCAGATTGAAAAACTGTGCACGGAAAAATATAATTTTGAATCTTTCAAGTGTTTTTCTTATTCCATAGTAAGAGACTGCAGTCTCCACAATCACTTTCTGCTTACATTGACTATTGACTACCTCTTGAGATTGTTCCATGTTGGAGCAGGGGAAACCAAGGTAATAAAGGCATTTGAAGCTCTCCAGATCTGACCACAGTTATGATCCAGCAATCTGAACACATTCCTTCCAGAATGTTACTTCTATTATATTTTCTCTGCATGAAAAAACAATATTGTACCTCAAGGTGTTTTGACTCCATATAATATTAAACAGGATAAAGCAGGTGTAGGAAAATGAATGGTTTCAAATGTTTGTGTGTGTGTGTGTGTGTGTGTGTGTGTGTGTGTGTGTGTGTGTGTGTATATGTGTTGCTTTAATTTCTCTGTGCATGGAGCCTGTACAGACTTGAGCAATGATGCTTTCTTTTTACCTTATTTCTTCCTTTTGCTTTCATCTTTACTGCAAAAGTGTCTATCCTTTCCCCATGTCTACAGTAGTAACTAACTTCTGGCAGCTTTTCACTGAGATTCTCCTGTCAGTCTCATGAGTACAGTACTTTTCATCTTCAATCAGATGTAAAGCTTTATTGCTTGCTCCTGAGCAGACATCCTTTGTAAAATATAATATTTATGTACCTCATAAATACACATGGATTACAGATTTAACAAAGGTATTGAATTTCCTTTTTTTAACTTTACATTGTAGGACTTTTGATGCAGGCCTTGTTGCATTTCTGTTCGATTTTTTTATACAACCTTTATGTGGCTACATTTATACATAATGCATGCCCTCACCATTTATCTATATGTAAGGTTAATACTTCTTCTTTGTGTGAAGCTGATGCTACTCATTATTTTGACTCCATCATATGTTATCAGTGCACATTTAAACTCTTTATGAAAAAAAAAATGTTACCTCATTTTTTGTTTCTACTTTTTTTGCACTGCCATGAGTGCCTGTATCCCGGCTGTGACATATTACATTATCTTAAACTTTACATATATGAAAACCATTTAAGGATACTGTGACATCCCTCCTCTTGGCCAGTGATCAAGGATCCTTAATCCTCACTACTGACACTGGTGGGGAACATTCACTGTGAGAAAAATAGACAACACACAGTATTTTCAGATGCAACACTATGCACCAAGTACAATTTTCCTTAAGAACACACAGGGAATGCATACTCCAGTCCTAGGACTAGGCTTTCCCTCCAGGCCCCAAATAAGACTCTCCACTGATCAATGAGTCATTAGACAAGTGTTCCAAGCCAAGTCCTCTACCACTCTGTCTGTGAAATCAGTGCTATCAGTATAAAGTAACTGCCACACACACACTGTCTTTGAGATTTGATGCTCAACCACACACATCCAATTGGGAAAGGCTGAAACAGCTTACCCACTTTGCCACCTCCACCCAGACTATAAATTAGATTTGCTACCACCAGAACACCTGAAGCCAGCTACTTTAAGGGTACCCAATTACACTTAGTAAAATTAATGCTTATACAAATGGTAGTGTTTAACCAAGCAGCAAAACTTTCAGAAACGTGGAGCCACAGTGCCACTAAATAAATGCAAGTACTCTCAAAGGTTAAATCATTAACGGACCGGAGTTCCGCTGTGGCGACCCCTAACCGGGAAAAAGCCGAAAGACGCAACAACAACAACTCTCAAAGGGTTAAATATTTTCTAAAACACCAGCCACAATGAAAGTTTTAGATATATTTAATAATACATAATAAAACAACAAAAATACAGAAGATCTATTTATAATAAACACCAGAGTTTCAATCATAGGAAATATAAAAAACAGCACAGATGGAAAAACATTTAGATAATCTCATTATATTTTTTAACTGACTGAAGAATCACTCTTCCCTATTTACTTACTTACTAAAGCAAGGCAAGGTGAAATGGACGAGTGTCTTGTCAGGTCCAAAAACAGAGTGCCCTCCTGACAGCTCTCACTAGTATTCAAATACAATTTCAGTGCTGGCTACAGAATGATATCACACCTGGTCACTTGACTCTGTGATTCCCACATTACCATCTCTCTAGAAATTGAGCCAGGATCTTGCAGTATGTCACAATACACACATAGAACTTTAGCTAAGGTTTATTATAGCACCTGAAAACCTCCTGCAGAAACTAGCAAGTCATTCTCTGGCACCCCAGGGTATAGTTAGTTTACCACTAAGAACAACAGAGCAGGATCCCAGCTCAGGCTTTTCATAGACATTGCATCTCCAACTGAATTCAGACCTGTGAGATAAAATCGTTGTGGCCTAAACCAAGTAATTTAATTTCAGGCTATTTTTCTTAAGGTTAGCTGGGCTAACATTAACCCCTTCCCTTCCAGCATCCTCTGTTAATATTAATACATTTCTTCAGTTAAGACAGTGCAGACTGACATACATGTATATTTCTTATCTGTCCAGCAGGGCCTACTGTTGATAAATATTTAACACAAGCAACTTTGCAAATAGCACAATCATCTGTACAAATCAGTCTGTTATTCAAATTACATATAATTCTTTACAAAACTTCAGCTAGCTATGCTGATATATGTTACATATGCACTGCCCTACTTCACCTGGCACAACTGGCACTACCTCACATCATCACAGATGCATCTGCATCATTAACTGTTTTTAGAAAATAGGAACGATCATTGTCGAGTCCGATTACTAATTGCCTAGGTATCAAATGTGTTCTGCCGCACAGTAGAAAAATTAATGCAGACCACCTACACCTAACATTCAGTCACAGATCCTTTCTTCCACACAGATTTCAAAATACAAGAATCTGACACCATCCAGAAAGGTCATGTAAAAGCCATCAAACAAAGAAACACACCAACAGTGAAAAAGAAACCATTGCATCCATAAAATACAATACCAGAAATAAGAATCACACATACTCCTGACCAAATACAATACTAAATCTATATAAAAAATAAAATCAAAAATAAAACAAAAATGAGATTTTGGAACAACCATACATTATTGTAATAAAAGATAAAAAAACCCCACAAATTTACAGTTTATTTTTTTTTTATTACTTGTTTCCTTAATGAATTGTTAGCTAAATTGCAATCTTCTTTTTTTTTATTTTCTTCTTGTCTTGATACATTTTGTAGGATGTTGCAAAAGCAGGAAGTGCAGTACCATTGTAAGTTTACCTTTAAGTGCACGCCCTCAGCATGACATCACATATTATTTTCTGCAGGTGGCATGCATGCACTGTCACACTGGGTTTCTAATCATATCAGTATTTCTTATTTTGGAGTGCACAGTGAAAACTTTTGAAAATGTATCCTGGGCTTTATGAGGTAAATTATGTCTAACTCATTTTGTCACCAAGGTTATACAATTTGAAATGTCTTTATTTTACTGGTAATGTTGACATGGATTTTTTGCTTTGATGTCACTTCCTTGCATTTTTCCACTTAGTGACTGTTTCAGAGCATTATCTTTTTTGCTCAGTGGTATTTCTGTGTGATAGAATGAATGTGTTTGATTGCAACCCTTGTGCACGTTCTCTCTCTCTCTCTGTATATGTATATATATTTATTGTCATCTACTATTAGGCTATGGGAACATCAGTAGTAATATTTCTTTTCTTCTGAAGCACAGATAGCTAGCTCTACATGCTTATTAGGTGATTTTTGTTTCTATGCATGCTGATTTTTTTTGTTTTTCAGCTTTTGAAGTATTGTTCATACTGTATCAAACTGCTAGATAACCTGACCAAAGCATCTGCAATAGGTCAGATAATCAGATACCTGTATAGAACTGGCTTCAGAATGAATAAACAAATGCTCATTTCAGTTGACTGCAAAGTGTTGGTCATTAAGAAGTTGATGAAAAAGCATACAATGGCATTAAACACAATTAGAAAATAAGCTAGATTGAACTGCAGTCTCATATTTTATGTTTACTAACTGATCATGAACAGAACAAAGTCATCTAAAAAGATAAAAAAAATTTCATGATAAAAATGAATTATAAACCTCAGTAACGTAAAATGAAATGGTGTAAGAGGGAAGAGAAACAGAACAAAATGAATAAACCTCATAAAAGTAGAAACAGAAAGTCAGGGAGAGACACACACACACACACACACACACACACACACACACACACACACACACACACACACACACACACTCCAATACAATGGCTCTGCCAAGCATTGTTATTAACTTAAGAGGTATATCTGAAAAAGCATAATGCAACAATGCATAAACAAAAATGCATATTAAAACAGCAATAAAATCACATCAAAATTACCACAGAAACCTAATTGAAAAAAGCAGCTAGCATACATCAGCTAATTAAACATAAGAAAATGACATAGAGGTGGGCATTACTACTTGCATATATGCCTATTTATGTTCTTGGGAACAGCTATTAAAATGATTGTCCCTGTGAATATGTTTGTGGCTGCAACTAGCATACTAATAGCTAAACCAGCATAATATGGTGACGTAGTCAGAGCCGTATTGCTTCTTACACATAGATATCTTTCAGTTCTTGGAGTTGCCACCAAAATGACTAACTTTGTGACTACTTTGGAGACTGTGTTACTTGTAGAACTATATACATGTTTATTAACCACAGTGTTACTGATGTTTTAGTCTCTTCATGTGAACTCATTCATCTCAGAGTCCTCATTTATACATACTGAGCCACAACTGCTTGTAGCACTGAGTCACAGTAAATTTAAATGGCTGGCCTAGTTCCAAATTGACACACACACACACACACACACATATATATATATATATATATATATATATATATATATATAGACATATGATATCTTTTAGCAATGACCCTAGTGCTCATAATTGTACTATTACTGTAACCCATTCATATAACTGGACTTCATTTAATATCGAAAACAACAAATTTTATGTGAATACTAAAATGCTTGCTGTCTGACAAAGTTATAGAACATAAGGTACTTTTGATGAGGTGTTGTGTAATATTGGTAAGTGTTTATAATTGCAATACATAAACTATTAAACATAATGTTCAAGCTGAAAAAATACACATGCCCACTTTGTAAGTGTAGTAAAGCACTTGCTAGTGTGCATGGTACAGACAGTCCAATGCATGCTTGGACTTTAAGGGCTCACTGCCCATGTCTTACATTACCTCTGGGCATGCAGTAACCTCTACACCATGCACCCACCCTTGAGCTTCACTGCATACATAATACATATGTTTTGGGGCTGTTCTATTGTTTTCCCCAAACATCCATTTTTATGTGCACAGGTATGTTTCATTAGACCTTTTTGTGTTTATCAAATGTGCAAACTTCACCGTCCTCAACTCTTACAATGCTGAATATAAATAGATTAAAGGGATTGAGCCAAACACTGTCCATTTTTTTCCATCTAGTTATAATTACCTTTTGGAATGTGTAATGTTTATCATTGACCTCTGTGTCCCATTACCTACACGCTTATTCAAATAACCATCTGTTAACTTTTAAGTAAACTAATCCTTGCAGAGCTTTTTCAACCATGAGTCAGACTTTAAAAGAAAAGAAGAAAAAAGGTAAATGTAATACTATACTAAATGTAATATGCCTGAACATTGCATAGCAGAGTGTAGCAGCACACTGTTACTAAGAATGTGGTTGAAATGCAGATAAAAGCCAGAGTCGTTTGGGAAACCCCTGCTAAAACAAAGATTGCATAGAAGCTGCCCAAAATCATTTAGCAATGAACAATGCACTTAGAACACTAGGGATTTGAGGCTCCAATACATTCTTCCTTATTCAGTAAATCTTTTTTAGCGCAAATGCATGCAAGCAACAACATGGTACAGTCAACAAAATCACTAAATATGATTCTTTAATTGGAACAGCAAGTGTTCTTTCTTTTTTAAGGGTTGAATAGAGGTTGGAAGATCCAGTTTGCGCTAGTAAGTGAGTGACTAATGTGTGCTGACAGCAAATTAATTTACTTTTCTCCATAGGTTGATCAGCAGTAAGTTTTACTGAGTTTAATTATTCAGCATCTCAGAACCATAGCCCCAACATCGAAGATCACATCCCCAGTGGATGAAGACCAACTTCTTGGTCCCTTATGTTTACTATTGCTTTGTTTGTTGGTACTGCTTTGGTATTTCATACATAGGAACAGTTATGCCTTATAGCCATAGCTAAGCAAATCAGTTTGCATGATGTAAGCCAGCAATGAGGAAGAGTTTTTGCAGCAAACAGGGAACTGTTGGATATTTGTATCATGTGCACTTTATCAACATCCTCTCTAGAGCTCCATTAGTTCATAACTGCTACGTTCATCTTGCCTTTCAGGAACTGCAGAAAATTAATTTCATTGCTTCATAACTGCTTTGTGCCTATTAATGCAAGTTATTGTTGGGGTCTGAGTGTCAGAGATAGATTTCTGTCAAGATTTTTGTATGTTTATTTAACAAAGGAAACATCTAATTGAATTGGGCTTCCTGGTGTTGGGAATGCTCAAATCAGGGTATTGCTGTGATATTGTAGGTTGGTAAGTTCAAATGTAGTTGCTAGGCAAAAGGTCCAAGAGACTGTTCAGAAGTCTAGTCCCATTAAAATGACTCTTCTGTGAAAAAAAAATCATCCATGGCTGCTAGATTATCTGCTATGTAGTGTAATCTAACAGTAAACAAATCCACTGGTCACACATCACAGCCAGCAACTGTAAGCAATGCAGAATCCACACTGCTGTCATAGCCTCATCCCTAGCAGACAGGGAAAAGGCCATCTTTTTGGCCACCACTTTACCAAGGATGCTGAGTTCATTTTTCAGTCCATTGGACATTTACAATTGGGAAAGGCTGATAGACAATTAAATGTGATATAAATACCCCTGTGGTATCATCTAGTTGCTTCATGTTATATATTGTTTAGTTTGCTCCTTCCTGAGTCTGTATATGTTCATAGGTTCATAAGTGAATGCTAGGTTAACTGCCCTGAATGCAGTGGCGGCTGGTGACTTCAAATTAAAGGAGGGCTGCAAGAGACAGCTGCATGGGTGGGGCCAATGGGGAGGGGTGTGACCAACGAGAAAGGGGTGGAGCTATGTTCAAAACCACAACAACTGGAATTTTAAATTAAATACGCTGCCCTGGGTGCCAAACTGTCATTACAAGAGTCCAATCAAGACAAAATGAAGTGTAGAAGAAAAAAATATTTCAATGCTTTGGCTACATGACAACTTACTTAATATCTAGATGGAAACACAAAGGTTGTGAGGCATGAAAAAATAAATTGCTTTTTAAATACATTACTGGAATGCCAGTCAAAATCAAGTATAAAAAAAACAAGCAGCACTCAGCTCAAACCACTTCACCTTGTACTGCAGTTCTAATTATAATGTATATTCAGCTTTATAAAATTACCAAGTAACATGCTGAAAGTAGCAATCTCTGTGATACTCCCACTTGTAAAAATGTTTCTTATCCAAAAAAGACCTGCTGCCTGACAACTGTCTACTTGTTTCACGGAGAACACATGATCAAAGTAAAAAATGAACAGCAAACAAGAAACAAGCTCAAGATAAATTGCTTAAAGGATTACTGCACAAGTTATGGACCACACATGATAGATTGGCATTCTGTTTAGTTTACGGGTAAAGCCTGCAAAGATAACTGCAAGTCTCCAACAAATGTAATGAGCTTCTGAAAATACTGTAATCCTGTCCTTTATTACAAATACTGTCATATGTATTTCAATACCTAAGGCTTATTCATTATCTAGTTATGTAAATATTCTCTGCATGGCAACAATGAAAAGGCTTTCAGTGTTGGAAATTCTTTAATAGTATGCTTATTAAAGCTTACTTGCATCTTACAATCTCCGACAAGCTTACCTGATGGACATTAAAGCATTGCTACTTTAATACAGAGCAACAGGGTACTGCAACAGCATGCATTTTCTGAATAATAAGAAGCATAAATCAACAGTATAAGAATATGACAAAAAAACAGAACATTCTGCAAAATCAAGGACAGGTGAAAAGCCACAGTAATACTAGTGGTCTGCCTTGGATGGGGGAATACTCTGCACACTTATACTGCATGACTGCTCCTTGCCTTGCTTGGACACATCCAGAGCCACTACAATGGGGAGTGGAGTGCAACAAGTAGGTCACAGTTTGAAATGTCTCTGGCTGATGGAGATGGCTCTGACACTCATACCTCTCAACCTCAGAGCAAGAAATCTGGACAAAGCCATACATAGAAGTGGGACACAGGCCCAAAAATAAAGACAATTTTTAAATATTGCTCTTATAAACTTAGAAAGATAATAGAATATTAGTAGGTCTTGCATTAGTATGAATTTTTGAAGGGTATGAAATCTAAAACTCAAATGTCTGCCATTATTTTCTAACTTCAGTCTTTAATGATTTGCTACTAATTTGCAAGAAAACCACAATTTTATGAAAAACAGACCAAATATGTTATGCAAAAATATAAAATTGCCACACAATATAGCTGGGAACCTGTCAAAGAAGGGACACCTTTTTTAAAATTAGTACTGTTAACTTGAGCAGCTGACAAAATAAGCATCTAAATGCATTTCTGAAATAAAAGTAATCTATAACTCTGATCATTACAGTTATTTATAATTGTAAACCCTCCACGTTTTCTTCCAAAATTGCCATTTTGCAGAGGGATTATTAAGGGGAGAGCAACATTTTGAGCCAAAATTGGAGACAGTTGAGAGGTTTGGATATTCCTAATTCTATAAAGCAATTTATTTGCACGTACCTCTAAACCTCTTAATGCAGGAAATCTGGATATGGCCAAATATATTGGGGGAACATGCAAACAGTACTAAAGACAGTTGATAGAACAGGTCTTGCTTTAGCATGCATTGTTCTGAAGGTTATGATGTCTGAAACTCAATGTCTGTCATTATTTAGTGACTTCATTCCTAAATGATTTGGCAGAAAACCATACATTTTATGAGGAACAAACCAAAAATAAGAAGCAAAAATCTGTTCATTCTGCAAAAGTCTGGACAGTTGAGAGGTATAGTTCAGAGTTTGCTGCCCCCCCCCCTCACAAAATCATGGTCGAATGGAGCATCCCCCTGCAGCCATTCCAATGTCCCATTCCTTGGTTATTTTGCCCCATTTGCCATAAACACTGTATACTGCTTTACTTCTGCGATGATATGGATTTCATTTGAAAGTTTTATTTTATATTTTACAGCATAAACCCTAATAGATATCTGCTAAACAAAGCAATGCAGTCTCCCAATTAAAAAAAACTTAGCATTAAAACTTCTCTGCCCTTGAAACTCACATTCATTGAAACAGCATTGAAACCCACATTCAAAGAAAATACATTTTGCCAGTGGCAGATAAAGATTAATTTTGGGCTGTTTTCAAATCACAGGCTCCTTGAGCACGAAACATACACATGCTCTTTGATACACCTTCCTGACTGTATTAAATTATATTCCTTGTACAATACAGTACAGTTGAATTGCCCAATTCAGAACATTTCCATCATAAAAGTCTACTCAAACTTCAACAGTCCACTAGTATCAGTAAATATGCACAATCTCTGAAGAAGTAAAAGCCATCTAAATAATTCCACATTAAAGAAATATGTTAACTAATGAAGAGGTTACTGCTAGCAAACAACTTTATATGTCATTGTATAGCAATAGGGAATGGATAGCAAACTGATAACAGGTTCATAGTTACTAAGTATCTTCACCAAAGAGGACTGCAGCATCCATCCCCTTTAGAACAGAGTACAGTATCAGCAATGGGTCGACCTACTGTGGAAGTAGAACCCACAGCCTTCTGCATCAAAAGCAAGTACACTACCTGTTGTGCTATTTGCAATGTAAGCAAACTCAGCATAAGCAGCACTAAACTTTTGTTCCCCTGCAGCTCTTAGCTCCTTGTAAAATCTACTCGACACTCAGCTGTATCTCTGAACTTTGCAGCACAAGAAATCCGGACAAAGCCAAAATTTATTTGGGGGGGGGCAAAAGCCCAAAAACCAGGGACACATTTTAAACATCGCTTGTATAATGTTGGAAAGCTGCTAGAATAAAATGCTGTATTACCACCATATATTTCACTGCCAGGTATTGAACCCAACGAGCGCTGCTAAATGTATCCAAAGTTTCTGCAGGTATATTCTGATTTTCCTGAATAACATAAACTGAAACAGTCTTTATTGGACCTGTCTTCTGTACTCATACTTGAGTGTCTGTATTTAACTTCCTTTCTGAAATACTGGATATTTAATCTTTTCTGTATGTCAGGCCAAACTAACTGACCTCACTAATTGTATCTGCTGTATATTTTGATAATACCAAAACCCTGTAATGCTACACGCCTCTTTATCCTTGGTTACCTTGGTTTCCAAGCCTGGCCTTGCATGTGCCTCTTTACCTAGCATTCCATTGTTAATGTACATCTTTCCCTTGAAAAGGGAACCTTCTGTAGCCAGCAAGATTGTATCTTTCCCTTGAGAAAGGAACACTGTATTTCTGTATCTTTCCTTTCTAATAAACTGTCTTTCTCTGAAACTGAATGCATACACATCTGACTCTATATTTTCAGGCCTTATTCTACCTTAATGTACTATAGTGAATTCACTAAGAATACCCTAACTCTAACAATACTGAAATAATTATCAAAGATACAGGGCTGATATAACATTTAAGGTAACTTCACTCCACTGGAATCTTGCTAGTATGAGTCAAAATGGTCTACCAGTAGGGAGACTGTTCAGCCAGATGATAGAATTAACATTTCCTGGACATATACAGACATGCCTGCAAGGGTTCCTACTGTCTGTCAAGGCTCAGCTACCAATTTAAATGTTCTTTTAACTGTTTGGTAACTTGATCCACTTAAATAGTTACAAGCTGCTCTTATTTTTCTAATGTGTATATTTCTTTTCTCTTTGAACTTTTACTCCACATCCTAGCAACTCTTCCCTCTCCTTTTTATTACATTCAATTATTCATTTACTTGGCCTTATAGTTCTTCTGTACACTGTTCTCGTTTACCCCTTTATGTTCTGCCATACTTTAGACCTCCTTCTTGTTCTTTTACAGTGGTCTATGGAATATCACATCAGCTGACCGTGACATTTTTCTATCTTGTTCTTGGTTCATCAAATGTCCTAGTATTCTCCTTATTACAACCATTGTCCATTACACTAATATATATATTCAGCATCCCTCCCTGTTACTCTCACGCTTGCATTTACCTAGTATGACACCTAGTTTACTGCCCTTAATATTGGTGTGAACATTAAAAACTGAATACCCTCAAGGGCCTATATTGTTTTAACTGGCTGAATAATTATTAAAATTCACTGGAGTATTAAAAGTAGTATTGCATATACTTGAAAGCTGCTCTTTCAGATTGCCGCACATCATTAACAAAGACCATACTAAGTCTGATAGTGTATACATTTTCTGTAAGCATCACAGGGTATTTAGCACCACTCTGCCCATATCAAGTCACCATAACTTGGCTCCATTCAAACAAAAAGAAGAAAAACATTTACTCACTAGTATGTGTTAAAACACATGCATGCAAAGCAACTAGATTTTCATAAAACAGATCACAACGAGGTGAAAGTTTGGTTTAAAAAAATACAAAAGTAAAAATAAAACAAAACATAGATTGCAACAAAACAACTGAAAAACAGCATTATCAGCAAATCAACCCCTAAACTAGAAGTCTACATGGAATAATATTAGTTCAGCCACATAATCAAGCTAGAAACCTAAAAGATCTTAACTTAAACCTCCCTATACTATTGCAGTAACACCATAAGTAATAGAAAACAATATCAGAACTACATTAGAATGCCACGAGTCAATCCATTCATAAAAATATACATAATTTGCATAAGGATGCGGTTATTTGGACTTCCGGTGTGATGACAGTGTAGCAATTAGCTACTCTTGGAGATCTGTGCTGAAAGAGCACTAAATTATAAAAGCCAGTGGCCAATAGTAAGAAATTCTATACAAAATGACAATGGAAAGACATATGATATGACCTTCAGAAAATCTACTGACATGATTTATTAAAAAATAACAACACACAGGTTTAGTATTTTTGTCTCTAATACAAAATGGGACTTTGTCAGAACATAGAACCATTGTAAATATTCAATTGTTTAAATAACCCCTGCATATCATCACATAATTAAATCAACCAATCACCCAGCCAGATTTAAAAATACCAATAAATTAGTAACAATGAGCTATCATGAATAAACGCGAACACATTAATTCACTAGGAAGTAAACCTACTATTACTACATAAACCCTTTTAAAAATTACTCTAAATAATTCATATGCGCATTCTTAAAAACTGTTGTTAAAGGTAATGTATAAAAAATGCCATCTGATATAGTACTAATGCATTACGCCCTGAATGCTGAGATTTATAAAAAGTGATACTTACCTTACCACCAAGAAGAAAACTCTCTGTACTGTACTCTACTCTGTTCTTCTATCTTATTCTTCTAACGTATTATTATTCTACTTCTTTCTTCACTTTTCTTCTTCAGCACAGCTGCCAAAAAATTAATATAGATAGGCTGCCCAAAAAAATATATAAAAATAGGTAAATCCTTAGAGTTTGACCGTATGACCGATCACAAATCATTCAGTCCACAACTGAAACTGTTTGAATTGATTCTCGCTCTTTTCCCAGCACATAAAGCCCAGGAAGAGAGCGACAACCAATCAGCAGCATTTAGCCCAAGCACGTCATGTACGTGCCTGTGAACGTCGCAGTCCGAACCCCTTCCAATTCTATGCAGTTTGGAACCACATAGACTGCTGGGCATCACACTGATGCCTAAATTAGATCACCGGGCTGCAACAAAAACAAAAAAAAAGTCTTTATTTAAAACCGCCGCAACCCGAGGCGGTTAAAGTGCGCATGTGCGTACTTGCCGAGGCAGGAAGGAACTTGCCGAGTCACGGACTCGGAGACAAAGTAAACACAAAAAAGAATACTGTCTACTACACACCAAAAGGTACTTTTTCTTTTTTTTTGCTGAGGGGGCTGCAGTCCGGCAGTCCGATTCCCCTGCCTGAATGGCCATTTTAAACCTAGCCAATAACTCAAGGTCAGAATTAAACTCTTTATCGTGTATCCATGTGAGGACTACCTTAACCATTATGCCACCCCATATCCCTTAAGTTCTTTTCCTGAGTGCAAGTGGACACAGTACTTCTGTTGGTGAGGCTTTATCTACCTGTCACTAGAACCTCACAAAAACAAACACAAGTTTGCCACTGTCAGATTAAAACCAACTACCTATGTACACAGGAGATGTCCATGCTTGTAGTCGCCTGCTACTTCCACTCCTTTCTCATTATCTTCTTCCTTTTCTCAATGTATGATATTTTTCCTAGTTACCCATCAATATATTAAATTTGGTTTACATTAGTAATATAATGCCCCAAAGGAAACAGCCCTCTGTGTTGGTTCTAGCTTAAGATTTTGTATTTGCTAAAGTTTTGTTTCTAAGATTGCTGTTTAACTTTTCCTCTTTCTTTTTCCATTTTGCCACTTAGCTCATAATGTTTCATTTTAGTCGAACTTTGAGACCTACCCAGAGTTTGAACAGTTGTGCTCCACATGCTGGTAATTATGTTTCAGTTCCATAAGGAAAGGAAGCCATACGCAATCAGCAAGGAGTCAGCCACCAAGATTCACAGGTTTTCATAGCTGCTTCTCTGTGTTTGTGTGTGTGTGTGTGTGTGTGTGTGTGTGTGTGTGTGTGTGTGTGTGTGTGTGTGTGTGTGTGGTGGGTGTAAGACATAGAGTGTGGGGATGTGTGTGAGAGTGTGTATGTGTGAGTGGGGACTCGCTGCTAAGATTAAAATTACTGCTGTATTGTCAGAAGTGGTATAGTCCCTTTTATTAGTATAATGCTCTCTAGACAGTTAACTAAAAATCAAGCTTTTTATCTTAAGTGATTCTTCTGAGTGGAACACATGGTAATATATATCATGCCCTTCATTTCGGCAGGCTTGCCTTCATTTATCTCCATCTATATCATGACAGATATTTTGGTTGCTGGATTCATGGAGATTTTTTCCACCTGAATTAACAAGTATGGGGTTCATATCAAGGCTGACATTTCCCACTAATACTAACCAAGAGTGGCTCTGAGGCTGCTATGTTAACAAATACATGGCACACATAAAAAAAAAATCATCATGATATTCACTAGAAGGAACACATTCCAAATAAAAGATACCAACAGAATGTTTTATAAGAGGTTATTTTCTACTGCCATTCCTTCATGGTATTTGTTGTTAACTTGCTAGAGATCCCTTTTTTTGAAAAGTAGAGACATCCACTGATGGTACAGATGGTGAGACCTGCTCTTTGAACTGTAATCACAAATTTCTGTTTACAATTTAAGAACTTCTGCAGCTAACAGTGTAGTTTCTTATAAAAATATTGTCGTTGTCTTGACTGTTATTGCATAACTAAATCCCATAGCATTACAAGAACCCTGTCTTATATGTCCAGCTTGTAAAATGGCATTGTCAGAATGGCTTCATAACAAAAAAGAATGTTTCCAAGTGATCAGTCATGTACAGTGTAAGACCAAGCAGGTATATTTTGAACGGAAGCTCTCACACAAATATCCCATGTGGAGAGCTTCGAACCACACCAAAAGCGAGTTCTTTTTTTTTTTTTAAAACAAGTTTATTGTTTTAACATATAAGAGAAATATCATAACAATTTTATACAAATAATTAAAAATAGGTATTATTATAATATTCAACAAAACAACTAAAGTATTTACAAAGACATCCACTACAATCAGATCAATTAATTAAACTAAAATACTGTGCTATTGAAATTAGAATTTTTTTAACAAATTTTGTAAATTATCCCATACAATAAAATGTGATGTTTTTCTAGTTGTTCTCATTCTAATTGTGCTTATTTCCATATGACACATTATATTCATAACATTTTAAATTCATTGAACGAAGGAGGTGTATCTGAAATCCAATTTCTAGTTATTATTTTCCTAGCCACTGCTAGGATAGACCATAACAAGGGAAGCTTAATCTTTTTAACACATTGAGGTACAGGTGTGTTGAATAATATAAGAGACTTAGAAATAATGAAATTATCTGTAAAAAGAGCCTGCAAAAATTCATTAATTGACTTCCAGTATTCTTTCAACTTCATACAGTCATAAAACATATGAGCCCAGTCCGCATTAATTTCTACATTACATCTCTTACATAGATTATCTTTATTATTAATACCAAAAGCGAGTTCTGACAGAGCCATCAGTGAAGGTACAACATTGCAGGATGATATAAAAACACAGCAGTACATAAAAAATAAATAAGCAAAAGTAAATATCAAGTTAGCTGGTAAACAAAGAAAATTAAGAAGCCAACTGGTGTTTCCACTTCTTTGATTATGCCCATAAAACTTTGACTGTCTTTTCCTCTATTCAAGTTTTCAGCAAATGAAATGTGATACTTTACCAAACACTTGTGGGTCATAGAGGGACTAAGCCATGACTAAGCCACAGAAAACTGCAGTTTTGGAAATTTTACCTCAGGGGCTATCAGCCTGCTGAGGCATGCATAGTAACTCTGTCTGGAATTGTGAAAGTAGAGTAGGGCAAATTCACAACATCTCCAGCATAACAACATGTGCACCATGTTTTCTGAACAGCATGGGGAGGATTTATTAGAAACAGCTAAAAATGTCTTAACCCTTTCTGTATGACAGCTACAATCTTCAGCTCTCACCACATTTGCTCACTGTCCATGGACAAAGGACAATGGGAGGAGTAAATAGGCCAATAAGAAACAAGGGCTTATGTATGGGGAGGAACAAAGCCTTAAAGTACACTAAAAAAGTGTTACACATACATATATACACATGCACACACACACCCACATACACTCCAACATGAGCGCGCACACACACACACACAATTTGAGTGTGTATATGGTTATCTACACATAGGGTTGCCACCTTTTCAGATGGCCAAAGTGGGACAATTGTGGTACAAACATCATATTTTGCAGGCCAAAACATACCCACGGCCAGTACAAGGGACAGAACTTCACTTTTTTGCCTAAATAAAAGCTTATTCTTGTAGCATTTTAGTTGCTTATTCTGTTTCTTATAACATTTAGGTGTTTCAGATACAGAATAACTTTTATGCATCTATTACATAAAATATAGGAAATAATTTTGCCCTAATATTTCAGGACAGTGCCTAGAGAGGAGTTGTGGTATTGTATGAAGAAGACTGGAGTGTCAGAGAAGTATGTAAGAGTGGTACAGGATATGTACGAGGGTAGTGTGACAGCGGTGAGGTCTGCGGTGGGAGTGACGGATGCTTTTAAGATGGAGGTGGAATTACATCAAGGATCAGCTCTGAGCTCTATCTTATTTGCAATGGTGATGGACAGGTTGACAGATGAGCTCAGACAGGAGTCCCCGTGGACTATGATGTTTGCAGATGACATTGTGATCGGTAGTGAGAGTAGGGAACAGGTGGAAGAGACCCTGGAGAGGTGGAGATATGCTCTAGAGAGGAGAGGAATGAAGGTCAGCAGGACTAAGACAGAATATATGTGTGTGAATGAGAGGGAGGATAGAAGAATGGTGAGGATGCAGGGAGTAGAGGTGATGAAGGTGGACGAGTTTAAATACTTGGGATCAACAGTTCAGCATAATGGTGAGTGTGTAAGAGAGGTGAAGAAGAGAGTACAGGCAGGATGGAGTGGGTGGAGAAGAGTGTCAGGAGTGATTTGTGACAGACAAGTACCAGTAAGAGTAAAAGGGAAGGTCTACAAGAGGGTAATGAGACCAACTATGTTATATGGGTTGGAGACAGTGGCTTTGACAAAAAGGCAGGAGTCAGAGCTTGACGTGGCAGAGTTGAAGATGTTAAGATTTGCACTGGGTGTGACGAGGATGGACAGATTAGGAATAAGTATATTAGAGGGTCAGCCCAGGTTGGAAGGTTTGGAAACAAAGCCAGAGAGGCAGGCAAGATCATGTTGGCTTGGGCATGTGCTGAGGAGGGATGCAGAGTATATTGGGAAAAAGATGCTAAGGATGAAGCTGCCAGGTAACAGGAAAAGAGGAAGGCCTAAGATAAGGTTACTGGATGTGGCAAGAGAGGACATGCAGGTGGTTGGTGTGACAGAGCAAGATGCAGAGGACAGGAAGAAATAGAAACAGTTGATTTGCTGTGGCGACCCCTAACCGGAACAGCCGAAGAAGAAGAAGATTTCAGGACAGTTGCCATTCTTACAATATTTTTGCAGGACACAACTGCCCACAGGGGGACTGTCCCTCGCAAAGTGGGACAGGTGGTAACCCTATCTATACACACACACACACACACACACACACACACACACACACACACACACACACACACACACACACAAATTCTGAGCGTATATATGGATATATATACACACGCACTCTGAGCGTGTATATGGATATCTCTACACACACACACACACACACACACACACACACACACACACACACGTGTATGTGTCTTCTTCTTTCAGCTTTTCCTGGTTAGGGGTCACCACAGCGGATCACCTGTCCGCCAATGACTGGCACTGGAGTTTAGTTTTACGGTGTCAAGTTGCCAGCCCAGCAATCAACCTTCCACAGATGGCACACACATGCACTCATGCCTAGGACCAGTTTAGAGTATCCAATCCACCTACAACATGTCTTTGGGATGTGGGAGGAAACTGGAGCACCCGGAGGAAATCCACACGACCACAAGGAGGACATGCAGACACAGCACAGAAGGCACCCCAGCCAAGGATCGAACCAGAGAACCTGTTGCTGGGAGGTGGCAACGCTAACCTCTGCACCACCACGGCTGCCCACACGCATGTGTGTGTATCTATCTATATCTATGCACACATACACACACACACATATGTTTGTGTGTGTGTGTGTGTGTGTGTATCTGTCTATATCTACACACACACACACACACACACACTGTGAGCATGTATATGAATATCTATACACACACAGACACACACACACACACACACACACACACACACACACACACACACACACACACACACACACACACACACACACACAACATTTACTGAGATGCTAAAGTAACAGAGATAATTATTTACTTCCAGTCTATCAATCTTGTTATAAATTAAAGTAATATGAGGCAATTTAATTTCTAAAAGAAGCAAACCATACAGTTTTTTGAATATATATACCTTAATATTGGTTTGGAGTTATTTTTAATGTTTAAAATTAGACTAAGTAGCATTTTATCAAGCCCAGTAGCTGAATTCCTTTTGATTGTTGCCAAATATTCATCAGTAGTAATAGTAATAACAGTGCATGGATCTACAGAAGAAGTACTTTATTGTTCAAATATAGACATTTTATTTGAGTTATGCTGTGGTACATAATGAAATATTGATTGAATTCAACAACTATAATGATTGGTTGTAACTTAGGTTGTTGTTAATCCTAATAATGCAAATATGATTTTTTGATTGAACATTTTTGTTGATATGCTTATAAAATGTATTCTTGTTGCCATTATCCTTGGCAAATTCAGTTTCATTTCACTTCTTTCTTTCCTGGATATGTGATGTTAAAGTATTACAAATTAAATTTAACTTGGACTTATTGCATTTATTAAGCCTGCATTTGTAAATCCAAAAAGCTATTACCTTTTTCTTTCATAGAATAGTCAATTGTTTTTCTACCAAGGAAAATAAAAAATAGACGAAACTTTACTAACGATATTTAAAGAATCTATGAAAAATTGTAATGCTTTTTCTAAAATCTTATAACCCAAGACATTCATCCTTATTACCAGTAAAAATATACCAAATGATTTTATTCAGTGTATTCAACAAAACTTTACAATTAATGTTCTGATAAGTTTATATTTCCTAGTGATTGTTTCCTCTGTGAATATTAAATTATGATCAGAAAGGGGAACAATGACTATATTATTTATAAGATACAGAACTTTAGTAGCTAATAAATGTTGCATATGATTACCTCTCATATTCTCAGTTATTTAGTATTGCAGACCATGATAAATTATTTAGAATAACTCTTGAACAAAGGTCCCCCTTAGTATATCATGCCAAATCAATATCTGGGTAGTTAAAATCACCCAGTAATAATGTATTACTCCTTATCAATAATGTTTTCAATTGAGTCTAGATATTCTAACTGAAGTTCAGGAGTAATACAGGGCTCCAGTAACATACTATCATCCTTAGCTTGCCCTTCATATAAGAATCAGCCAGCTCAGTTACACTATATTACAAGAACATGTGGAACAGTATAGTCTAAGGAAGTGCAAAAGTCTTGCTTGTTGAACAGTACTCCTCTGCACTTTTTATGTTTGAGACCATTTTCTGAATACCATGGGTCTGCATGGCCTAACTCATGCTGGAGGAAAACACCATTAGTAAGGATTTGAATTTTAGCACCAAATTTGTAAATGTCAGCAAATGTGGATGGCCACACCCCTCAGGTAATAGCCTGGATAGCAGCAAAATGGATGATGGAGCAGACAGGTCTGAGCACATAATCCTCTTGGACACAATTAGTTATTGCTTTACTTTCCAATCTAGTATACACAGCATTCACAGTCTGGGTTCTTCAAGACAGATAATTTGTAACTGAATGAACAATATAGGGATTTATATTAAGTTTCATTAACTTGTTTGTTATACCACTGTGGTGATGGCATCATTGCCTCTTGTCCCAGTAACATATTCAAGGAAGCTTACAAGGCTTAAGGTACAAGAACAACACTGGTTTAAGTCAAGATTAATAATTTTGCCTGTATTTGCATTTATGAGTTCAGATATGATTTGTTTCATGACTTTACAAAGAAGGTTGGTGAGAATGATCAGCCTATAGTGACCACTCTAAGCAAAAGACATCTTTACTTAGCAGCATCACTGCAGCAAATGTCCAAACTTCTGAACAACTTCAGTTACTATATTAAGGTTGAAATAATGAGAAATGGTTCAGATATGTTATATTCAGGACTGATGGAGGCATTACCTTTACCTTTGGATAGTAATTCTAGGATGTGTTCTAGAGTGATTTTGGTAGGTAACATAATGGAGTTGGGAGGTGAGTCGGTAAAATTTGATCTGAGTATTTGTGCTAAGATATCCATCATATCTTCTGGGTCAGACTGACTGGTTTTATTATAGACTAATGAATTACCAGGCCTTGTTTCTTAGTTTCCCAACAAAACTGAAGACGGATTTACAATTTCCTTTGGTACTTCTGGCAACTTCAAATTCATATTTGGCTTTATATTTCATAATGGTGCTCCTAAGATGTCTGTGGGTCTGTGTTAAACATTCTCTTCTTTTGCTGTACTGGCTATTGATGAGTGGCCCACCATCTGAGGGTCTTCTTAAGCTTGGCACTGTGCTTAACACACCCACAGGCACTAAAATGTCTCTCCATCTAACAGGACAAGAATCTGCTTTTCCCATCAGATCCATGGGGTGGGGATTCTTGGAGAATTTATCTAGGTTGTGTAAGAAGTATAACCCGTCTTTAACAGAGACATAGCTAAGTTAACTGGCACCTGAGTCTTACAGTTTTAAAGAATTGGAGCTCTCTGACCAAAAAAAAAAAAAAACTGTTAACTACGAGTTCATGCAAGCTTTTAACACAGTAAACTACTGTTTATTTAAGTATTAATTTGGCTTTTCATCAACAGTCAATGGTGTAAAGTTCTCCATTACATATCTGAATGAGCTCACAGTAAAATGAATGGTATAACTCAACAGCTGACCATGATGCTGCATGTGCTATATACCATTTATACTATAATAACCTCAATTAACTCAGACACACCTGCTGAACATGTTGTATATACTATGTAAACCATAAATATAAGTAAAATGTTCAGCATTACTTTACAATTTAAGCAGCATGTAGTACCCACATCAATGGGACATTCAGCATTATTTTACAGTTTATGAATATAATCCCACTGTAATTTCACTACCAAAACAGAAAATAAGGCATATGCCTATTTCATCCAAGCAATTAAATTAAATTTGTATTTTACTTATTTATTTTATTAAACGTGTTTACCGGGGAAGTCTGACTGGACTAGCTGCCCATTTTCAGTGGATGCCCAGGGAGAAAAGCTTCACATAAAAGTATACAGTATAACAGCACACAATTGTACAGGACAGAAAATTATACAGAGCATAAAGAAAACATACTATACAATGTAATACTATTCAATAATGTTTGTCCAATAACAAAAAATAATTTTGTCATAAGTTATATATACATCAGAGAAGTAGGTGGTTGAAAAAACTGTACGGATATTAAAGATAACATAGTATACAATTGAATACTATGCAATATTGTTTATCCAATAACTTAAAATAGTTTTGTCAGAAGTTATGTATACATCAGAGTAGTGAATGGCAAAAGAGTTTGAGGGTGGACTGAGGCAGTGAAATGCCAGGTATGTTCAGCCTGGCGAGGAGCAAGAGCATAACCAATTGTCATTTAGATGGATCTTTAGAAAGTTTTTGAACTGTGCTGGGTTGGTTGTGTTTAGTATATTCTGAGGGATAGTGTTCCATGCTCTACAGATGTGATTAGAGTAAAGAGAGTCTCTGAAGCTGTTGTTAGATTTTGTAACTTTTAGTAGTAGTTTGTTGGGGGATCTCAGGGTCCTGTTATTGAGGGGATTTGTACTAGGTTGTGTATGGCTGGACATTTGTCGGGTAAGTATACTATAGAGTGGGTTAGGTTAAGCTGATTTAAGGATGACAGGTTGGGAAGTTCTAGCCATTTGAGTTATTTTAGAGCAAGGCAGTGATGGGCTCTGTGGGGTAGTTTGGTGGCAAATCTGGTTATCTTGTGGTAGCATACTTTAAGTTTGTTGAAGTCAGTTTTCCTGAGGTTTGTGAGTATAGGAGAGGCAAATAACAGGGTGGATAGTACATGGGTCCTGGCGATTGCTTGTCTAGAAGAATTGGTTAGATAAGCCTTATTCTTGTAAAGAGAACCTAACTTAATGTGACCCTTTTTAATTGCAAGTGATATATGCTTGTGAAGTTTTAAATTATTATCAATAGTGACACCTAGTAGCTTAGTTTCAGGGATTGGTTCAATTAGTGTGTGGTTGCATGAGCTGATTGTAACGTCCTGGATGAGGTTGTTTGTTTTGTGATTGTTGTTGGGGAATAGCATTAGTCTGGTCTTATTAGGGTTTAGGATAAGCTGATATTTATTTAGGATATTTATTTAGGAAAGATTTGATGGCCATAAAGGATCTTTAGGTAACTTCTTGTAGCACTGGAAGGGAGGGTGTGGTACAGATGACAGCTGAGTCATCTGCATATTGTATAATGGTTGCAAGGTTAGTTGCAGTGTGGAAATTATCGGTGAGCACCAAGTAGAGTAGTGGACCAAGAAGTGCGCCTTGAGAAACACCTGCTGTTACAGGAAGCAGAGGAGAGAGATCATTTTGACTCTTAACTGCTTGTTGGTGATCTGAAAGGTAATTCTGGAACCATGGGAGGGTATTTTTAGATATGGCAAGGGATGCTATATCTTGTAGGAGTTGCTCGTGGGACACTGTGTCAAATGCCTTTGACATATCTAAACATATTAAGGAGACAATTTGGCCATTGCTTTTTAGTTGATTTACAGTATTGGTGAAGTTAAGCAGGACAGTGGTGGTACTATGGCCTTGCCGAAATCCATGTTATGAGTTGGCAAGGAGATTATTAGTTACTAGGTGGTCCATTAGCTGTGTGTGGATGCATTTTTCTAAACTTTTTGAAAGAGGGGATAGTATAGATATTGGTAATGAAGAGCCCCCCTTTGTAGAGAGGAATTATGTAGGAGATTTTCCTAATTTCAGGTATATACTGTTCTGAGATGGATCTATTAATCAGAATTGATACTGGGTAACAGATGACATCGGCTGCAAGTTTGAGGTATTCAATTGTTAGTTTGTCATTGACAAGAGTTGTAGGTGTTAGGGTAAGCTGATTTAAGGATAACAATAATTTCTTTGTTTTGCCTATTTGGATGGGTTGGAGGGAGTATGTGGTATGGGTGTCAATGGCTACAGGATGAGCAATTTCTTGGGATCTAGATTTGTTCTTTATAAGTGAGAATATAGAGTTTATGAAAAAGGAGTTAAACTGGGATGCCATATTTTCTGCTGAGTTGTTGGTATTTGGTGATGGGTGGAAGTATAGCCTGGATGTATATGCTGTTTGATATTACCACAGAATTATTTTGAGTTATTTTGATGTTTGTGCTGCATGTTTGAGCAGTACTGTTTTTTATCAGTTTTGCTTTGTTTTTTTTTTGTTTTTTTTGCAAATATTACTTAAGTGATGGTAATTATCTAGAGAGGCTTTGGTTTTCTTGGTCTGATATTGATACCACAGTTTGTCTCTGTTTTAGTAGTTGTCTGGTTTCCTTTGTCAGCCATAGACATAATCTGTTTTAGGTCTAATGTGTCTTATAGGAGCCGGGGTGTTTAGCATATCTAGAAATTTATTGTAGAAAAATTGGACTGCTGTATCTAATCGGAGGTGCTTTAATGGGGACCAGTTACAGTTTTGGAGCAGTTGTTTCAAAGTGTCTGTGGAGAAATTTTTTTGTATTGTGTACTTGTTTGTACGATGTAGCATTTGTGTGAGAGTTGAGGTGCCTTAGGAAGTAGGTTAGTAGGTGGTCACTTTGCCTGTCTGGCAACAATCTGAGTGATGGATAAGTGAGGGTTTATTTCTCAGGGACCAGTCAAGAACTGGTAACTTGTTGTTGTTTGTGTCAACCCTAGTGGGTGTATGTATCAGTTGGGTGTGATTGATACCAGTAACCAGGAGATCATTATAGTAAAAGTATCAGAATTATGGGTTATTTGTTTTTTCTGACTACTGAGGAGGGGACTTAGTAATGGGGTTGGTATGAGGGCAGAACTGTTTTACAGATTGGTATGATTTTACTATGACTGTAAATTATATGCATAGCAAAATTCAGCATACAAAATAGTCTTATTTACAAGTGCATGACCATTTTTTGAGAGGTACATATTCAAAGGGATTTTAAGTTGTACGTAAGATAAAATATTTCTGTTCTCTGTTGAAATCAAGTTTTTAGGAGTGCAAGCAGAGTATAGACAGTCATCATTATGATTTTTAGATTATTCAGTGAGTATAAGGTGTTGGATTTGTGAGCATAGATCACTGAAGCATGTGTACCAGTTTTAAGTAACAGTCTGATGGCAACCATCTGTCTGAGGTATAGAGGATATTGTGTGCAGTCTTAAAATGAAAAGAAAGCAAGCAGATTAGATAACTCCAGCCATTTAAGGGAGGAATGCATACCTTTCAACCTTTTGGAGCAAGAAATCTGGAAAAGGCCATAAATGATGGGTGGACAATGGTCCAAAAGTATTATATATTGCTTGTACAAACTTAGAAAGATAATACAATAACAGGTTTTGCTTTAGCATAACATTTCTGAAGGGTGTGAAGTCTGAAACTCAAATATCTATCTTTATTTTCTGTCTTCAATCTTTAATGATTTGCCAGTAATTTGCCAGAAAATCACAATTTTAAGAAAAACGAGCCAAAAATATGAGGCAAAAATCTGGACATTCTTTCAAAATCTGTACAACTGAGAGGTATGGCAGAGTGTTATACTGTCATGTGTTGTTTTAGCACAGTTAATTGCAAAGTTTAACATTTTATTGTTTGAGTGCTTCATTTCAGCTGTTTGGGAGGACTACAGGCTAGTGAAAACTGATAAGATATTTAGGAAACTTGGGAATAGATAGGTCTGAGCTATAGTCCCGTGCATATTCTGTTCAAAAAGGTTTTACTTAAACTCTTAGTTTACGGTTAGTTTTTTGAACTGTATATTGGATGTGCTATTGTAATCACTATATGTGATCTATTTTTACTCACAGTAGTTTTGCAGTAGTATTATTGGGTGATAATATTTTTAAGTCTTAGGAGTTTGATTGTTGGGATGGAGAGAGACAAAATATTAGATTAGTTTTATTTGGATTTAATAGTAGTTTAGATTGTTCTAGCCAGTTTTCAGTTTTATAAAGGACTGCTATACGCCATCATAGAACTGTTTGATGAAAGAGAAAGCACATATTAGTGTACAGTCATCTGTATATGGGATTAGATTTGCTTTTGAGAGATGATATGCATTTTAATTATAAATATATTAAAGGTTAAACCTAATATTAAATCTTGCTGCATACCTTTGCAAATTATCAGTGTAATTTAATTGCACCACCAGTAATCTATAAAAATAATCAATGCATATTTTATGGACACTAGCATACGTGCTGCTGTAAGTATAGTGAAAAGCAAAGCCTCTACAAAAAAGACATCATATTCTCTCACTCCATGTTACTTATATCGACTCCAAGTCTGCATAATAGCAGGGATGGAGCATATTTTCCATGCTGTACATACTAGTATAGTGCTCAACCAAAGTTACATTATGCCCTATAACGTGCTCTGTCTAAAGAGTTTTATAATGTTTTCTATATAAAACCCTGTACAGAACCAGTTAAACTTCTATAGGATTTAAAACATATAATGTTTTAAGTAAAACATTTCTTTTAGAGACTCTCCAGATATAAAGTGTCTGTTATACTAAACTTCATTGACATTATAAGGACAGTCCTTAGAGAAGATATTTGAGTGGTTTGGGTGATGTGCAGCAACTTTGTGTATATAATATAAGCTGATTTTAATAATGAAAAATACAGAAAAAGACAACTTTAACAGATTTGCATTTGGAATTGTATTAGGTTCTAATAAGTTTTGGAGGATAACTCTGTAAATTTCACTAAAATGACATTGTTACCCACATACATAAAAAGGAATTACATTCGGATGTCGGACTGCATCATAGTCCTCATCAAAAGGATGAGGTTATTTTTCCTTATCTTTAACAAAATGTATAAGCCTCCAGTGGATTCTGTTAGCAAACTGGGATCTGATAAATTCATTCAATATGCTAAGTAGTACTAACACATTGTGCGCACCATTGATTGTCTTCCCTTTCTAATGACTGTCTGCTTTCACATCTTAGTTCAGTAAGTTATTGCTGTTCACCAGTCTATCAGATGTGAGAATAATGGGGATAGTATTTCCAGGGCACTATCAATCTGATAAGAGTAGCTAGCCAACGATGATGGGTGGGATATCCCATCATCCTTTGGCAGGAACTGATGTCTGCCATAGGAACATATTGGTGAGTGGTGCACAGCTTATGTAGTTACCTTGTGCTACACTGTTAGCACACATGGCTGTATCGCTGTAATTATAAAGTGCTTCTCCTTGGAGAAGTTACTGCCATGGGAGTCAGGCTGCTGAACTCATTGAGAAGTAACTTACTAAATAAATGGAGCAGCAAGAATTGACTGTGAGAGATTCTGGAATAGTTATTAATTCTAAATGTGTAGCTATCCTGGAGCAGTAGTAAATGAGTGTAGAACAGTGCAAGTTAATACAGTATAGACAAGTTTTAACAAAAAGTGGAGGCAGCAGCTGTGACCCATACCTGTGTGTGTGTGTGTGAAAGTTTAAGGCAGGGTAGCACAACACAGAATTAAATGTTTAAATTCCCATTCTCCTCATATTTGTTATAGTTTCTCATAGGTTTGTCTTTCTTAGCCTTCAAAATTTACATAGTCATGTACCACTGAGGTCTTTTAAGTTATTCATGTCACGAGAAACTAATTAATCATGGAGCAAGCCTTTGTTTAGCTCAGAAGAGGTAACATACAGAGCTGGTTTCACAATGAGCGTGCTCCATCTTTATGCATTAAGACTGAGAAGGGCTTCTTCAGTATGCCCTTTTCAGCAGACTGCTGTCCTGCTGCCACATCACTCTCATTTCTTAATGAATTTCCTTTTCTTGGTTCAGCTCTGCATATGTCTGATTACATATTGGGCAGAATTTCATATCAATTTACTTAACATTTGTTGCTGTTCTTAAATATCTTTCTGCCTACAGCTTTTATGTAGCATTTTGGACTCCAGTCTTACTGACTGACAATGTTATTATCTGAGTTTTCTGTGGCTGGACATGTGTGCACAAGGGCATATAGCATTCAGAATTGTTTAATAAAATATTTCTGTTGCTTCAGTATGCTAATATCCATTTAAAGGAAGAGTTTTTATAAACTAGTGCACTTTTTGTTATATATTGCCTCTTACCCATTTGACATTACATGTTAACTGCAGTGGTGGTGCTGCGGTAGCGCTGTTGCCTCACAGTAAGACGTTGTCTTGTTCGATTATCAACTATAGCATATTCTTTGTAGAGACATGCGTGAATGGGCGTACCTTCTTTGTAGGTTGTGCATCAGGGCCGGCCAATCATTAGCGGACCGGAGTTCCGCTGTGGCGACCCCTAACCGGGAAAAGCCGAAAGACACAACAACAACCCATTTGACATTACATGCAAAGTCCTTCCATTTCAATTGGCAAATAAGAAGCTAAACAGATAAGTCAGCTTGAATATTTTGTTGAGAATATCCTGTTTTTTTTTTGTTTGTTTTACCTGGCACAGTGTAGACACTATATAACTATTACATCAAGATCCATGATTCTACTAACAGTAACAACCTGTATTGAATAGGCAAGCATCTCTTTCACTTAATCTAGGTCCATTTCCCATCCATCTTCTGTCTGGAATTTGTTGCTCAACTTCTGGATAATTTAATGGCTCTGCTGCTTTCTAGATTTGATTTTATACAGTTGTACATGTGTGATCATAGTATTTCTACTATTCAGCTACGCAAACCCACATCTACATAACCCCCCCTAAAACAAGTGTGAGCGCGCGCGCACACACACACACACACACACACACACACACACACACACACACTCTCTCTGTGTTGCATAAAAAAAGAAAGGAAAAAGTAATACAGCTTTTCTTGTCAACAGAGATGCATAGTACACAGCCAGTCATCAATCAAGTGTGTAATTTTGGGTTCTGCTTTACAAAATGCTTATTTCATGGCAGGAAAAACAAACATGATGATATTCAAAAACCCTACTCAATCAAACTCTCTTAGAATAGGTTCATCTCATGTTTCAATAAAGAGTAGATATGAAAAAGGGGTTGTACCACACCTGTAAATCAAGTGCCTATGTGGCTGCAAAAAGTTTTGCACTTTCCCCTTTTAGCTTTTACCAGGTTTATGGTACCAGAGCAATGTATGGAGTTACAGTCCATTCTGACATGCTGTTTATTTGGGCATATGATATTAGCATGGTATGTCATGTATTATCATATAAGTGTGCAAGGGTACTACCATATCACCTGCACAACTAGCGTAAGTACATCTGATCATATTGGATTTTTCACAGGTTTTTGACATTTAGATTTTGCAATTTAGTATGACACAACTTTTGTTTAATTTTATTTTTATTCAGTTTTAGCTAACTAGTGGGGAATGTCTATTTCTAAGGAACTAAGTGACATACCAAGAGAAATTCGCAGTAACAAGATTTAAAACTACTTTGTCACTGCTGAGCATACCTGCCAACTTCTTAGAACAAGAAATCTGGGCAAATTCAAACATATCAGGGTGATAGAGGCCCAAAAATAGGGACATATTTTAATTATTGCTCTTGTAAACCTAGAAAGCTGCTAGAATAACATTTGTGTTAGTGTGCATTTTCTAAAGGATATGGAGTTTGAAATTTAAATGAATGTCATTACTTAGTATTTAGTGACTTCAGTCCTCATTGATTTGTCAGAAAAGGAGCAAGCCAAAAATATGTGGCAAAAATCTGGACATTTTGTGAAAATCTAGATAGTTGAGAGGTATGCTGCTAAGGCAATAAATGTAGCACTCTACTCATAAATTTCTATGCTATAATAATCAATTAAATTTTGACCATAACTTCTTTACTCCATCTATGATATTGACCCACTAATCAGGTGTTTTCCTGTACTTTCATATATCAACAAACATTTGAACTTGAATAATGAATTACTGATGGCAGAAACAATTAAATGAAT
Source organism: Protopterus annectens (assembly GCF_019279795.1). Taxonomy (NCBI): domain Eukaryota; kingdom Metazoa; phylum Chordata; order Ceratodontiformes; family Protopteridae; genus Protopterus; species Protopterus annectens. Next base: position 435,378,090 of record NC_056725.1, read on the forward strand.
CAGATAATTATGTTACATAAACACAATTTCAAAACGAATTTTATAACTTTTACTATATAACAATATATGTTTTGTTCAACTTTGTGATATGAATATCTAACTTACTCTGTAAAAATCACAATACTGAAAAGTAAACCATGCTTTATCAAAATCATATTATGTATAAACAGCAGAAATAAATTTAAATCTAAAATTCTAAACCATTATGAATGCATAGCATTTCATACCTGTATAATATATGTAGTCTTATTCAATATAAAGGTGGACAATGCAGAATGACTTTCTTTACAGAGTGTTATATTTGTGCAAGGGTCACCTCACCAGATATGCATACCTGTTTTTAATATAAACTTTAAACAGAAGGGGGTATTCCTCTTTTTGTAAGATACAGTCACCTCAGAGTTGAGTTTATAAGTCAACCCCCTTCCCATCAATACATGAAGTTTAGAGAGATGTTGCTCCTATCAGAAAATGAGCATTTGAAATCCTTCTCTTTCACCCTGAATAAGAATAATGGTCCAGAAAACAGATTTCACAGACAGTTTTTTTAATTATATATCACATTTGTTGTCTGCAGATTAGTTCATTTTGCATAACTGCAATCAAGTATTAGAATGTTTTAGCAACTGTATTGCACTTAATTACACTTTCAAGATTTTGCCAAATTGTTTTTTTTTTTTATTTTCCTTTTTCTACAAAATTCATATTGCATTTTTTGTATTTCAATAGTAATAGTATTTAAATAGTACACCCCCACCAGAATATTTTCATTGGTTTAACCCAATGTCAAGGCAATTGGATGAGGCAGTAGTTTTCTTCCATTTAATTTCTTCCCCTTTACAGTCATAATTCTATTAGTGAGCTATTAAACTGATGGAGCAGTGAGGTTTAGAGATGTTCTTCACCGAGGGCACTGAAGGCCAGGTAGAGAGCAATCAGTATAGGATAATTTTCTAAACAGGTGTCACTGATAGACATTTCAAAAATAAAAAAACAAGATGCTAGAAACACAGTAAAACTGTCAGTTTATTAGGCAAGTATAAAACTTTTGCCAACAGGCTTAATCAGGCAATGTTAAACTTACAAACTGAACTTCTATTTAAAACTCTAAAAGGTCACATGTTTAAAAAAAAACAATTAAACAATCAAACAATTAAGCTTGCTCGTGCAGATATCTGAGAAATTGCTTTAAAGTGAAAGCACCATGCAGACCAGGGGGTATGTGTTTTCTCATTCTCAATATCCAGCACATATCTTCATTTTCTGTCAATAACTTAATATCACCACCCCGTAATGGCATGTAGATTACTTTCAATATCAAAAGCTTAAAGCTATGAGCATCACCTTTATCCAAAATAAATTTATATAAAGCATTAGTTTAAACCTTCTGTCTTATTTCTGAAAGATGGTCACTTATCCTTTCTTTTAATTTTCTGTTCGCCATACCTATATAGCATCTAGCAATGTAAACTATATTCTGAGTGTTGCAATTTCCATAGGCATGTAGCCTGAAATCAAGCCCAGTGACTGGATGCTTAAAAGTGTTTTGTGTGTGTATATATATATATATATATATATGTGTATATATAAATATATAAAATTGCCTGTTGGTGAAAGTTTTATACTTGCCTAATAAACTGACGATTTTACTGTGTTTCCAGCATCTTGTTTTTTATTTTTGAAGATATACTTTTGGAGATTCTGGATTTATGACTACCCAGTATTATGTTTACATTCTTGCTTTCTTGTGCTTTTGTATCACTGAAAGACATCCATGCTTTACAGAAGGAAAACAGAGAAGGTACAATAAGGCTCCACCAAAGCAGATCTCAGCTGCATTAAGCTAATTTGTGCAGTCTGTTTCCAAATGGTACCCTTTTGGTCTATAGGACTTTTTTGTGTGCTGGGGGATACTTGTTTTCAGAATAGCAGAAGTAAGAAGCAATGCACAGTTTGATTCCATTAAACATATGGAGACTCTGAAAGAGAAAGGAGGAGTACCTAGGCAGGAGTCCCTGAGAGAAAGAACCAGGATACCGCCAACAGGACAGATGGAAAAACTGAGGTGCCAGACCTCATAGTTACATGCATGATGCTTGCTTTTGTTTACGAGTATTTTCTCCTATTACATTGCACCTGTGGGGATGTGATTTAAGTACAGAGGTAATACAGCTTAAGGCAGCATGACCCTTACATTATAAATTTCTCAAGGGAGTGATGAAATTTTGCATAAGACTACATAAGGCATTATCTGTCTGTAATCACTCAGCTGTGATGTCATATGCTATTAGTTATGGGGAGTTGCTGATGTAGTCAGATATAAAACATTGCTCAGCTATAAAGATATACCACAAGTGGCATAATGTCATAACACTGCTAAGTCATTGGTAAAATCATAGATATAATACTCTTAAGAAATAGAATTATCAGTGCGTGTTTATAGGCACAGAAAAATGCTTAATGGTATATTCCGTTTGTGGACTAGGCTAGCAGGACATCTGTATGCAGTTAGAACATGGACATATCTGCTCTTTTTATATTGCTATGATCCCCCCCCCCCACACACACACACACACACAGTTTTTGTTGTGTTCTGCTACATTTAATTTAATAAATTATTTATGTGATACAGGCTCTAATAATGAAACTTCTCATGATAGAGAAAATAGTTCATTTTCTCCTCTAGATGAAGCATCTCCAACCAAAGTCATTTACTGGTAACAAATGTATTTAAAAATGAATATTAGCAGACCCTACTCAGTTTGGTAAAAAAACAATTTCTGCCGAGTTGTGACATATAAAAAGAGTTCTGTGATAAATTTCTTACTACTCTATTTATAGCTGATATATTAGACTGCCAAAAATATTTCCTTCAATGATAAAAAATATGCATTAGCAATCATATCAGAGATAAATATTACATTTGAAAAAATCTTAAGACTTCAGGCCAGATTCATAAATGTTACCAGAAAGTGTACATTATTTTTATACTTAGTGTAACCTTTCTGAGTGAATAGACAGCACAAGTATTGTGGTAGGGATGTTTCTGAATTCAGAAAGTCTACACATAGGGTGCACTTTACCGTAACCTTCATGAGTCCGGACTGTGTTTGATGCCAAACCCAGTGAAACTGAAGATTTCTGTAAAACATTTAAACTACAGTGGCAAAAAGAGAGGTAAAGTGTATTGTTATGGACAATAGGATACATTATTTTTGTGATATTTAGGAGGAGTGCAGGGAATAATTGACATATGTTTCCGACTTCATTACAAAGTTTGTATATACTACACTGGAAGACAGTTCTGCATCTGTATGAAATATGGTGCCATGTTCTAGGGTAAATCTTAGAACAAGTATACCAGCTGACATATGCCCATTCACTCTGAAAGAAAACAGAAACTGTCATGTTTTACATAAAGCTGTTCATTTTTTTTCCTTTTGTAATTCCAAGACTCATAAGTGGGAGCACTAAAACTATGAAAAAAATGTCTGAAAATGCAAAACAGTAGATGTCAGATATCTCTGCTCTCTTTTAAAGTTTTTTTTTTCAAGAGGGCAAGCTCCTCCTAAACTAACTAATGTGAGAGGCAACCCCCCACACCCCTCAACTCTGATGTTGCCATATTGCCAACAAATAGCAATCTCTGAATTAATATATGTAAGTCTGCATTTTTAGTCATTCCTTCTCACTATTCCAAGACACACACTAATGGTCAAATGATTACTGTCCATTTGGCAGACATTTTTTGAGGCTGGTATAGTGGAGACTTCAAGGCAAAGCACATTGCAATGGATATATAACTTCTATTGACATTCATTTAGTATAGGCTTCTTTCAGCTCATTTAAATCAGTTTACATTTGAAAAAGGATTTAATTATGCCATCCTGCAAAAGTAGAGTAATCTTTGTTTTGAATATTAGAGTGAATGCAACATGTGAATGTTTCCAGCCTTAAGCTTTTTGTAGTAGGGACTTGGGTCTATCCCTGAATCCTGCTAGGTACCAGGTGTTTTATGCTGGAACAGTAAGTTGATGTGCGTTTTCTTAATATCACAGTTAATTGTGGTCATATGATTTTTTCTCAGAAGCTTGCTCTGTAGAAAGAGGAGTGCAGCTGTTTGTACTATGATTGATAATGCAATTTAGTCAGGGCTGTAGTGCTGCTTAACCAGTAAGATGTTCTTACCACCAGCAACCATTCTCAGACTAGACACCTATCCTTTGGGGGATCTAAACTTTAATTTGGTGAGTAGTTTCATAGAGGACCAGTTCATCATTTAGAGATTGATATCAACAAAATAATAAAAATAATCACTTTTAAGTTCAGATGGTGTGTGATGCCCCACCACTGGAACAGTAATCTGGGAGCCTCAATCCTTACCACTGGCACCACTGGGGGACATACACTGAGAGGATGGCAAGTAGACACACAGTATTTCCAGATGCAGCTCTCTGCAACACGTGCAATTTCCCTTAAAAGCACACAGAAATGAGTCAGTCTGGGGCTGGTTTCTCCCTCTTTCACCAGATACACAATAAGACTTCCCATTGCCACAGCTATAAAGTTGAGATCTCAGCTGAGTGGCCAAGACAAGACCTCCAGCACCCTCCAGTGCTTTGTGTGACATGCACACTCTTTGAGGTTTGATTTATACACACACACACACACACACACACACACACACACACACACACACAGGAAAGGATGGCACAGGCTGACTAGCTATGCTCTCTTTTGCCCAGACTGTAAGTTAGTTATCAGTCCCACCAGCCAGCTCCTTATCAGTTACTTTAAGGCCCTTAACAAAGGGTGTCCAATCTTACTGTGCAGTGTTACTAATACAAATGGTAGTTTGACCAAGAGCAAGGCTATTAAGAGTGGCCCACACAGTGTAACCAAATAAAGATGCAAGTTATTCCAAAATGTAAATATGTCTCACAGAGATCAGCCACAATGAAGAATTTAAATATATTTAATAATAAATAATAAAAGAACAAGACAATACTAAATATATATTTGCAGTGACATCAGAATTCAAAACCACAGGAAATATTTAAAACAACATTGCAGGACAGTCTCAAATAAATAAACAAAAACATCTAAACTATGGTTTGCTATATTCCTGACTATATCTAAGAAAATGACTATACCCTACTTAACTTACTTACAGAGCAAGGCACACATGCTAAATGGATCTTCTTTAGTTGTTGTCAGGTCCAAGACAGAATACAGAATGCTGTGTCTCACTCAGAGACCTCTTAAGTTAATAGTTCAAATATTACTACTGGGATAGCTTGCCGAATGATGTCATTTCTTGTCATCTGACTCAGTCCCAGGTGAAACCCCCACTGCTGGAAGCTGGCAGTATTTTTCATCTACCTGTGAAAATACATAGACCTCAGATCTTTGGCAGATGCTTGCAGTCATAAAACACTTACAGAAAGCTTCTCAGTACAGACATTGTGTCTGTAGCTGCCATAAAATAGTTTAATTTCAGCTATTTTTCTGAAGTTTTGTTGGACTGAAGTTAACCTCCTGTGTTCCAGTTTCCATTATTAAAATATATACATTTAAACAGTTAGAATAGTGCATGTACATTTCTGTTCTCTTCCAGCAGGGCACTCTGAGGATACATCTTTAACCTCAGTATGTTTTAAAATATCTTTTCAACACACATTTCTCTACAAACCTAGTTTGATATATACATGACATACAGCCATAATACATTTGTAACACAAGCATCATACATGAAGCATGTCAACATTCACAAATGACACATAACCATTTACAAAATTCCAGACAGCTGCCCTGGCAGTATCTCTCTTTGTCACACTTTTATATAAATCATTCTGATAGTCACAAATGATATATACGTATTTACAAAATTCCAGCTAGCTGGGCTTGCAGTATCTCCTTTCATCACATGGTGCATCATCTGTAAGTCATATACTTACTTATGAACATTATTCACTAAACTCAGTTAAGCAGTATAAAATAAGTAGAATTTGTCTAGACTATTAAGGGTGCATATTGTGGCAAACACTATTGCAGTGCAGTGCCCTAAGACCACTGCTACATGCTACTTTTGTGCCCCCTGTACTGGAGTAGTGAGAGATGGGTCTAAATTCATAACGGTAAGGTGAAAACATTAAGGTTAGGTACAAGAATCCACCAAGTGGTGTGTCTTGTTCTCTCCTGTTTGTGATTTACATGGTCAGGACAGCAAGGTCTGTATAGCATCTGAACTGAGGACATGAGTGTGGTATCTTTGCTGCTTGCAGATGATTCTGTCAATTAAGCCTGAAGTTACAATGATGTCAAGCATGTGTGTGTGATGTTCAGCTTGTACTAAAATGATTTTCTGATATTGTGTGTGTGTGTGTGTGTGTATGGGTGTGTGTGTGTGTGTGTGTGTGTGTGTGTGTGTGTGTGTGTGTGTGTGTGTGTGTGTGTGTGTGTGTGTGTGTGTGTGTTGTGGGTTGTGGGTTGTGTGTCGTGTGTGCTTGTGTGCAATGTAAATGGGAAGGAAATTTACTTCTCTTAAGCAGAAGTTTTGGTTATGTCCAGTGAAATAATTTACTGTCTTAATGTTAGGGGAGCAGCTACCTCAGGAGGAAGACTGGAGCGGATTAACTATCTTGGGAACTTGTTCACAAATGATGGGAGAGGGTATCATAGGACTGACCAGTGGATGGATGCATTCCTAGCAATGCTAAAAGAGTTGCACCAGTGATGGCCAATTCAGAGATAAATCATAGGACAAACCTGTCAATTTGCCAATCATCTATACTTCATCTTCACCTGTGGTCATGAGCTTAATCAAGTTACTGAATGGATGAAATTGCGAAAGCAAGAGTGAGGCTGCTTTACAGTGCAGCTATGCTTGATGTCCCTAGCACAGTAAGGGATACAGCAGGCATAAATGACCTTGAGGAAGCACTGTTACTTCTCCATGTGGAGAAGAGTCAATTGAGATGGTTTGGACACATTATGAAGATATCCACCTATGGAAGATGTACTAGACACTGTCCTCTCAAACAAAGCAAAGGATCCATAATACTTTGAAGAGATGTATGTCTCAGCTTACCTGAGAATGCCTGGAGAGCTTGTGCTGCTATTGAATGAGTTGCAGGCTCTCATTTGGGATTGTAGGGGAAAATGTGGTCTACTCTGTGGTGCTTGCTACTAGTGCTACCCACATCAGGGCAAGTGATTAAGTAACTGATGAATGGATGGATGGATGGATGGATGGATGGATGGATGGATGGATGGATGGATGGAATAATGGATTGACGAATGGATAGGATATGTAGATGAACTTATGCAATTAGTATGATTCTTCAGCCATGCCACCAGATATTATAATAATTTGGGTCCATTGTGAGGGTGACGTTCTTACTTAATCTGTATGCTGGGTAATGTAAGGTAGTAGGGTAGAGCCTTATCTGTGTTCGTTCTGTAGCCAACCTAATGAGATGCAAATACGGCTCAGTATGTAGGAATGGGTTGTGAAACTCTCTGCAGGGTAAAATGCTTATGAACGTGCTGCACCAAGCTTGGATCATTGCTGAAAAGCCCACCTACACAGTTACACACTAAATAGATTAAAAAAAACACACACACACACACACACACACATATATATATATATATATAGAGAGAGAGAGAGAGAGATAGATAGCTCATTCCTATGTTCTGTACTGATCACAACTCCCAATAACATGCACACTTCCAATACTTCTGGGTACTTTTCGCTGTGCTATGCACCCAAGTCATAGTTCTCTGTGTTTCCCTACAATCCCTATGATGAAGTGGAGGCACATGGCATAGTCATGAGAGTAGAAGTAGCGAGATGCACAATGAATTCACCAGGTGCATACACAAGGCAAGACTTCACAGGGATTTTCCTGTATAAATACTCTGCTCATGCTCTATGCATTGCATCGACATCTTGTGAAAGGACTAGAGTGGAACTGAAATGTAGATAGTGGAGTGCGCTGTACTCTGATGTTTGCACATAGGCAGTCCTTGTTTTTTGTCCGCTCTGTGCTGCTTTAATTGTCCCTTCCCACATGTGTACAACTGACAGATGTGTGTATACTGTTGAGATGCACAGCATCTGCCATCAGTTCATAGGTTCATAGGTGGGTACTAGCCTATCAGCCCAAGGGCCTAAGTAAGCCTAGCCAACAAGGTTCCCTGGCTTACGCCACCCAAGAAAGTCATTTTCCTGTGCCCCTGTCAAGCAGAGCCACAGAAGTGATCCCCGGGGTGTATTTCCTATTTCCCATCCACTCATCAAGATTTTTCTTGAAGAGTGCTAATGAGGAACTTTGCTTGACATAGATGGGTAGCTTGTTGCAGAGTATGGGAAGTCTCTGGGATAGGAATCTATCCCTCCAGCATGTCCTGTTTATTGTGGTGACAAGGTTTAGGTCCCTAGAGTGTGCAGTTCAGAGGGATTGGGATTTCTGTAGGTGTAGCATGTCCAACAGCTCTGGGTTTGACATAGCTTTATATGTTAGGCAGAGATCTCCTCGGAGGAGGCGATATGCTATGGAGTAAAGCTGGAGTTTTTTGAGATGGTCAGTGTAGGGCATCTGGTTGAGGCCAGTAATCCTCTTTGTGAGGTACTTCTGTTGCCTTTGCAGCTGCTGCAGATGTCTTGTGAGGTACATTCCAAAAGGAGCGTTGTACTCTATAATGGGTCTAATGAGTGTAAAGTAGAAGGGAACAATGACCTTTTTTCCTGGATGAGAACCCTTTTGTGATGAGGTGTGCCACGCAGAAGGATTTCCTGACTACTGTGGTGATGTTATTATCAAAGAAGAGACTGTCCACCTGGGTCCCAAGGTCTCTTAGCACACATTTGGCATTAAGTTGACTGGTGCCTATGTGGTAGTTCATAGGTACAGAGTTTTTACCAAAGGGGATGACAATGCACTTTTTGGCATTGAGCTTGAGGCCATGGCTCTGACACCAGGCATCTGTCTCAGTGAGGCCCTTCTGTAGGATGTCCACATCATTTGGGGACTTGACTATGGCTCCTGGTTTGCAGTCACCTGTGAACTTCATTAGCAAAAGGCCTTCTGTGTTAGCCTGTACATCAGAGAAGTAGATACCAAACAGGATAGGTCCCAGGACTGAACCCTGTGTTACTCCATTTGTCACTGGCTTGAAGTCATATTTGGAGTCTGCAACTTTTATAGTGTGGGTTCTGTCAGTGAGCCAGTTGGCAACCCATTTTGTGATGTAGGGATTTATACCTAGTTTAGAGAATTTAGCTATAATTCCAGAATGGGGGATGGTGTCGAAAGCCTTGGCGAGGTCAGGACAGGCTGTGTGAATCACCTTACCCTTATCTACGGCTTTGGTGACTGCCTCAAAGAAGTCGATCAGGTTCAGGAGGCATGATCTGCCTTTCCCAAACCTGAACTGGGTGGGGTCCAGAGTTTGGAGGTTACCAATTTCTTTGTTTATGAGTTCCATGATGATACATTCCATGGCCTTATAGACCAGGTTCATCAGGCTAATTGGGCAATACTTCCCTGGATCAGTGGTGGCTCCCCCTTTGTGGAGTGGGATAACTGTTGCTGTGTGCCATTCATTGGGCACAAAGCCTGACGTGAGGCTATGATTGAACAAGGTGCTTAGGTGGGGAGCCAGTTTGTTCTGAAGATCATGTAAAATGCAGCCTGGGATATTGTCTGGTCCCATGGATGCATTGTTTTTGGCTTTAGAGAGTGCAGCTTTTACTTGCATAATTGTGATTGCAGGGATGCTGCATTCTTCCTGTATAGATATGGGCCCTTTAGGGGGGTGAGAGGGGGGTAAAGTTAGCACTGAACCTATCTGCCAGGATGTTGGCAATATCATTTGGTTCTGTAATTTTCATGCCGTTGTGCTGTAACTCAGAGCAGATGTGGGTGCTGCCAATGAGATTCTTGACATAGCTATAGAATGCTTTGTGGTTGTGCCTAGAATCAGAGGCAATTTGGTTTTCATAGCTAGCTTTGGAGGATCTTATAAGGGATCTCAGCTTCTTACTGAGGCTGACCAGGGAGCTCCTCCACTCATGGGATTTTATTCTCTTTTACAACAGTTTCTTCCTTCTTTTGTAGAGTATTTTTATGGCAGGGGATCACCAGATTGGCTTCCTTTTTTTGGAGGATAGTGTCTTGGTTCTGTTTGGGATAGCACAATCCATGCACTCATGTAAGTGCTTATAGCGTGCATTTGTGTAGGATTCAGCAGTTGTAACTGCATTGTCCATCTGCATAGGTGTCATGAAGTTCGCCACTTCTGTCTTAAGAGGCATGAAGTTGGCTTTGGAGAAATTTTTTACCATGGTTTCCTTAATGGGGGTGGGGGCGGGATGTGGATATCTAGGGTTATTAGCTTATGGCCGGATCTGACCAATGGGGAGTTGACTTCGGGTGTGGAACACTGGTCACTCATGCTGGCAATGACTAGGTCTAAAATATTGTTGCCCCTGGTGAGGGTGTGGATAAGTTGATCCAGGGCATTGGTAATATTGGTAATACTGATTTTATCCACAATGGTTACTTTTGAGTAACACTGCCATGCATGTCATAAATTCCTGTCCACAACTAAGCTTGGATTTCACCCCTCACAAGTCTAAATAATAAACATGTCCAAAAAGTGCTACTGGGGTATGGCCTAGCGAAGCATGTTAGTAATATGGGGAATGAACATTATTTTTTTTTTAAGGTCCTGTCTAGGTTACATGAGACTATTAGGGGAGGAGACATCAGAGCTAGAACTGAAGAGGCAGAGGCCAGATGGATAGTGTTACTGAGAGCGAATTTTGGTAATGGGCTAAATGAATTTGTTCCCATGAAACCAATATTATCTAAGAGAGGTTTTAATAGATAGTTTTAGTTGCTTTTATTTTTATTTTTACACAATATAGTACACATTAGATTATTTACTGTATTTTTAATAAATGTTTTATTAGATAGCGAATTGTATTTAATAAGAGTGTTATGTCTTTAAACATGTATAAGCTAAGGTGATGTGTTTTGCTTTGTTGGTATTTAAGGGTGTGTTTTCTATTGTATTGCACCTGATGAAGCTATGTGTGAAAGCGCTTGTGCTTGAATAAAGGCAGTACTGTGGAGAGCTTTTATATACTTCGTTTTCTTTGACTCTGGAGCCATACCCCAGTAGCACTTTTTGGACTTGTTTGTCGTTTGCATTTTTTCTGCTGGGGTGTCTGCAGTTTCATGGGTTTTGCTTTTGAATAAATAATAAACATATCCATTCCAACAATAGCTTTTAATTAATTCAGTAAAGTATACAAACTGTCAGACATGTACTCTTCTGATCTCCATAGGTAAATATTATGCAGTATGTTCTGTGCATTGTAGGAATGCATGGGATGTCATCACTTTCCATAAGATGTCCACGTCACAGATTAGCAAGGGCTTAATTTATTCCTAATTCATGCTCATATGATAGTAACATCCATAAGACAGGATCCATAACACATCTCACATAGACTGCTGATCATGTGTGAATGCCCAGTGTGTGTGCTATATGAAGGAGATGCTGTAACTACCCGGTCACTTTTTCAGTATCATATTTTTGTATGAACTGAATTAAATGGATCTAATTAGTTTTTTTTTACTGTTGTTGTAACACTGCTTTGTGTTCAAATTTGACTTTAATACAAGACCAAAACTTTTACTTTCACCTCTATAATTGATCTCTGAGCAATAATCTCATTTTTATTTGGACAGGAGCTATAGTGCTTGAGTTTGAATGTATTTCATGTGTTTCAGTGTTCTGACTTTGTCAGACATTGCAGAAGGTAGTAACATGAAATGTAAGGTGCTGGATAAGAATTTGCTCTCTCTTCTTTCACAATAAACACATGGTAGGGTAGCTGATACAGATAAAGTTGTGATCTTATTGATAAGGGTTGGAATAAACATTTCTAAGGTTTGAAAGGCAGGTTCTGATGAGATTCCTGGGCAGCACTTTTTGTATAGGCAAAAGATATTCTTACAAGAAAAATGCGTGGAATGAACTCTAACAATTTCAACAATTCTGAACTTATTATGTTAAAAGAAAATGTGTTTTCAAGGTGTCTCCCTCTTCAGTTGATAATGATACGGGAAACAGTTTACAAAATGAAATGTATTGTGCACATATAAATTAATTTGATTATCCCTTTCCTCAAGTTGATGTCCGGCTTACTTCTTTGTCAATTAAGTATTAAACCACTTTTAATGGATTATAGTATAAATAAGTAATGATACAGGTTTATCTTACAAATTCATCGGAGCTGTGCTATACAATAACTATCACTCTTCACAAAGCCCCACCAGCATGAGAATTTGAAATTCTTTATATATATATGATGTCTGTCCCCCAGGATTTCAAACACAATGTTAAATATTTTACTGGCTGTGATTCATGTGAACAGTTGTTCAAAGCTCACTTCCTCAGTCTGTACCATATTTATTTATTTATTTATTTAAATTTGTTGACCGGGAGTGTCCGACTGGATGTAGGTCCATTTTCAGCGGAGGCCCGGGGAGAAAAGCTCCACAGTTAAAATAAACAGACAGTATATACATTGGATTACATAATGAATAACAATTTACATAGCAATTACTTACAACATATTTACAGATGAAGAACATAGTACATCAGTAGACCACTAGAATCTTTATCTGTGAAGTGCATACCAGACATTAACAAATGTTACAAGAAGAAGAAGTTTGTGCTGTATAATAAGTACTGGCTTATGAGCATCTGAGCATGTTATAATCAAGGTAGTTAGTGGAGTGGAAAGAAAGGTAGTGGTTGGATGGGGTGGATGATATTAGAGTGGGAGTTATATTGGATTTATATTGGATTTAGAAACAGCTAGAGACTGGCAAAGAGTTAACTTGGTAGCCTTGTTTGCTAAAAAGATTCATCATACTAACATTAGAACTCTTAGAGATATGAATTGATTTTTAATGTTAGGTCATCATGCTTATGTTAATAGACAGTTAGCTGTCATGCAAACAGAGGCAGAAGTGGAAAATTTTGGTTCTAAAATACTAAGTTATTAAATACTTTTACTACGTTTTTACAATAGCCGTATAATGCCGACTTCTCTGTAGAATATTTTTTTTTTGTCTTCCATAATGTAGAGGAGACAAGATTGGCATAAAGGAAATCTGCAGCCTGAGCAGGTAATGGCAGATATCAAGACCCTTCCCATTTAATTTGTGGTCCAACTTAGTGATAAAGAAAGTTCTCATATTCATGGCTGGAAAACACGGGGACAAGGGTGAAATCGAAGATGTGTGCACTGTTACATATGTTCTCATTTCCTTCAGCCTGCAAAAGTAGTTTTTAAAAGTTACATTTTTATAGAAAAATAGCTAGCTTTCAGGATTTCATGTCTCTGCCTTACCATTCATTGAGGGTGAGGTCCTCTTGGGAAGTGCTCATGTTTCAAGGTACAGTAGAAAATTCCCTGTGTTATTTCTTTCTGTCACAATAACAGTTCATCTGAATGAGTTTAGCAGAGTTTCTGCATCTGAGAAGCAGGAATACCCCCACAATAGTCCTCACATGCACATACAATCATGAGTCTTATTTCCTCATACTATGTAAACCCTACCAGTAAGAACCACAGACGATATAATTGCGTTCTTCCAGAAAGATAGAGCAAAACTTCATTAGAGAGTGACTGAATATACTTTTACAAGGAGACTACAAAATATAACCACTATTCAAATTATTAGAGCATAGACTGTGAGCTATAATACAGAGAACAAGATTAATTTTGCACAAGATGCTAAGTAATACGTGAGTGAGTATGTACTCTCTACTTTCAAACTAATGGAATCATACTTTAGGTACTTCCTAGCATTTGTGTTCCCTGGTAACCCATTCTGAACTTTCTTACTCTGAGAGAATATGCCATAGCAAAACAACTGAAGTTACTTAATCATCAGCCATTGATTTCTGTTCTGTTATGTTTTGTGGATTCTGGATAGCAACCTTAAATCCAAAGTTTTGTTGGAAACGTGACCCTGTCTTTCTGAGTTAAGAAAGGTTCTGCACATTCCAGGAGGAGTAACTAATTGTTCAAGTAACACTTTATTTTTCCATTTACCTTTGTAACTGCTGCAAGAGAATTAACCATGTTCTAGTCCAGCCATAGTAGCTCTGAGACCAAAGGATAAACCTCGTACCTTTTGTTGATGACAGTTGGCAGTAAACATTTGAGTGGACTATTAGAATGCAGTAATCTATTTCTAGACTTGTAGATGTTCACAGTCAATATGAAATACTCCCATCTCATTCTGAGGCAGACAAAGATGTTTCTGGGTTTTGTTATCAATACTTTGTAGCAGAACCTGCCTCTTAACCATGGGACATGCATGGGCAGTATTGCAAACTTTCTTATCAGCAACAGGTTTCAGAAACTACTGGATCAAATTCTGCTTAAAACTTGGTATACTATCCCAAAATTCATATGTGAAAATTTCAGCTTTAATTATAGGATCTATAAGAGCTTGATCTTTGCCATTTACTTATAAAATGTCATACTTGATCATTTACATATAAAATGTCTTCTTGAACACAGCAAGCCTGATTCTGGGAAACTAATTTCTCCTTCCATATCCATCTCAGATTCTTGCTGCAGAAGCACTGGACTTCATCTGAGGTATGTACATCTACAGACACTGCTAGTACATACGAAACAGTCCCAATATCAACAGGAATTCCATATTTACCTATAGGAAGGCTGGAGGTTCTGCCATCTATCTAGTATTCAAGAAATACAAAAGTAGAAAAATGCAGGCAAGGAACCAATATACAGGCAAGTAATCAACACATGGTAGATAAATGAGCTAGATATCGCAAGATCATACATATTCACAGACTAGGTAGGAATCTCCTAAGATGCTGATCTTAGAAGAGATGTTAACGTGTGGTCCAATCTGCCTGATTTTCTTGTAGCCTACTAAACAGTTGCACATCTTGTTGTTGGTTGTGATATACTTATGGCAGAAGAAATGTATACTGAAGGACATAATAATTTTGCAAGATTGTTGCATTGGGGATTGTGCAAACATGATAATATTGAAGTAGCTGAAAAACACTAAAAACATGAGCCACAAGCATTCCAGAAATTGTTGAAGTTTATATCACATGTGATCATCCATTACCAACAGCTCAAAAAATAGATGCAAGAAATCCAGCTATTGTAGTCTATGAAAAGAAGACAAAAGTAGCATTGATTACTGAAATCACTACATCCAGAGACTACAGTGTCTTATGTGCAGAGAGACACAAAGTCATAAAGTGCCAGGATTTGCAGGGAGAAATGAGGGGAATGTAGAAGAAAGATGCCCAGAAAGTTCCAGTAGTAGTAGGAGCGATAGGTCTTATAAAAATTAATTTACAATGATACTTAGATATGTTGCCGATACGTGTAACTCCATACTAATTGCAAAGGCGTCATCACTGAGCACATTGCAGGTGCTATGAAGAGCACTTCTGGCTAACATCAAAGATTGAAACAATACTAATTTCATGAACTTTAATTATACCTTGACTTAGGAATGGGTGTATTCCTGTCATGGTATTAGAAATCCAAAAGACTTGGAAAAATTTAAAAAAGTGATAAAATTCCAGTAATGTTTTTAAAAGGACAGGGGTCATTTTTTAAATCAAAAGCAATTTTTACCCCATAAGATTTCATGAAAAAAAACAATATCTTATAATAATGCAACACCCTTCATCATATAATTTCAAACATAAATGCTCACTTTCTTCTTCTTCTTACAAAATAAAACTGAAAAGAAAAGAAAAGAAAAATCAATAAACAAAGAAAAGAAAATGAAATAGTAAATGTTCCAATTAAAAGTCAAAACAGTATTTTCTTCGGACTGCAGTCTAGGTATATGCGAAAACAAACAAAAAATAAAAACTAAAAAAATTGAAACCTATATTGTTATTCCCATCTTATTATAAAATACTTTTCAGAATAGCAAGCTCATATCTTCCAAATAATATCTAAAATTACCTTGAATGTTTACTAACCAAGGTCTCCCTTCACTCTTAGCATATTTGTATATGCAAATATGTCCTCAATGATGTTTGTAAACATGCAATATTTAGTTCTCTTTGCAAGAATGCCTGAAAATGTTGCACTACTTTAAAATTTAGAAAACAATCTTGTGTGTCTTTTTGCCCACAATTCCTCAAAAGTGCAATCCCTCACTCCCCATATAAAATATTTTTTGATACTCCAGCCTCATAATGAAATTTCTTAATAAGCTGACTTTCCTATTAAAACATCTCATAATATGCTTACTTTCCTTATAAAGCATCTATGATTTTAATTCCCATCTATGATTTTAATTCTCTGATCATGTAGCTACACTTTCTACTCTGAGAGCTGAGTGGCCTAGTGGGGTAATGCACTATGCTGTCCTAAAAGGATCCTCGATGGAACCATATCTCTGAACTTTTCATCTCAAAAATGAGGAATATTAGTCCTCATAATGTGGAACAAATAGGCAAAATGTGGAATAAATATCATGGCTTACTAACATCTTCAACTAGGAAGGTCAGAGGATAGTCAAAATATGTCAGTTTTACTTAAAAGCAAGTTCTTTAAATGAATTATTATGATTAATTTCTATTTACCATGGATATCAGTTAAAAAAATCCTAACACTAAGCATGGACAGACCCTTTCAATGTGGAACTTCGAAAAACATGAACATTTTAAGATCTCAAATGAGGTATGTTCCTTGTAATGAGGTATACTTGAAAGTTATGGATGAAACAATGGCAAGAAAGCTATAACATATTAACACTAAAAATATGTTTTAATTATATGAACTAAAGAGAATAGACCCTAATCATCAAAGTAAAAGGTCTAAAGCTAAAAAGGACAAAAAAAAAATGAATGTTTTGAGGGGCAAGATCTGCCTACATCCACAGCTCTTATTTAAGTATATTGTCTTCATGGCTGTCCAACTATGTAAAAATGGGGAACACCACAGTTGAACTTTTCAAACCAAATACTATTTTCCTAAATCCCAAACTTCTTCTTAACCTTTTCCAATATACAGCTCTTCCGTTCCCACCATGGAGATGAAAGAAGAGAGGCCATGTCCTCATTTCTGCCACTAAACATGTGTCTAGTATCTGTGCAATTTTCCAACTTTTTTTATTCTGAAAGATCTTCTTTACTTCTTCATCTACCTCACCATGTCCCCTTAACCCAAAATGCAAATCGTTCATCTGCATGCTGTAGCATATCTCTATCTGTAACCCTCTCCCACAGTATCATCATAACTTTATTCTTTTTCATGATTTTAACTTTTAACACCCCTCATCATTTGTCCATGACTTATAAAATCCACAAATAAACAGGAAACCCAGTACTAGTGTAAACAGTTATAAAATAAAAAAAGAAAACACCAGCAGCTGGACGACCACAGAACTTTAATAACAAAGTAAAAGCTAAAAACTGCAAATAACCACTGTTTAGCACGTTTGTCTTATACAAAAGACATCTTCAGAACAGTGAAACAGGAAGTGAGAATAGCATTTATAACATATTCATGATCACACCCCCAAAAACACCCAATCAGAGGACAGAAATCACAAAAAAAAACCTGGGAAAATCTGAAAGAGTATTGGAAAACAGTGAAATGTACCAAACATCACTATTTACAACAATATTTACAAATTGGAAGCCCTAATTTTCAGTTCACTTGCAATGGAAATGCTATCATTAATCCCTGGCAAGTGTGTGGTGCTCATAACTCTCAACCTCTTAGAACAAGAAATCTGGACAAATCCATAAGTAAAACTGGGACAAAGGCTCAAAAATAGGGGCAATTTTTAAATATTCCTCTTACAAACTTAAAGTTGATAGAATAACAGGTTTTGTTTTAGTATGCATTTTCTAAATGGTATGAAGTCTGAAACTCAAATGTTTGTCATGATTTTCTAACTTCAATGTTTAATGATTTGCCACTAATTTGCCAGAAAAAAACACAATTTTATGAAAAAAACAGACCAAAAATATGAGGCAAAAATCTGGACATTCTGCGAAAATCTGTAGAGCTGAGAGCTATGGTGGTGTCTAATCTAAGCTGCCACAACATTTCACAATGCAATAATTTGTTCTTCCAGTCCACTCTGTAGGCAGCTGCTTGCACTTGTTCCAAAACAAAAAAAAAAGTTTCATATTCTTTTAATACCATATACTTGTACTTTCTCTTGTTCTTAATATTACAGTTTGCCTTTCATTTTTAGGCACAATATTGTCTTTCATTCATAACTGCATTTATGTTTTGCTGTAATTTTAGCCCCACCATCAAATTTGGTACGTTTGTTATAGCATTTGTGGAATGTTTTTGTTGAACCCAGACAGTATATATTGTGAGGAATATTTTACTCAAATATGATGCTTCACCCAAAGGAAAAACAAACATAAATAAGGTTGTCAGCAATATCTTAGTTTATATTTTTTTCCTTTTAAATAGTGAATTTGATAAATATATAATCTGACTGTACTCTAATCTGACTCTACTCAGCACTTTAATCAATCAACCATGCCAGAACTGATCCATCAGTCCACTTTATTTTTGATTTTCTGATACTGATTACAAACAGAAAATAGCATATTTAATTCATAAACTCAAGGTTCATAGATTATTACTAGTCTAATGACCCAGAGTCTTTTTAAGCCTAGCCAAGTTTCCCGAAAGAATAATGACGTCCTGTGTCCGAATAAGACATTGAGGACCAGATATTTATAAGATACCTCTGTCTATAAGGGATAATATACTTAAAATAATATTCTGTTATTCTTTTATATGGCCATTTCAAAGTAAAGCTAATCATAATGCAGATTAAGGATGCTTCAAAGCAACTTATCTTATTTCCTCTCAGATTCAGTTGTTCAACTTTAATGGTTCTATTCTTTTAAACTATACACAATTCCTGTTGTGATGAAAAGTCCTCCCTCATAAACGTACCTGCACCCCAGCATAGAGCCATGAACTATAGCTACATGATAAAAGTTTTCTTCTTGAAGTAACTGCACAGCCCTTCCTCTGCATTACTACAGCTTATTATTCAATTTAAAATGCTAAGCAACACTTTGCTGCATGTCTTCTGACACTTATCTACCTTAAATACCTTTACAGGATTAGAAACCAACCATTAACAAAGCAACCATTCCTTCATCTGAGTGATTTCTGCTATAGTTTTACTAACTGCACAATAATCAGTTTAGAAATATCATCACCAGACTTTTACATAATGTCATACTACTGCCGGTACAAAATATTTGGTTGATATTACATATGTGTCCCCGAACTCCATTTTTATTTTTTCCAGAAAATGTCTGGACCAAAAGTGATTAATGCAAGCATTTTACTAGGGTGAGACTGTATTCAGTTGTTTGAAGGCAACTTGAACAAGCCCAGCCAATCCTAACAGATATCGAATAATAACATTTTAACTTTATGTCCAGATTCTGAAGAGCTTAGACGTCTGAAAAGGCTGGACATCAATGAGTTAGCTTATCAAAAAATAAATAAATAACTATGCCTCTATATCTGACACCATCAACATATTATATCTCATTCAAAACTGCTCTTCATGTTATATTATTGCCAGTACTGAGTCTCCCTTAAGAAGTACTGCAGTGGTGGTGCTGCAGTAGCGTTGTCGCCTCACAAATAGAAGTTGCCCTGTTCGATTCTCAGCTACAGCGTCTTCTGTGTAGAGACATGCATGAATGGGCGTACCTTCATTGAAGGTTGTGCGTCAGCGCTGGCAACTCGGCACGTAAAAATCTAGTGCCAATCATTAGCGGACCAGAGTTCCGCTGTGACGACCCCAAACCGGGAAAAGCCGAAAACAACAACAACTGAGTCTCCCTTAAAGCAGGATCAAGTCCTAGTGGGACTAATGACATAAGACAAGTGTAAAATTTAATTTTAAAAGTATAAGAAGAAAGAACCAAATGATTGTCAAAATATAAGTTTGGCTTAGCTGGCCTTTCATATTTCAATTTGTGATCATTGCATCTTTCTCTCAGGTAGAACCATTTGAGTTAGTAAAAAAGCATGATTCTTCATCCATATTTGCAGTTTCTTTGGCTCAGCTTGAAGCATACCTCTCAACTGTACAGCTTTTCACAGAATGTCCAGACTTTTGCTCATATTTTTGATATGTTTCTCATAAAATTGTGCTTTTATGGCAAATTATTTGCAGATCATTGAGGGATGAAGTCAGAAAATAATGACAGACATTTGTGTTTCAGACTCCATACCCTTCAAAAAATTCATAATAATGCAAAACATACTATTCTATCAATTAAGTTTGCATGAACAATATTTAAAAACCTGTCCCTATTTTTGAAAAATTGTCCAGCCATTATTTATGGCTTTGTCCAAATTTCTTGCTCTAAGAGGTTGAGAGGTATGGCTTGAAGCTGAGATTTCTTATCATATGAGGATATTCATTTTCCTAGCAGGTTTTAAAAGAACCCTCAAGAGGCCAGATAACCAATTTAGAAGCCTTATCTCCCAAATATAAGAAACATCATTCTGAACTTTAGCTAGCTTCTGTTTCGGTAAAATTTCTTCACGACCCCAGTGATCTATATTGTATCTGATTTTGAGTGTCTTGTCTTTTTGTTTAACTAAAGTTCATTGTATGGCTTTATCTGTTTATCTCCACTGGATCTTGTCTTGGAAACTCTCTACTGCCAAGACACCAAGACTTTCAAACTTTTAACAACCTAGTGCTGTTTAACTGGGGTCTCAATTTTGTTCTTACCTCTTTGCAAGGGAAAATTTTGAGATAATTTTCTTAATATTATAAAAGATTCTGTGCAGGACAATTTTTCTCCTTGTGGCAATAAATTAGCCGAATGGTATTCTGAGCAGCAATGTCTTTTGTGCACTGGTTCTAATATCATTTCTGAAAAGAGAACATGACTTTTTTTCTTCATTTTTCTTTATTAAAGTTAAAACACTTGCTTCTGTTCCCAGAATTTTCTTTTACAAGATGTGTTGCAACTTATTCTTTATAGAATATAATCTTGAAAATGGTTGTCTTATACATATTCTCATAAAGATATTACAGAATCTGACAAGTTATTCTTTGCAGCAAATAATGACTTTTCATCTGTTGTAATTCTACAGGTATATCCCATCTTGGAAGGTTCACTCCACTACAGAAGTAATTATGTGGATTATATTTTTCAAAGGTGCTTGTTCTGCTACACATTTAGAAAATGTTACAAATTGTACACGTTTTTCATGGTCTGTGGGGGGTTAATGTTTCACAATTCAACATGTTATTCAGCCAGTGTTACAAAACTAGGGACTTTGTGACATATTTTATTGCACGTGTATGACGTGCACATCACAACAGTGTATGCTCATTGTGTCCCTGGTTTCACAACATATTCCAATTTATCATCAATTCCTGTAAGAATAATTCTTTAAATTCTGTGAGAGATAGTTATAGCACTACTTTATTGAAGGAAGGAATAACCTAGTGCTGATCCCTATATAGGGCTTAACTAGCCAGTGTGACAGTCAGATAGATTAGCCTGTTACTATGCAAGGCTGTCAGGTAGATTAGCCTGTTACTATGCAAGGCTGTTTATGGCAACTGGACAAAGTGTTGTGGTTGAGGGGATGGCAAATTGACTGTAATCATTACAGTTACATTTTCTTTTCCTAAGCTGGCCACTCAACAGCTTCTGTGAATTATTCATTTTCCATGAAAAGGCCTTTGTGGCAAAGAATGCAGTGAAATGGCTGTGTAAAAGTACTATGTATTATGCTTCTTGCATTTGGTAGAACTTCTGTCTAGGTAGTAAAGACTGTTGATGGTAACCAAAGAATATATATATTTATCTCCAAAGAGATGCAGTTCATTGTTTACCATCAGTAGCTGTTGTACCGCCAGCTCAGGGATAGAAAGGTATTATGATATTCTTTAATCCATAATATGCACCTTTGGCAATTGTTTGAGCATGATAAAAGGATTTCCAAACTAACTGATACATGATGATTGAAGGATAGTTCATTATCAATGAATGTACCTAGATATCTAATGACTGTGTTTATCTTAAACTGGGTTCTGTTTCTGTAGTAAAAAGTAGGATAAACTAGTTTCCCAAAGGCTACTAATTGCGTTTGTTGGCATTAAGTGCAAGGATATTATTGGCATGCAAATTGTTAGTTCTGTCAAAGCATACATGGATGATATATCTATTTGTGGGAGTCAGTAAGAGCAAGCAGTTTACAGTTATTGATAAGCTTGGTTAGTCAAAGTCCTTTGACATCTGCTTTCATATTGGAGAGGTAGATGCCAAAGAGGAGGGGACACAGGATAGTGCCTAGAATGATACCAATAGTGATAGACCTTTCAGATGGGAAGGTCCCCCTTATTCTAATCTGTTAATGAGCTGCTGTTTCCTGCAACCAAGTGTACATGATTTGATTCTTTCCAGCTTTACTTGCCTTCTGTGTGACTCTGAGCAAGTAATTTAACCAGACAGTGCTTCCAGGTCATCCCTGAAAAGGGATACTTCTGTGCAGTGGAATTAAGTGATAAACACGTTTAAATTAAAAAACTAAAGCAAGAACAGCATTGTTATGATGTGCATTCAACCAGAGAGCCAATTTGCAACCCAGTGGGTGACATAGAAATTTATGTTTACATTTATACCGGTAAGTTTGTCACTATTGCCAGCATAGGAGATTGTGCTGAGGACTTTAGCAAGGTCCAGATAATCAATGTAGCCACAATGACCTTTGTCGATGGCAGCTTTTACATTTTCAAAGCAATTAAACAAACTAAGTAGGCAGGATCCACCATTTACAGACAAAATTAATTGGGATGCAGGGTTTGTAGGTCACCCGTTTCATTGTTTGTGATATTAAACAAAATGCTTTACACGATTTTACAGAGGATACTCAAGGGGCTAATAGGATAATAATTGCTAGGGTGAAGGGTCTGAGATGTAGAGGCTCCATGACAGCCATTCTTCCGAGGAAAGGCACATATCCAGTGGTGAGGCTAAGCTTAACAAGGTTTAGAAAAAGATCAACAGTACTGCATTTTGTACTAAGTAGAAGGTAGCTTGGTAAATTGTCTGAACCAATGGAGCTACTGTTTCTGTTTTTGGACTAAGCTTGTAGGATCTTGCCTGTAGTGATTTTTGGGGAAGTGGAATTTAGTGATTCAGGAGATGGAATGAAGGGGCGAGTGGGAGGGGTTAAATGGAACCAAAGTTCTCATTTAGGATATTGAATATGAATCATGAAATGGTAATTCTGCTTGCTATACCTGCAGTTTTGAATTCTCACAGAGGTGATGGACCCACTGTCTTGGGGGTTGCAGGTGTGTCTGTCCCCATGCAAAAATAAATAAATTAAATAAATAAAAAATAATGTGCAACAGTGACTTTTGCATTGTTGATCCCTGACTGTCTAATAGGGTACCCTAAATTGCCTGGATTCATGTCAGTTGATTGACAATTGTGTTACTAACTGATGATTGATGAAGCACTGGTTTCAGAAAAAGAAAAAAATATAGAGGTACAGATCTCTGAAACACTGAAAATGAGTAACGTTGATATTTGCAAATGGTTGAATTTTTCTGGCATATTGAATACCTTAGATGTCTTATACCCCTTCTGTATGAACAAAATATTTGCAACAATTACAATTTGCATGTATATTGCTTTATACTCAGTTTGTGGTAAAAGTGAGTCCTTGTAGATTAACCAACTTACCTGGTGAACAAACAATAACAAATGAATAAACAGAAACAAACAAATAAATAAACAAATGAAATAAACAACATCAGTGGCACATCACTCATCAGCTGCGTAGGGGCTTATGTCTCACGCAGCTTTACTCTCTGTAAAATTAATGCTGTTTAGCAAACTGTACGCAAGTCTTTTTTTAGTTGAATGTAAGACTGATATGCTTGACTTTTTCTGTGATACTTATTTCTACGATGTACTCATATATTCTATGACTGATATATGCTTAATGTAGTGTATGTTTTGTACCTCTGGTGAAAGTCGTGCCTGGAAATAGTCCTCCGATAAGCTTACATAGCTGGTCAGCAAATAAATAAACAGACATCATTACGATCAATAAAGTGACAAGATATTCTCAGTCAAAAAGATTGTATCTTGAAAACTGAAACATAAAGCCATCGTTATATGAATGTCCTTACTATAACTTTTTTTCTTTTTCTGAAACCAGTGCTTACAAATAAAAATATTTATCAACATAATGTGTGTTCCGAGTTGCTAACATGCTCACATTTTGTAAACATTTGTTGTATTTTACATTCCTGGTGAATTTGCTTATGATGACACAATTCATAGCCAAAGCCTAATATTTCTATGATAATGAAAAGGACAGTGGACATTTTTTTGTGCCTATTTTTTTATATGCAGTAATTTGTTTTCCAATACACTTCTTTAGTCACAATTTTTATTTAAGTGTATTCTTTGCACATCTTGTCTCACTAAATTTCACTTTTTGTATAAATAATTTAATTTTCTTATTTATATCTATTGTAACATAACTTTACCTAATTTTCTATTTTGCATTCAAAATCAGTTTCATTTCATGTTGGCATTCCATATGAATAGCACATTTGAGCAGTCTAGAAGCTAATTCACAATGCCATGTCTATTCTTGTACGTCCCTCCTTCTACCTTTGGTTTTCCTTTCAGTCAGAGCACAGGCCAGCAACTAAAGGTGCTTTTGTTAAGTTGTGCCTCAGGCTACAAAATTCCCACAGAACATGATCCCCCTCTAGTTCTCCAAAGAGCAATGGGATACCAGCACAAATACATCTTTAAAGGGTTTCATGCTTCTAATAAGTGATTTTAGAAGGATTTCAGTAGTGCAGCAAAATCAGCAGCTTTTCTTAATTTCTCATCAGGTGGTAGTATCTTTGGGCAGGCTGCAGAACAACAACTTATGCTTCATTATTAAATTCCCCGAGGCCCTCTTCTCTTTCAGTAAAATAAGGAAAAGTGGTAGATTTAATAAAATATAAACGTAAATGCATGTGAGCAGTTAATATTGACATTGCCTTTTTACAATATGAAGGAAAATGAATGTTACTAACACTTAAAGAACAATAAAAACAGCTATATTACTCATTGTCCCCGGCTTTATGTCTTTGGGCTGGTAATTGTATGAAGGGTAGGTACCACATGACTTCAGGGGATACGTCTATATTATTGTGCCACAATTAAGTTTTCTGTAATTTGGTGTCTGTCAGATGTTAGAAGTATGTGTGTTACAAGCAAAAATCATTTTATAACCCCCTTTAGCTCCTGCTTCCTTGCTGCAATCTCACCCTCCCCCACCACACACACACAGAGAAAAACACTCAGGTCGCAAACAGTACATATAATAATAGTGATTTTATGGGTACAAGCTGTTACCATAAAATGGGGCAGATATAAAAACTAAGAGCATGAACTCAGTCACAGGGTAGACCGACTGCTCTCTAAAGGGTTTTTTTCCTCACTGGTGGTATTTTTTTTACTATGTCCTACACTGCTGTGCTTTGGCATACATTTCTTTAAGTTAGGTATCAAATATATACATCTGTCTCGTTATCAGTGTAGGTATGCATTTATGTATGCATGTATCTTCTATCTATTAATCTATTGATCATCTACTTATTTATCTATCTATCTAACTATTGATCTATGTCCCCTGTGACTGCCAGCCATCTTGTTGTTGTCACAACTATGTCTATTCTGTCACCATCACCATCACTAAGGTGAGTGTTAGTTGTTGTGTAACTAGACTCCCGGCTGCCATTAGGGGACTCTTCATTTTCTTGTCCAAACCTCATCCCCCTGCAGCTGATACACATGCATATAGGTGTGCACCACACCCGCCATTATGAGCAGATACATTTCTACACATACATCAAGAAAGCTACCATGCAGATGCAGCTCACTGGAATCAAACACACATCTTTGTCCATCCATTGCATACTGTGCACTTCTTTCTCGAGTAGGTGCTAGCAGTGAAGCAGATCAGACTATTTCTTTCCACCCAGGAAAAGTGAGTCAGCTGTGGGCCCATCCCTGCTGGCTTCCCTATTGGCCAAATTACTAATCAGTCATGGGGTCCCCAGGTCACAGTCAGAGTTCTGTTTCACTGAACTAATATTTCTCTCAGATTTCCCCACAATTTCACATTTACTGTTTACTCAGAATTTCCAGAAGCATTCATGCATTTCTAAATACATTTGCCCATTTCCCCTGTAGTACTTGAAAACAATCTATAGAAAATTGCCAAAACCATGGCTTCTCCATACTTGTAACCCATTGTCACATCAAATCCCAAAGTGTTCACATTTATTCAATGTATTTCTGCAATGTCAAGAATTTTAAATTCAGTCTACACAAATGGAAAATATAGAAATGTGTCACTGTTAATATCTCTGAAAAGTTTACATTAATTTATTTTTAGCAATTTAATAATTTAAAATATTTAACTTAATCTGCATTCCAGACATTCAACTTTATGTTATTATCTAAAACTTACTTAATTTGACAGCTGTATGATGTGCAAGGATGGAGCCCTGACAATTTTTTAGCTCTCCAAATTTCACCTTCTGGCTTACACAATGGGTTAGTTGAATGAGAGGGAAAGGAGGCCTTAGGTCATTTTTAGTTTGTAAACACAGAGGGGAAAATAGTCAAGAGAGCAGCTAATCTCTGGGGAAGACTGAGGGGTTTGAAAAAGATTATAGTTAAGATGGATGTCATGGTTTCTGAAGGGGAAATTATAGACATATTTGCAATCTGCAGCACACTGGTAGAAGTAAATCTGCCTCATTTACTTTTTCTCATCTCAAAAATGCAGTAAGGTTCTTCAAAACGGACAATAGCTGCACTGGCAAAGGGTCCAAGGCTGTCCCATGACACACCTAGAGGGACTGGCATATATGCTGTGAATTGATCTTCTGTCTAACCACAGCCCTGTGGACAAGTTTGCTGCAGTAACAGCACAAGTATAAATTCAGGCAACCTAATAAGATTTTCATTGTGGCTCTTTAATAGTACTAATGTTTCATAATTTAATGCTATAAACTCAAATTATGATCTGACAATTAGTCTTCTAATATTTTATAATATATGCCAACCAGTTAGATGCCCCAATTCAAATAAGTGTATTATGATGACACTAGTGTTATGTTTTTTGCATTATTAGCTGCGTCTGTGAGGTGTGCATTTGCATTTCTCTACATGTATACACATTTTATTATGTGGACTGCCTTGGGAAGTTATATTTTACTGTTTCTTTCTTTGATATTTTCTTTACAGTTATAATTTTACTCCCTATACCAAAAATGTTCTTGTTTACATGTCAACCATCTCATACTTGTTCTAAATGGATCTCGTTTATCTTCTAGATATGACCTGTCGCTTTGAAAGTGAGAAGATCTGTGGCTATACACAGGATCAAAACGATCATTTTGATTGGACCAGACAGAACAACTTAACTCAGAACACTAAACGCACACCAAACACTGGACCCACCATAGACCGCAGTGGGATACCAGAAGGTAAAATGAGATTTTTTAATATTTTGCATTGGCAAGAAGGTGTTAGCCATTATTTTATGTCTTACATAGATTACAGGTTTGGTTTAATAAATGACAGAGAATCAGCAAATTTGAAGTGACTGGCATAAGAAAGGAATGTCATTAGTAAATGTTATTTCTGTCCCTAGTGAAAGGAAGGAGACACGTCCAC
The DNA here is from genome assembly GCF_019279795.1 of Protopterus annectens. Lineage (NCBI taxonomy): Eukaryota > Metazoa > Chordata > Ceratodontiformes > Protopteridae > Protopterus > Protopterus annectens. Next base: position 435,405,939 of record NC_056725.1, read on the forward strand.
CAGACCTTTCATGTGAGGTGAAATGTCATTGTTTTGTTTAGTGCTGGAATACATCTAGGAGAAATGCTTTCTTCTGAATTTACATGTAGACATATTTAATTAAAATAAGTTAACTGTTAATAGAAATGAATAAAATGGAAGGAAATGAATAAATAGCTCTCATGATATTTACTCATAACCCCTAGTCAGATAAGTAGGGTCTATATCATGTCATCAAAGTGTCATAACTTCGAATGTGATAACATCGAACCCAAAACCACGAAAGCTGAAAACTCCGAAGACTGAGAACAGCAATTTTTTTCCCTGGGAAAAAAAATCACTGTTCCAGTATAAAACGCGAAACACACGAACACTACAAACTATTTCTAATGTGTGGGGCTTTGCCCCCCACTCCCACTCCCACCCCCAACATGGGGGGCTGTGCCCCACATCCCCCCTACTTCAATATATCAACTCCAAGATTGCACCACAGTGGAGGAAATAGCGAAACCACAGACATGGCCCACCAAATTCTTTCCCTGGGCAAGAATTCAATGTTCGGCAGCTTTGATATTTTCAGTCTTTGGACTTTCAAGTTCAAGGTTTTGGTGTTCGAAACTTTGAGCATTCGAACATGTGATATAAACCCAGATAAGTAAATCACGGTCTAGGTGCCATATATTAGAAAACTTGATGATAATGGGACTGTCCCATCTGTTTTCCTTCATTTCATACACAAAGAAGATACTGAATGTATAGGTGACTAAGCAAAACTCTACAAGACCTCAGCAACTGCAGGTGCTATAAGTAGCATCACTTCTATTCCTGGCAATGATAGGAAGGAGTAATCGTAACTCACTTGTATCAGTAAAATTCAGAATGAGAGATAAGGGTATATTTATCACTTTGTATCATTGTTTAGCTCTTACTTCCTTGCAGTTTGACAGTATTTTTCCTAGAAGGACTATAAAGTCTATGGTGTTAAGATCACTTTAAGAATATATTAAAGTATTACTCTGAGCAACAAATGGCTAAACAGAAATTACAAATTTACATAAAACTGAATTTTGAAGACTTATTTAGATGGGTAAAGGAAGATTCAATCAGAGAACTAAAATAAATAGCTTTGTACTGGGGAAAGGGAAAGCGTCACTACACCTCTCATACTAGGGTTTGTGTTTTAATCCTTTCTGTTTATACATTCTAACTTTGACCTCATGCAATCTTTGGTAAAAAAAATATTTCCTTTTCACTAAGCATGTGTTACCTTGGAATTGGAATATTTAAGAAGGTTTATGTTTGTGTGGTGGGATGTCCCAAATTGTGCTACAGAGAGGCTTAAATCATTAAAAAATACGTAAAGTTTTAATTTTGACATTTTGGGGTACTTTGGATTTTATGTCAGTTTAGCATTTTTAATTAAGTAATTGTAGGTCCATTGTAGTGCTAGTTGCTTTCCATATTGAAATATTTAGTTTCATTGTGTGGCATTGTGCTTGTCAATGGGAAAGATCCCACAGTACATGTTAAAAAAGGTCAGAGATGGGTTTCTAGTTAAAACTTAGTTTTATACTGGACAGATGTAGGGATAAGCAAGCTAAAATAAAAAAATTATCAGGGACACCGACAGTATACAACTGATTCTCCATACGTAATGAGAAATAACCAAACTAGAAATAAAACTGTTTTGAGTGGTTTGTTAATCTGCTTATGGGCTTTAGTTTGCTGTGTATACCCTGTAGCTTTTACTGAATAAAAATGTCTACTAAAAACCAGTCCAGATGATGTCCATGTAAGAAGTTTAGGTCATAGTTAAAGACACGGTGCAGCAAAGACTTTGGTTAGGTTATGGCCTGCAGCCCCCAACTTGTTGAGAAGAAAATATAGAGACACAGTGACTGGTACTCAGGCAAACTAAAAATCGTGTCAAAAGGAGATTTAAATTTGACTGATGGATGGTTCAACACAAATTTACCCCTGATTTAACAACCCAGTCTCTCATGGATAAGGGAAATGTGAATGTGCCAACACATCTTTCACTGATCCATCTGTGGGTTATTTGTTACAAGCACTACCATGGGAATGTAAGACTAGGCTTTTGAAGATCCTGAAAGATCAATAGCCTAGATAGTCTTTATTAAACTGTGAACATATAGGGGCAGTTGAGATCTTTTTAGTTATACTGGTGATAAAAAAGTTCAAAGATGGTCTGGTTTCTTTTAGTCCAGAGCATATATAGGTGAAACATGAGGCTATGAATTTAAATTAAGTTTTTAGCAAATACTTTGTATCTTGCTTATGAAGCCATGGCAGTAAAAGATTTTAGGGTATGAATGAGGAATCAAAGGGAAAGAAAGTGAATTGAAATACTTATAGTGAGAATTGTGGATGAGATAACTTGTCTCCAGGGAACTGATGTGCTTAAGTGTTTTCCGAGGTCTAAATGACGTTGGTTACAGTAGTCAAGCTTAGAAATCTATGGATTTGCCACTTGATAGAGCCAAAGGCTGCTGCAGAGATTTTAATGTTCAAGGAAAAAAAGGGTGGAGGTGTTGTTAATTGGTAATCAAGATGTCAGATTCCGGAAAAAAAAATGTCAAAAAAGCAGAAGAGTGTAATCAAGTTATTAAAAGACAGAATCCTATATTCACTCCAGTGGTGTAGCATGATAAAGCCTTGACTATGGCCCAGATGGACTAACTTTGATTAGCATCTTATGTGACTGACAAAATGGCAGGGACAGATGGGCATTACCATCCCTTGGGGTAGGGCGGTTATGTTGGCATCTCCTACAATGATCTCTGGTGGAGATATGGCTGAGCTGCCATAGAGGCGGGGCAATGCTTTATAGGTCTTTATTGCACTCCCACCCCTCAGATGTAACTACAATGTCCACAAGGGGGTGAAGAAAGAGGATATGTCAAAAAAATGTACCCCACCTGACTTGAAGTAGGACAGCAATGACCCTTATAATTAGCATACCACTTTTGACATTTCCTTTGGCCCTCAATATGCAGTGACTATATTCTACAGAAAATAAGATTTTCAGATTGGCTGTTTGCTATCTGTCACGCTCACCACTTGCCTCTTTTACAAAGGTTGAGTTAGCTCCCTGTTTTTGAAAAGGCAGCCTTCTTACATGGTATTTTTGCATATAAATTTCTGAAAGAGAATTACTGCCCACCTTTAAAGAAATCCTTGTTTTCCCGCCTTCCTCAACTAGTTTAGACCAGTTTACAGGCATTGCTGTATTCTGGGCTGTGGTGTAGTTCCTGTGTTGTCCATTACCTTACTTGGATAGAAGGAAGTTTCTTTGCTCACCAGTGGGAGTGGGGAGCCTTGAGCAGCCTACCTGTCCTTGGGGGAAGTGACCTCAGCACAAGAAGCTGTAGTAATTGGTTGTTTTGGACCATTTCTAGCTCTTTTGTAGTTCACTGTTTAAAATCCGCCTCTGGGCATTTTTTTCTGGCTATAATGCTCAGACAAGCTCCATGTGGGTTTACAGAGTGGTCCTAGCAGCAGGGAAATCAGAAAAGCGACTATCTTCTGGATTTAAGTATCTTTGCTTTTTTTCACTTGGAATAGCTTCTGTAGCTTACCTTGAACTAGCCTGAACTGTTTTTTTAACTGATTGCTGCATTATTTTAAAATCAGCACTTAAAGTTACATTTTAGTCGAATTTGATCGAAAGTTTGCTTGTTTGTTTGTTTAATTTAACTGTGGAGGTCGCCCACTAAAGTGTGCTAGCCTGTGTAACTAATTTATCACTGTTTCTGCATTTTCTGTGTGTTTCTACCAAAAAAAAACAAAAAAAATAATCCTTGTTTTCCCGCCTTCCTCGACTAGTTTAGACCAGTTTACAGGCATTGCTGTATTCTGGGCTGTGGTGTAGTTCCTGTGTTGTCCATTACCTTACTTGGATAGAAGGAAGTTTCTTTGCTCACCAGTGGGAGTGGGGAGCCTTGAGCAGCCTACCTGTCCTTGGGGGAAGTGACCTCAGCACAAGAAGCTGTAGTAATTGGTTGTTTTGGACCATTTCTAGCTCTTTTGTAGTTCACTGTTTAAAATCCGCGTTTGCACAGCTTTGCGCGGTCATGCGCTTAGCGTAGCGCTGGTTAAACAAGGTTAAACTTTTTCTGGCTCCGCCAAGTCTGCTCTTCAAATTTTCCCTTAAGGAAGCTCTGCTCTTAGTATAACCAGACTACTCACTGTATTATAAGCCTAGCACTTGTTCTCAATACTTCTCTACTAAGTAAGCACTCTCAAACTAAGTAAAGCACTACATCTACTTACCACCCCTGTGAAAATCCACTTCCCTTAAAGGTATACCACTCCCTTATACTGTTCTAGCATGTCAAGTGGTAGATTACTGGCGTCGTCTCCAGTTCAGCTGGTCAATCTGGGTATCTTGAGACAATGCTACAATTGTCTCATGTACACAGACAACCCTCTCCTCCTCCCAACAAACACAAATACATGTGAGAGATGCAACTATATAGCCAAACTGGAGGCTGAACTCTCTCAACTCAGGGCTGGAGTGACCAGACAGGAGGTGATGGCAACCACACACACAACAATCCCAGTCCCACATAGACCTACCACAACTGCAAACCAAACACATAAAAACACAAAGACATACTCGGAGGCTCTAATAAAAAACTTACCAAAACAACAGAGGCTCCCAAAGCAGACATCCAAAAATCTACCACCTCAAAACAAAACACATGCAACACATACTTCAATAAATCAGTGTGTCGACCAGTCGAAGCCCTTAAGGCCAAACACCTTGCCTGATACACTAGTAATAGGTGACTCTATAGTCAGACACACTGATGTCCCACTGACCAGGCTGAACAAGGAGAAGGTGACTGTGAGCTGTCTATCGGGAGCTAGGATCCGCCACATAACACACGCACTCAGGTCACTCCAAAGCAAGTACAAATATGACTCCGTCATTGTCCATGCTGGTGTGAATGACCTGAGACGTACCTCCCTGGACTACATGAAAAGAGACATAGAGGAGCTCTCCGATTATGTAGCCCAGGCTGGTATGACCCTGACCCTGAGCAGCATCTTGCCCTCACCAAGAATGATACCACAATACAAAGACAAGATGATCAGCTTTAACAATTGGCTCAAGTACTGGTGTCATTCTAAGGGGATCCAATGTCTGTCTGCCTGGGATGATATGTTGGACAAGCCACGCTGCTTCGCAAGGGATGGCTTACACCTGTCACCACTGGACTTCCGGATATTGGCTAAGGCTCTTGCCACCCCCATAGTGCCTTTTTAGGCAAGGCTCAAAAGACAAACCCACCTCCTTAGAAAACAAAAATGGAAAAAAACTAAGGGTAATGCTGCTCAATGCCAGAAGTCTAAATCTCAAGATGCAGGCACTTGATGCACTCCTCAGCATGGAGAACATTGACGTCTGTGCAGTAACTGAAACCTGGTTCAAGGCTCCTGAGAGCACCCCAGCACTACCAGGCTATACCTCGTATCATGCGTTTTGGCCCCAAAACCCAGGCCGAATCCCAAAGGGATGGGGAGTGTCCATATTCATAAAGGACACCCACACCTCCAGGTTAGTAGCAACACATGAAGCATCAGAGACCATACAGGTGCAACTAACCATAAGCAAAACTGCTATACAACTGGTAGCATGTTACAGACCACCCTCCCAATCTCAAGAACCCCACTCAGCCTTCCTGAAGACATTGGAGGATATGAATGTATCACAAAATACCATCATACTGGGAGACTTCAACTACCCAAACATAGATTGGGTACATTATTCTAGCCCTAATACCATAGCCTAAAGGTTCCTGGAATTCATAAATTCAAATGCACTGGAACAACTAGTCACCTCTCCCACTAGGGGAGATAATATACTAGACCTGATCATCACAAACATGGGGACAAAATGCTCCACACCGGAAGTATACCCCTCACTAGTGAGATCTGATCACAAACTAATCACCCTGGATATACATATCCCACCGCCACCCCCAGCACAAAAGACCACAGTGAAAAACTTCTCAAAAGCAGACTTCACTCTTCTCAAGACTGAGATGGTATCCTTTAAGCCCACTGTGCCAGTGGATACCAATCCCACAATGCCGAATCCTTCACAAATGCTTTCTATGGACATCTCCAAGAATGAATGGATCATGCAATCCCAAACAAATCCAATTCCCTCTCCACCAAATGTAAGCGTCCTGTCTGGTGGACCTCAGCCATAAACAAATTGTATAACAAAAGAAGGAAGCTACTGCACATTAGAGTGAAATCCCATGAAGGGAAGACATCGCTGATCAACATTAGCAGAAAACTATGTTCTCTCATAAAAACATCCAAGGCAAACTTTGAGAGAAAAATCGCTAAGGACACTAAAGATAACCACAAAGCCTTCTTCAGCTATGTTAGAAACCTGGGCAGAAACCCTCAGATATGCTCAGAGTTGGTTCACAACAACAAAAATACACTGAACCCACAGATATTGCTAACATTCTGGCTGACAGGTTCAGTGCAAATTTCTCCCCTCCTTCACCCCCAAAAGAAGAAATACTTATCCCAGCTGAATGTAATCTCCCTGTCATCTCAGATGTCCAAGTGAGAACCGCCCTAAACAAAGCAAAAAACACAGCATCAATGGGACCTGACGGTATCCCGGGGTGCGTGTTACGTGAACTCCAAGAGGAGCTAAACCCACACATAAAAATGCTATTTAACCTTAGCCTTACTTCGGGATATGTACCTGAACACTGGCGTACAGCAACGGTGGTCCCACTCCACAAGGGGGGTGCCTCTCCAGACCCTGGAAACTACCACCCCATAAGCTTAACTAGCCTGGTCTGCAAAGCTATGGAAAGAATCATTATGGAACTCATAAACAGAGCCATAGGGGACCTACAGACACTTGACCCCACCCAGTTTGGCTTTGTAAAGGGCAGATCCTGCCTTTTAAACCTGGTTGACTTTTTCAAAACAGTCACTAGATCCATTGATGAGGGCAAAGCAGTCCATACAGCATACCTGGACTTGGCTAAGGCCTTCGACACAATACCCCACTCAGGCATCATAGATAAGCTAAACAGCTTAAAAGTAAACCCTTATGTCACTAGATGGGTTGCAAACTGGCTAAAGGACAGAACCCATAAAGTTAAAATTGCTGGAGCAATGTCAGACTCAAAGTCAGTCACAAGTGGTGTCCCACAGGGATCTGTCCTGGGACCCCTCTTGTTCAGCATTTATTTCTCAGATGTTAAAGCAAACATGGGAGGGCTGTGGCTGACAAAGTTCGCAGATGACTGCAAACTAGGTGCCATAGTCGATACACCAGCAGACACACACATCCTACAAAAAGGCCTCACTGAAACGGACAACTGGTGCCGTAGTCACGGCCTTAAACTAAATGCCAAAAAATGTATAGTCATCCCTTTTGGAAAAAACAAAGTACCCACAAATTATCACATAGACAGCAACCCACTGAGTACGGAAAAAGTAATCAGAGACCTAGGGACCCAAGTAGACAGCGACCTCTCATTTGACACCCACGTTGCCAAAGTGGTTAGAAAAACATTCTACCTTGCACACCTCATCATGAGGGGATTCACATCAAGATCCAAGGATGTCATTGTACCCCTATATTCCTCCCTCATCAGACCCATGGTTGAGTACAATGCCCCATTTGGTATGTGCCTCACCCGGCATTTGCAACAGCTGGAGAAACCACAAAAGTACCTCACCAAAAGGATCAAGGGTCTCCAACATATGTCTTATTCTGCCAGACTAAAGAAACTTCAGCTCTATTCAGTAGCATACCGCCTGCTCAGAGGTGATCTCTGCCTGATGTACAAGGCCATGTCCAATCAGGATCTGATGGACATGCTCCACCTCAAAAAATCCAAATCCATCAGGACCACTAGAGCTAAAGACTTAAACCTCAGCACAAGTATGAATAGGACATGCTGGAGGGATAGATTCATAACCCAGAGGCTTCCCATGCTTTGGAACAGGATCCCAGTTCATATTAGGCAGAGCCCCTCACTGACTCTCTTCAAGAGAAATCTTGATGAGTGGATGGGAGATCGTAAGTTTACCCCAGGGGTCACATCTGTGTCACTGCTAGACAGGGGCACAGTAAACTAATTCTATTATATAAGGGGACCTTCATTGTGTCACTACTAGACAGAGGCACAGTATTCTAGATTTATTCTGTACATTTTTGTACCATTTCATGGGGTGGCAAAAGCCACATCACTATGGCTAGGCTTACAAATGCCCCAGGGCAGATAGCCTAGTACTATACTATGAAACTATGAAACTATATATTTTCAAAGAACTGCCAGGATAACAACATCTTACTTAGCAGGCCATCTTTTAAAACAGCACTGGGCAAACAAGTTTCTTACAGACTAGGACCCACATTAGTGGATAGCTTACCTTCTGATATAAAGGATAAAAGATCATTTGACAATTTCAGAAAAGCTTTGTCCATATACCTCCATAATGACTCATCAAGAAGATGTTTTAGTGACAATGGTTAGCTCTGCCTTGCCACTTCAGAGTACTTACAGTTGTACAGAATCTGTCTAAAGGGAAACAAAATGACTGCTACTGTTGACCATGGTAGAAGTGAAATCTTATGCTTTATCATACACCCATTTGCTTTTTTCTTATGAATCATGTTGCACACATGGCATGGTCTCACTATACTCTCTGTTTCAGTGGACAAATTAAGAAAAGTATCACATCCAATGCTTACTATCTACATTTCACAATATCTGTGCAGGCTTCATGGTTAAGTTACCATATTTAGATTCACATTAAGGCAGGTATTCTGCTTTGGATTTAATGAAAGTCCTTGAATGTGACAGATTTTATTACATAAAGGGAAAATAGTGCTGAATTTAGAGATGCATATTTCTCATTTTCTTCTGCCACCTATTTATTACAATATTATTTAACAGCAACATCTTCAGGCCACTGTCAGTAGGTCTTCTGAACTGTCTTTATTGAAGTGAAACTTATTATGGGAAGGTGTGAGAGCTCCAAGTGTAACAGAAAAATGCAACGGAAGTATGTAAGTCAAACTCCAGCTTTAAGGGCAGAGTTTGACTTCCTTACTTCTACTTTAGCTTTTGAAACACAAGCATAATATAAAGTTAGAGTGAGCACACACACACACACACACACACACACACACACACACACACACACACACACACACACACCAACAGTTTCCTTGATTCTTTCACAAAAATATGTGGATGGTGCTCTGGATCTGGCTACTGGAGGACTTGGCTGAGCTGACACTAACTGATGGGCTACAGTTCAGAAGACAACCAATATGGAAAAATATACGCTTTCAGCTGAAAGATGAAACCATGCAAGCAAGCCCAAACCCTGTAGCAATTTCATCGCCAAAAATTACCAACCTCCACATCATGATAAACCTACCTCGACCTTTCCATGCCATTACAGCACAACTTCCAGTGAAATTTATAACAACCCTCAAGAGGATCATCACAGAGACTGCTTAGGCTGTGCTTCTCCCAACACAAACTTTCACTACTTATGCATGTTCTTCAATATCACTGATATTCATTCTCTGATATCTTTTTTCTCTAAATTTAATGTTGTGCATATCTCAGAAAAGGCTTCCTGAATATTAATCCCATGTAAAGGAATCACATATTGTTATGTCAAGCATACAAACATGTTCACGCAATGCTATTTGTGTCAATGTGCAACAAACTTACACCTATACCAAAGCAGTAGCAACTGTCAAAATGCATTATATTCAACACATCCCCTCACTCTGTAACCTGAACTATGCTATAATCTGCAACAGCTATAGGATCCTTCACTGGCTGCCCTTTCGCTTATCTGCTAGTATTCAAATATGTCCATATTTTACACACAAACACACACACACACACACACACACACACACACACACACACACACACACACACACACACATACACACACATACACACACACACACACACACACACACACACACACACACACACACACACACACACACACACACACACACGCACACACACACACACACACACACACGCACACACACACACACACACACACACACACACACACACACACACACACACACGCACATACACACAATGAAAATCCCTCACATTAATGTTAGTGCACATATCAGACACTCAGGTGGTTTTAGTGCCATTAGAAATGGCTTCATAGCCTGTGTTAGTAGAAAAAGATAAGGCATTGTGCCTAACACAACATAGCCAGAGTTACAAAATAAAAAATATGTGCGTAGCTGCCACATGTGATAGAAGTGAAACTTCTGTAATGCAGTGAGAAAATGTACTTATTTGGAAAACCGTGCGCGTTTGTGTTCATTTTCACGCTTCATTACAAAAGTTTCTCTTCTAATGCTCATGGCAGCCATGTACATTTTTTTCCGATAGTAGAATAATAAATGATTGCTGAAAACATTGCCAGATGATTATCCAACAACTTCTCAGATGTATCTTTTAAGTCAACAAAATTCAAGCATCTGCTATGCTTATTTGTTTACCTGTTTTGTTATGTCACTCATATAATATATCTCTGCAAGGTCAGCATCGTTTTTGTAATCTCAAAGGTGCTTTCTGTAATGGCCATATACGATATTCTGTTGCAGTACATGATCTAACTTCAGTGTAATTTTCTTGCCATTGAGAAACTTGAGAAGTGTTTTTTTTTTTGCAACTACATACTATGGCTAGTACTTTCTTAGTCTGAGAGTTGTGTGTTTGGTTGCCTGTTGGTACACCAGACCTATACGCTACAAGCTGACTTACAGCAAAAGGATTGTACCCAGATCTGACTGGCTGATGTTTACTTACATTGTGATTACTTTCTTTGCTTTGAAGCATTTCCTTGTTAATGTATCTGTGACAAGTTTATTTTTTTTTTTTAACACAGCAAAAAGGAAACCCACAGTTAACTACCATTAAGAATATTGCAATTAGGTCAATGAATGATACAGCTGGAGAAGAGGGGGAAAGTGAATAGCATGTTTTATTCTCATTTTTCCAAGTTTATATATGTGTCTACTTAAAAAGGTCAAAACTCCCAAATAATAATGTTAATGATGACATGCAAATGTTGTCATGCCACTGTACAGTAATCTCAGCTCTTGCAAAATCAACACAAAAAAAAAAAAAAAAAAATTTGCAGGGGGCAAGCTTAGTGCCCCCTCCCAACCCTGCTACTTTCATAAACACAGTGATTGCATGATATTGAGGAAAGGACACATTACCCAACCCTGAGAATTGTACAGTCATGCACACCTGTCAGTCATCTGCTCCAATATTGATTCATATTATGTAATCGAGTTTTGGGAAACTCAAAACTGATATGGTCAAGACATTATGTTCAGGTTTCCAAAAACTCAAAATTAAAGAAAAACAAATCTAGATTTATGCAGGGAGACAAGCAAATTATGTATATGAGCTTTGAGATCACACTATAGTGGGGAAAAGGGTAAATTCTCCACTCTCCACTGTACCTCAATCTAAATAGAACTGCTTCAAAGGGGATTTTACCCTCTTCCACACATGGAGGGCGCAAAAATGTAGCTTTATTATTTTTTTAATTTCGAGTTTTTGGAAACTTGATCATATGATCTCAGCAACAAGAATTTTGAGCTTCCGAGAACTGAATAATATAATATAATATAAATCCATATCTATATATATATATATATATATATATATATATGTGTATATATATATATATATATATATATATATATATATGTATATGTATATATATATATATATATATATATATATATATACATTTTTTAATATATATATATATATATATATATATATATATATATATACACACACACACACAAACACACACACACTTCTGGGACCCGCGGTACTAAGTAAAGTTATGCGGACTTAGTGATAAATATTTTGTCTTATAAACTGACTTTGGCTCAGTGCATTGCCTTAAATAAAGGAATATCTTTTGTTCCTGCTGAAAGCTCTGTATTTTATGACAATCTCACTGATTTAAAACTGTTTCTTAGGAACATCTCTCTCCACAAAGGGGGAGGCACCACCGACCCCGGGAACTGCCAGCCCATTAGCCTGATGAGCCTGGTCTGCAAGGCTATGGAGTGTATTATCATGGAACTTATAAACAATGACATTGGTAATTTCCAAACTCTGGACACACCCAGTTTGGGTTTGTAAAATGCAGATCATGTCTCCTAAACCTGATAGACTTCTTTGAAGCAGTTACCAAAGCCGTAGATGAGGGTAAGGTGGTTTACACAGCCTATATAGATCTCACCAAGGCTTTTGACACCATCCCCCACTCTGGAATTATAGATAAACTCACTAAACTAGTTATAAATCCCTATGTCACAAGATGGGTTGCCAACTGGCTCACTGACAGAACCCACACTATGAAAGTAGCAAACTCCAAATCCAACTTCAGACCAGTGACAAGTGGAGTACCCCTGGGTTCAGTCCTGGGTCCTCTCCTGTTTGGTATATACTTCTCTGAAGTACAGGCTAACATAGAAGGTATTTGGCTAATGAAGTTCACAGATGACTGCAAACTAGGAGCCATAATCAAAACTCTTAACAATGTCGACATCCTACAAAAGGGCCTCACTGAGACGGATGCCTGGTGTCAAAGCCATGGCTTCAAGTTCAATACCAAAAAGTGCATTGTCATCCCTTTTGGTAAAAACTCTGTACCCATGAACTACCACATAGGTTGTAGTCTACTTAACATCGAAATTGTGATGAGACCTTCGGACACAGGTGGACAGTAGTCTCTCCTTTGATAATCACATTGCCACAGTAGTCAGGAAATCCTTCTGCATGGCACACCTCACCAGAAAAGATTTCTCATCCAGGAAAAAAGAGATTCTTGTTTCCCTCTACTCGTCACTCATTAGACCCATTATATAATACAGTGCCCCTTTTGGTATGTACCTCACAAGACATCTACAACAACTGGAAAGGCCGCAGAAATACCTCACAAAGAGGATTACTGGCCTCAAACAGATGCCCTACGCAGACCATCTCAAAAAACTCCAGCTTTACTTCGTCGCATATTGCCTACTCAGAGGCGATCTCTGCTTAACATACAAAGCTATGTCAAACCCATAGCTGTTGGTCATGTTCCACTTAAAGAAATCCCGATCCCTCCAAGCTACACGCTGTAGGGACCTAAACCTTGTCACAACAATAAACAGATCATGCTGGAGGGATAGATTCCTGTCATAGAGACTTCCCATACTCTGAAACAAATCTATATCAAAGCTCCTCATTAGCACTCTTCAAGAAAAATCTTGATGATTGGATGGGAGATAGGAAATTCACACTGGGGATCACTTCTGTGGCTCTGCTTGACAGGGGCACAGGAAAATAATTTTCTTGGGGGGTGAAAGCCAGGGTACCTTTTTAGCTAGGTTTATATAAGCCCTAGGGCCAATAGCCTAGTATCTACCTATGAACCTAAATATTATGTGGTTGTAATGTACAACAAGTTTTCTAGTTTAAGAAAACTTAGTTCACTCCATTGACTCCACCTCTTGTTGATACCTTTCAGAAGATCTGTGAATGTGATATTCATCAATTCCTAATGCAGAAACATAGAAAACATTCCTATAACCTTACTGATTTGGTATATAGTGCTTTATCTGAGATTATTTCTTTGGATTGTGTGCAAATACTTACAGCTGATAAGGGTGTCCTGTAGTACCTGTGGATACAACTAAATATTTAGAATATATAGATTCTCTACTAAATGATTCATCTATGTATTATGAGTACAAACGTTTTGAGTTATGTTATTTTATTGAAAATATATTCAGGTCTACACAGTTTATTAATGGAAGGTGTAATTGCCTAGGAATTGTTTGATTATTTTTTAGTTGAACATCCAACTATACCTGTTCTGTACGGCCTCCCCAAAGTACATAAATTCTTGGTTAATCTACCAATGAGACTGATGGTCTCTGGTCATGGGTGGGCAACTGAACCTCTCTCCATATTTGTTGAGAGGATGCCTCATCCTGTTGCAGACAGTACTAAACATGTCCTGTCCACTCTATATGATTGTTCCAAATACTTTTACAACCAAGGATTTAGTATTTGTTACTATGGATATTTCATCTCTCTTCACTGTAATTCCGAACAATGTGGGTTTGGAATTTGCTAGGATTTTTCTTTCTAAGCACTATTCCTATAGTACTAATAACATTTATCTTATTTGCTCTTTAGTTGAAATCGTACTGAACAACAGTGTTTTCGTTGTTAATGATAAGGTGTTTAATCAACAAGTAGGAGGAGCTAAGGACACTATGTGTGCCAACTGTTATGCCAACATGGTGCTGGAGTACTGGGAATCCTTATGCATTTTTAAAAAACATATTTTTTTCTTAAATTTATTCCTTTTTATGTATGCTTCCTTGATGATGTGTTCTTTGTTTGGTCAGGCTCCACTGACACTTTCATGAATTTGTGGAATATGTATTTATTTATTTGTTTTACATTTGTTGACCAGGTTTGTCTGAGTAAGCTAAGTATACCTTTTTCAGCAGAGATCCGGGTAGAAAAGCTCCACATGTTATACAGATTACCATTTACAAAAATAAGTAAACAACAACTGATTTACAGAAAATATTCAAAGCAACATATACAGGAAAATAAGGATTAACTACAGTAAACTAATAATTATGTCTGTCAGATTTAGAATCCTACATCATTCAGAAGGACTAACAATAGTTTTGTCACCAGATGTAAAATCTTACATTATGCAGATAAGACTGTATGTAATGTGCCTATGATAGAGAAGTTAATGTGAGACCAGGTCTAGAAAGTTAAAGAAAGTTACATAAACTGGAAGCAGATAGAGGTGTACAGTTAGGGTTGATAAGCTGTTTAAGGGGGGTAGTTACAGAGGCAGGTCCATTGGCTTAACAGGTATTCTTTAGTGGCTAGCTTGAATTGACTAAGTTGTTTGAGTGACCTGATCTCTAGTGGGAGTTTGTTCCATGCCTTGGTAGAATTATAGCTATAGAGAATACATCCTTTCTTAGTTTTAGGTTTGTAGATTTGTAGCTGATATAGGTTAGAGCTCCGGTGGGATCTAGCAGGTGAATAATGGGAGATGACAGATGATAGGGTAGGACAGTAAGAAGGCTGATAAAGGTTGGAGTGGATGATCTGGAGTTGAGGAAGAAAAAACTGGTGAGGTAGTTCTAGCCAATTAAGGTGTTTGAGTGAGAGACAGTGATATGACTTGTAAGTTTGATGGGCCACAAATTTGGCTGTCTTGTTGTGGGTATATTCAAGTTTGGCAAGGAGTGTGGAGTTGAGGCAAGTAAGAGTTTGAAAGCCATAAAACAGACTGGGTAGGAGGCAGAAATAAGAGAGAGTTAGTTTAGCTTCACTGGTGAGAAACATTTTGTTATGGTAGAGGAGCCCTAGTTTCTGATGAGTTTTCTTGATATAGTTGTTAATGTGGAGATCGAATTTAAGCTGGTTGTCAATGATGACACAGAGGAGTTTAGTGCTAGTTTTTACCTCGATGTGTGTGTTATTGAGGGACAGGATTGTGAAAGTGGATTTAATGTGGTTGTAGTTTTTAGGAAGAAAACACAGTAGCTTATTTTTTTTATTTTGTTTTTTATTTATATCATTTTGATGACATGACATGATGATTTACATCAAACAGCCACATTTTTGAAGTTAACATTTACTTTTTCTTCTATTAGTGTTGATTTTTTTAGATCTATGTGTTGTTCCTATGCCTAAAGTTTTGAGTAGCAGGCTGTACAAGAAGCAATGTAAAGTGAATGGTGTACTTCACCAGATCAGTATGCATGCTAAACACGTACAACATAATGTCCTTAAAAGACAAGTTTAAAGACATGCTTGCCTGTGTGCTGACAATGAAACTATGATTAATTCTCTCAAGGATTTTAAAACTGAGTTTTTACGTAGGGGATATCGGGAGAATTAAATTGATTATGCCTATGATGATGTTATAAAACATAGGGAAGTCTCTGCTAAACCCTATTTCTCTGCTTTTTTGGGCACAGATACAGAGTCTAAATTTACTGCTTCTAATAATTTTAGGGTGTGTTTGACATACTCGAACAATGTCCAGTTAGTGTGTAACATCATTAAGAAAACTGGCATATCCTTACTTCTGATGAAAGATATAAGACCCTGCTGGGTGATATTTCTTATTTTTGTTTTAAAAATAATAAATTTGAAGAAGCTGATCTGTTATAAACCTTTTCATAGAAACATTTGTAAATCTGTTAGACTGGGTACATATCCCTGTAGGAATTGTAATTCCTGTAGATATAGTCATAGTTGCATGGAGTATGTACATCTTATGATTTTCATTTTTACACTGACTGCAAGAGTTGTAACCTTGTTTATCAAGGTTTCTGCATTTTGTGTAACATACATACATACATACATACATACATGCATACATACATACATGCATACAAATGTTTCAAGCACGGGCATTAAAGCCCTTCTAGCTTGCCAATATGCCAAAACACTTGTTCCCATAATAAATGTCCAGGCTGTTCTTAAAAATATCTAAACTAGTACTTGCTTTAATGTAATTTGGTAGTCTGTTCCAAGCATCAGCTACTCTGTCAGAGAACCAATTAGTACACTTCTCATTCCTATAGAATCTTCTACATAGGTTATCTGAAGATTCTTTAGTAATTTTTGATAACCCCAAACATTCCCAGAGGTAGTTGTCCCTAAATGCCCTATATACCTGAATAAGATCTCCTCTTAAATCTCTATAAGAGACACTGTACAAGTTCAGATATTTTAGTCTTTCATAATAACTTAGATTTTGACATCCATGGATGCCCTTAGTATATTTCCGCTGTACTCTTTCCAGTTTATTCATGCTTGGTTTCCATATTGTTATCCCATACTCAAGTTTGGGTCTAATGTAACTAACAAACAATGACTTCATTATGTTTGATTTCCTAGACTTTATACATCGTTTTTATACAACCTATAATTCTATAACTATCATTAGCCAATTGGTTGATATGATTAGAAAAACTCATAGCTGAATCTACCCATATACCCAGGTCCTTAAATGAGTCTACAGTTTCAATCACTGTGTGCTGTATTAAATATTCACCTTTCAGTTTATGTCTCCCAAATCTCATATGCTTAGTTTTTGATATTTTTATCAACATATTATTCTCCTGTGTGCAAATGGTCAATTTAGTCAAATTATTTTACAGACATGCCTTATCTGTAACACTTGTAATCAGTTTGCCCAATTTCAGGTCATCAGCATATAGACTATAGAACACCTCAGATGAAAAAGTAAGGTTTGAAAGATACAATCTAAGCAAGTAAGGGAGTAGTACAGAGTCCTGTGGACACCTTGACTGTAACCAAGGATTTTACCTATCCTGTTGGTGTGTGATACTTGCTATGTCCTATGTGTAAGCCATGCAGCTATCCATCTTATCAACAGTACATCAATACCTAGTTGTACTAATTTATTGATCAGTGTTTTGTGCATGACCCTGTCAAATGTTGAAGTTAAATCTGTATAAATCACATCACAGAACAATTTTTCTTTAATAGCTGTTATTATATTGTTGTAGAAAATCATGTTACAGGTGGTAATAGATGTATTTTCAACATATGCATGCTGATATATTATTTATTTTGTTGGTAAAACTGACAGGTGTTTAAGAAACCATATATGCGAACAGTTAAATGATATAAAAAAGCTTGATGCTAAACATGCTTTGAGTAAACATGTTCTTAACAATGGTAATGAACACTATTTTAAATTTATGGTTTTAGAACTCTATAAATGCAATAGCAGAGGTGATGACAATAAAACAAGAATGGGATGTCTTGAAACTAAATGTATAATTTAACTACAGGCAGACAGTGGTACTGGACTTAATGGAATGGTTCTGTTAAAACCTATATTTAGGTTACATGCTCTTGTTAGGTAACTTTGTATTTAAACACTTGCATGACTTAGTGTATGTCACTTTTAGATCTGATGAAGCACCTTATAGTGGGCATGAAAGCGCTTATCCTTTGTTTTTGTGTTTACATGTTTTATTAAACTACTCTGGTTTTATTCTGCTGTGTTTGATTAGTTGCTTTAGTTTAACTCTTACAAGATGCTGATGTAAATTCTGGAGTTCAGCTCAAGATTTAGAGCTGCAGTGGAAAAAAGAAATAACCCCATTCCTGCTGGAGTGTTATGCATAACCAAAGGAAATCCCTCCACCTTCTCCTCCTTTCTAAACACAGGCTACACCTACTGTAGCACACTGTAGACAAAGCCCAGGGCAGCAGCAATCTGGTCACATTACATTAAAAAGATGCTGTAACATGACTGAGTGGTAGAAGTTAAATAGCAAAACAACCAAAATATTACTCAAGACAAGGAATACTGCAGGAAGCAAAAAGGCCCATCTCATGGTCAAACTCTATCTAGCAATGGTGATCTGCTTAACTTTTCTTTATTAACTTTAGAGTGTCATACCAGATACTTAATGTACTCCAGCTCCCCAAGCTTACCTCTGACATATATCTGCATATATGGTAATGGCATCAGAGAAACAGGGACATCAGAACTGTCTCTGTACAGACACACTGTTTTACCCTCTAGAAAGTTTCTTTCATGTCTCTGATCTGCCTGACTTCATCAAGCAACTTTTCTTAGTAACTTTGGCAAGCAGGGAAAAGGGGGGGGGGGCAGGTAACATAGCTGAGGCAAACCAGGAGATACATTTCTGCTGGGCTGCTTTTTGTAATGCCAAGAATCAAAATGCTAAGTTCCAAAATGCTTGAAAAAGCACTGAAAATGCAGGAACAGATATTAAACATCACTCTTTTCCTTTAAACTTTAATTTATTTGTAGGGGAGCAAGTTGTGATGTACTCCCTGAACTTACATATTTAAACTCTTGAAACAGTAGTACGTTAAAGAAAAGGAAGTATTCAAAGATACGGCAGTCACAGATTCGGTATATGTAAGTCTGAAGTGTTGGCCATTTCGCTTCCACATTATGGAACATGGAATACCAAGCTCCCACCTTTCATATGGCTTTCTTTCTGGTAGCATCCCAATAATCTTAGAGATTCCCCGACTTGTTTATTGGTTCTGAGGGATAGTGGAGTCTCTAACAATCTCTTTCTTTTCCTTAAGCTTTATCACACCACTTCCAGTCACATATTCAAAGGACCTTACATCAGTCATACCTATCTTTCATTTAGGGGATTAATGACACGCAAGGTGAACTAAACACTGAACTGTGCAGCACCACCCAGGTAGATTACAGTGTAATCTTAGTGAAGTTTTAGCATTAGAACAGTCATGTTTGAGTTGTGAAGATGAGAGAGTGGGGTTTAGGAGTTATACTTCACTGAGAAATGGTGGTTAGTCAGATAATGTTGGAACCAAGGGATAGTATCAGGGCTAATACCTAGTTCTGAAAGGTATGTTATAAGAAAGGAGTGACTAAGTCAAAGGCTATGCTGAGTTCTATACAAATTGTACCAGTGAACATACCTTTGCACATTGACATCAGCATTTCATCATCCAAAGACTAGATAGGTGTGGCCCTGCTGCTAACAGACCAGGAGCCATATTATTTCTGTCCAAATAGATGGTATTCAGTAATATATTCTGTTGCTGAAGGTAGAAAAAATTCTTTAAATTTTTGCACAGGGTTGGGAGGATGAAAACAGGATGGTAGTGTGAAGGGAGTGTTATTAGTTTTTGTCTGGGTAGTGATTTTACTATGTCAGATTTCAATATAATGGAAAAGATGTTGGTAGTAAGATAAAAAATAATGCTGTGTTTTAGGGGTACAACAATAAAGTCATGACAGTGGTTTAAGAACCATGGATGAAGGCTGCCTATACCTGGGGACCACACAGCTGTATTTGCTGCACCATATGAAAGGTGGGAGCTTGGTATTCCATGTTCCATAATGTGGAAGCGAAATGGCCAAAAATTCAGACTTACATATACCGAATCTGAGACTGTCGTATCTTTGAATATTTCCTTTTCTTTAAAGTACTACTATTTCAAGAGTTTAAATATGTAAGTTCAGGGAGTACATCAGAACTTGCTCCCCTACAAATACATTAAAGTTTAAAGGAAAAGAGTGATGTTTAATATCTGTTCCTGCATTTTCAGTGCTTTTTCAAGCATTTTGGAACTTAGCATTTTGATTCTTGGCATTACAAAATGCAGCCCAGCAGAAATGTATCTCCTGGTTTGCCTCAGCTATGTTACCTGCCCCCCCCCCTTTTCCCTGCTTGCCAAAGTTACTAAGAAAAGTTGCTTGATGAAGTCAGGCAGATCAGAGACATGAAAGAAACGTTCTAGAGGGTAAAACTTCTCTAAAGCAAATTTTACACTCCTCAAAACTGAGGTGGAATCCTTCAAAGCCCCCGGGCCTGTGGAAAATACAGCCCAGACCGCAGAATCCTTTATAAATGCATTCTATGAACACCTTCAGGAATGTATGGATCATGCGATCCCAAATAAAACCAAGACCCAATCCTCCAAAGGCAGACTTCCTGTCTGGTGGACCCCAGCCATAAACAAACTATACAATAGAAGGAGGAAGCTACTAAATGATAAAGCAAAATCCCAAAAAGGGAAGGCATCACTGATCAGTATTAGCAAAAAACTACGGGCACACATAAAATTGTCTAAGGCCAGCTTCGAGAGAAAAATTGCACAGGACACTAAGGATAATCACAAGGCTTTCTTTAGTTATGTTAGGAACCTGGGTGGTAATTCCCAGATATGCTCAGAATTAGTCCAAAATGACAAAAATACACGAACCCACAGACATTGCCAACATCCTAGCTGACAGGTTCAGCGCAAACTTCTACCCACCCCACCAAAGGGCAAATATCTATCCCAGCAGATTGCTGCCCCTGACATCTCAGATGCTCAGGTAAGAGCCGCCCTCTCCAAAGCAAAAACACAGCATCAATGGGACCAGATGGTGTCCCGGGCTGCGTCCTACATGAACTCAAAGAAGAGCTAAACCCAAACATAAAACTACTGTTCAATCTCAGCCTTACTACAGGATATGTGCCCAAAGAGTGGCGTACAGCAACAGTGGTCCCTCTCCATAAAGGTGGTGCCTCAACGGATCCTGGAAACTATCGCCCCATAAGCCTGACTAGCTTGGTCTGCAAAGCTATGGAAAGGATCATCATGGACCTCATAAATAAAGATATTGGGGACCTACAAACACTAGATCCTACCCAGTTCGGCTTTGTTAAGGGCAGATCCTGCCTCTTAAACCTGGTTGATTTCTATGAAACAGTCACCAAGGCCATTGACGAGGGGAAGGTTGTCCACACAGCCTACCTGGACCTCGCAAAAGCCTTCGATACAATACCCCACTCGGGCATTATAGATAAGCTCACCAGCTTAAATATAAACCCCTATGTCACTAGATGGATTGCAAACTGGCTCAAGGACAGAACCCACATGGTTAGAATTGCTGGAGCCATGTCAGACTCAAACCAGTTACAAGTGGTGTCCCACAAGGCTCAGTCCTGGGACCTCTCTTGTTCGGTATATATTTCTCGGAGGTACAGGCCAACACGGAAGGACTGTGGCTGACCAAGTTCGCAGATGACTGCAAACTGGGTGCCATAATCGACTCTCCAGCTGACACAAGCATCCTCCAAAAGGGCCTCATAGAAACAGACAACTGGTGCCAGAGCCATGGCCTCAAGCTAAATGCCAAAAGTGTATAGTCATCCCCTTTGGCAAAAACAAAGTGCCCACAAATTACCACATAGGTGGAAATCCATTAAGTACAGAAGAAGTAATTAGGGACCTGGGGACCCAAGTTGATAGCAATCTCTCATTTGACAACCACGTGGCCAAAGTGGTTAGAAAAACATTTTATATAGCCCACCTAATCATGAAGGGATTCACATCTAGATCAGGGAGGTCATCGTGCCTCTTTACTCATCCCTCATCAGGCCCATAATTGAGTACAATGCCCCTTTTGGGATGTACCTTACCAGACACCTGCAGCAACTGGAAAGACCCCAAAAGTACCTCACCAAGAGGATCAAAGGGCTCAAACAGATGCCATATGCTGCCCGGTTAAAGA
This sequence comes from Protopterus annectens, assembly GCF_019279795.1. Lineage (NCBI taxonomy): Eukaryota > Metazoa > Chordata > Ceratodontiformes > Protopteridae > Protopterus > Protopterus annectens. The sequence goes on from NC_056725.1 coordinate 435,428,121, forward strand.
AACTCCAGCTCTACTCAGTGGCATACCGCCTGTTCAGAGGAGATCTGTGCCTGACGTATAAAGCCATGTCCAACCCGGAATTAATGGACATGCTGCACCTCAGAAAATCCAAATCCCATCGAACTACGCGCTCGAGAGACTTGAACCTCAGCACTGAAATAAATAGGACATGCTGGAGGGACAGATTCATAACCCAGAGGCTCCCTTCACTCTGGAATAAAATCCCAGTCCAGGTTAGGCAGAGTCCCTCATTGACTCTCTTCAAGAGGAATCTTGATGAGTGGATGGGAGATCGTAGGTTTACCCCGGGTATCACTTCTGTGTCACTGTTATATAGAGGCATAGTATACTAACCTCGAAAATGGGCATAGCAAAATAAATTTAAAATGGGTGGTGAAAGCCAAACACATTCTGGCTAGGCTTATAAATGCCCTAGGGCAGATAGCCTAGTATGAACCTATGAACCTATGAACCTATAAAGGAATAACATCTTTGGATGGTATCTGTTGGAAATAAAAGAGAGGTAGATATTTGGAGCAAATATTTGTGTGGGTATTTGCAGAATTCTTGAATAGGTTGCTAAGGTGTATGTGGAAATCATCTGCAAAAAAGCTGAAGGAAGTATTTGTAGAAGTGTGAGGCAGGCTACGTCTTGTACAGTTATTGATTTTCTAACATTTCCTAGGGGTGTAATTCAGAGGTTATTGGTTGTGTATCATGGAATGACATTTGTGCCTTCTAATTGCTTTTTTGGCCAGGTTCTTCAGATTTATTCAATGCTCTCTGTGTAAATATACATAGGAATGAATATACGTGTTTAGATGGATCTACTTCAGTAGACTGAAATGCCAAACACCGAAAGTCATAAAGAAGAGATGAAAACATCACAAATTCACATCTACAAATGTTAACAAAGCCGAATGTTTTAAACAACAAATCAACTAATGCACATGTCTGGAAGTTACCAGATGATTTGAATGTACATTGTGCAAAACACTGAAAGAAATCCATATATTAATACTCATAACTTAAACAAAAAATACAACTTTTCCAATGTTTTTGCAGGGGAGCAAGGCCCCTGCACCCTCCATGTGAGGGACTGTACCCCCCACACCCCATGCAAATTATATATACCAACTCCGAGATTGCACTACAGTGGGGAAAATGGTTAAGTTCCCAATCCTCACTGTGCTGCAATCTTTATTCGCAATCAGCAAACATGAAAAATATTTCTCTTACATATTATGTTACACTGAAGAAGATGTCCTTCTGAGTTTAGCATGATGCTCATTCAAATTCTTCGATTTCCTCTGGACATGCGCATTACTTGATTCGTTGTTTCAAACTTTTGGCTTTGTTAAAATTAATAGATGTGTATTTGTGATCTTTTCATCTCATCTTTATGAGTTTCAGTGTTATGGTATTTTGATCTACTGAAGTAGATCATTTTAGATAGATACACAGATAGATAGATAGATAGATAGATAGATAGATAGATGTATGAATATATGTGTGTGTGCGTGTGCGTGTGTGTGTGTGTGTGTGTGTGTGTGTGTGTGTGTGTGTGTGTGTGTGTGTGTCTGTGTGTCTGTGTATTATATATATATATATATATATATATACATACATACATATATATATATATATACATACATATATATATATATATATATATATATATATATATATATATATATATATATGTGTGTGTATACATACAGATATAGACATATCTTTCTATCTAGCTAGCTATTTATCTATCTATATATGTGTGTATGTGTGTAATTGTGTGTGTATATATATATATATATATATATATATATATATATATATATATATATATATATATAGATTGACAGACATGCTATTATCTTTTTTTAGTTCTGCTTAACTCTCTAACTTTATTCTCTTCATTTAAGCTAAAAATGGAAAAGAAAAAAACTGTTTTATATATATATATATATATATATATATATATATATATATATATATATTTATATATATAGATATTAAAGCACACACGCACAACACGAAAATATGTATCTGGTTGCAATTGTGTTTGTCACAGGTTGGGTTTGTCAAAATGGGAATTACCTGCATTTTTATTGAATTCCCATTTCATCAACCACTTAGTTAGTGTGTTGCTTGTGTTTATATGTCTGGGATCATTGAGCAGTTTGGAAAGGAAATTTTACTTTTCTGCCACTGCAATCTCAGAGTTGGCAAATTTAATGTAGCAGAAATGTGGTATACTTAGTCCCCCAAATGGGAGCTTCAGGGAGGGCTTGCAAAAAATGGTTTTCCATGTATATTTTCAATGTATCAGACATCTGATTTTATGAGCCATATGGCTCTGTGAAATGGATGTTTGACATAGGCAGTATAATCATATTAATCATAAATATATATGTGTGTGTGTGTGTGTGTGTGTGTGTGTATCTATTCTGTTGCCTTTTGTCTTGCTTATATATGTATATATATATATATATATATGCGTGTGTGTGTGTGTGTGTGTGTGTGTGTGTGTGTGTGTGTGTGTGTGTGTTTTTTTTATGTTTTACTTACTTTTATCAGCTCATTTCCTCTTCGTTGTTTTTGACTTCTGTACTAGAAGCTATTCTTTTTGTTTCATTATGCAGTTAATTTTTCAATTTTTTTGGATGAGTGTATTAGAATTATGATTTCGGTTTTGTGTTATTTACTTTTTTTCATGCAGATATACTAACATATTTGAATTGGGAGTGAAGGGTTCTGTTATTTTTCAGTTGCATTACTGTTTTGGGGGGATTTCTGAGTTTGATAGTTTCCTCTACTTAATAACTTTTTGAGGTAGTAAAAATGGTTAGCTTGAAACACATCTCTCAGCTGCCTAGATTTTTGAAGACTGTCCAGATTTGTCCTTATATTTTTGGTCTGTTCCTCATAAAATTTGTGGTTTTCTGTATTTTTTGTAGCAAATTAATGACGATTGAATTCACTGAATAATGGCAGGCATATGAGTGTCAGATTTATTTGTCTTCTGAAAATGTATGGTAACACAAGACCTTTTTTAACAGCTTTCTAGGTCGATGAGTATTATTTAAAATTTGTCCCTGTTATCGAGGCTTTGTCCCCATTATTTTTGTCTTTGGCCAGAATTTTCTGTGCTAAGAGGTTGAGAGCTATTTCTTACAAGGCAGTGAGCATTTCTGCTTTCAAAAAGGAGGTGAATCTTTAATTGATCTCTAAGTATCCAAGTTTAAGAGATAGAAGGTAACTTTTTTAAAATATGCAGGAATAAAATTATTAAAAGGGATCAACAGATAAGTCAAATGTTGAAATAAAGGGTACTATTTCATTAACACTATTTAAAGAAAAATTGGATAACTACATGGGAGATAGCAAGTGTAAATGTGGGACTGAGGGAATCTCTGATATAAAACAGCCAGTTTTATTAATTTCTGCATACACTCACGTATGAAATTATCAGATTGCTCTAGGACAATTCCATGTGGGTAGCGGTATAGCTAGGATTGGATTAAGGGGATAGTGACTGAAGGTAAAAGGTGTCATAGGGCATGATAGGTAGTGCTGACATTCAGTTTCTGATCACTAAAACTGCCTTTACCTGCAGGCTTAATGTACTCAGTACTCCACCTGTGGCATTTACCTATAGCATGCCACATGTTACATTTGTATCAAATAGCTTACTACTGTTTAAAAAGATCTTTCATAAACTCAGAGGAGCCATTTTTGTTTTTTGTTTTTTTTTTGTTTATCTTTTGCTCTTCAACTTGGACTGAGATGAGAGGAGTTTTAATTTATTTATAATTTTGTCCTCAACTTAGAATTGAGGAGGAACTAAATAAGTGAACCAAAAAGGGCACAGGACAAGCTTGTTGGCCTTGTGATATGTTGTTTAGATGTCTTTATGCAGAACTAATGGCCATGTAATTGTATTTGTATATCCTATTAAGAACATAGTGGGGGTATTAAAGGCATCTGCCTTGAGAACTTTCTATCAGTTTTTCAATGCATTATTTCAGCATGTGTAGGAACATATGTGTTCCAATATACCACAAGGAAAGAGTCAATACCATGCAGAATTTTTGTGATGTAGCCCATTTCCCTGTCACATGGAAGGGGGCAATAGATTCTATCCACATTGAAATAAAGCTCCACCTAGTGTTTTGTGAAGGAGGTTTGTGGACTGCAAAGGATGTTACTTTATCAACTGGCAGATGGTCTGTAAGACATAGGGTTTTATTTACAATGTTTGTGCAGTCCACCCAGGCAGTTATCACATCTCCCACACATGGCTCACCTGTGGCCTGTACCAAATCTCTGCATGGAATGGCTTCCCACAGGAGCATCTTGTTATTGATGCCAGATATTTCCTGGAACCCTGGTTCATGACACCCATAAGAAACCCCCAAAAACCAAATAGACATTTTGTGCAGCCTCACCCAATCACAAATAAGAAGCATTACTTACTGAGCCTGTGTTTGGTCTGTTGAAGACATGTATTTCATCTCATGGTGCCTTGCAGTGCAACCCTGCACATGTCTAAAAATAGTGTCATGGTGTACACTGTTATACAACATCATACTTAGGAATTAGTTACAACAGGGTGGGCACTTGCAGGCAGCAGTCCTCAGCACACCAGGCAGTGTAGGTTGAGTCAGACAAGGAGTCTGTGCAGGACGCAGCAACATGGAATGACCATACTAGATGGAGGCAGGCACAGCATGCTGGGACACTGACAAAGAATCAGCAGATTGCACATAGCTTAAGAAAATTGTGGGAAAGAGTAAAGTAGATACAGTCCAGTAAAGTGAAGCAAGCAAAATCAACACCAGGCTGTGCTAATCCATGAATAGACTGGCCACACTGTGTATTATACATAAGCAACCCCAGAAATACTGCATAAAGAGTCATACCCAGGCATAGACTAGCCACATGTGCATTATACATAGGCAAGACCAGAAATACTGCATAAAGAGCCTTACCCATGCATAGACTGACAACACTGTGGATTACACATAGTCAGCCCCAGAAATACTGCATAATGAGCCTTACCCATGCATAGACTGGCCACACTGTGCATTACACATAGGCAACCCCAGGAATACTGCATAAAGAGTCTTACCAATGCATAGACTGACCACACTGTGCATTATACATAGGCATCCCCAGAAATGCTGCATAAAGAGTTTTATCCACGCATAGACTGGCCACACTGTGCATTATACATAGGCAACCCCAGAAATTATTTATTTATTTAACATTTGTTTACTGGGAAAGTCCGACTTGGAACAAAACAGATTTTCACTGGCGGCTCAGGGAGAAACGCTCTAGATGCATGTCTTTGTAATATGGGAGGAAACCCACATGAACAAACAAAGGACATGCAGACTCCACACAGAAGGCATCCCAGCTGAGAATTGAACCAGAGAACCTCTTGCTGTGAGGTGCCAATGCTACTACTGAACCACAGCGCCATCTGAGAAATACTGTATAAAAAGCCTTACCCATGCATTGACTGGCCACACTGTGCATTATACATAGGCAACCCCAGAAATATTTATTTATTTAACATTTGTTTACTGCGAAAGTCCGACTTGGAACAAAACCGACTTTCATTGGCAGCTCGGGGCAAAAAGCTCTAGATGCATGTCTTTGTAATATGGGAGGAAACCCACATGAACAAACAAAGGACATGCAGACTCCACACAGAAGGCATCCCAGCTGAGAATTGAACCAGAGAACCTCTTGCTGTGAGGTGACAATGCTACTACTGAACCACTGCGCCATCTGAGAAATACTGTATAAAAACCCTTACCCATGCATAGACTGGCCACACTGTGCATTACACACAGGCAACCCTAGAAATACTGTATAACGAGCCTTAACCATGCATAGACTGGCCACACTATACAATACACATAGCAACCCCAGAAATACTGCAAAAAGAGCCTTACCCATGCATAGACTGGCCACAATGTGCATTACACATAGGCAACCCCAGTAATACTGCATAAACAGCCTTACCCATGTGTAGACTGGCCACACTGTGCATTACACATAACCAACCCCAGAAATACTGCATAAAGAGCCTTACCCATGCATAGACTGACCACACTGTGCATTACACATAGGTAGCCCCAGAAATACTGCATAATGAGCCTTACCCATGCATAGACTGGCCACACTGTGCATTACACATACGCAAACCCAGGAATACTCCATAAAGAGTCTTACCTATGCATAGACTGACCACACTGTGCATTACACATAGGCATTCCCAGAAATGCTGAATAAAGAGTTTTATCCATGCATAGACTGGCCACACTGTGCATTATACATAGGCAACCCCAGAAATTATTTATTTATTTAAAATTTGTTTACTGGGAAAGTCCGACTTGGAACAAAACCGATTTTCACCGGCGGCCCAGGGAGAAAAGCTCTAGATGCATGTCTTTGTAATGTGGGAGGAAATCCTCATGAACAAACAAAGGACATGCAGACTCCACACAGAAGGCATCCCAGCCAAGAATTGAACCAGAGAACCTTTTGCTGTGAGGTGACAGTGCTACTACTGAACCACTGCGCCATCTGAGGAATACTGTATAAAAAGCCTTACCCATGCATAGACTGGCCACACTGTGCATTACACATAGGCAAGCCTAGAAATACTATGTAAAGAGCCTTACCCACGCATAGACTGGCCACACTATGCAATACACATAGCAACCCCAGAAATACTGCACAAAAAGTCTTACCCATGCATAGACTGGCCACACTGTGCATTACACATAGGCAACCCCAGTAATACTGCATAAACAGCCTTACCCATGTGTAGACTGGCCACACTGTGCATTACACATAACCAACCCCAGAAATACTGCATAAAGAGCCTTACCCATGCATAGACTGGCCACACTGTGCATTACACATAGGCAACCCCAGTAATACTGCATAAACAGCCTTACCCATGTGTAGACTGGCCACACTGTGCATTACACATAGGCAACCCCAGAAATACTGCACAAACGGCCTTACCCATGCATAGACTGGTCACACTGGGCATTTTACATAGGCAACCCCAGAAATACTGCATAAAGAGCCTTACATATGCATAGACTTGCCACACTCTGCATTATACATAGGCACCCCTAGATATTATGGCAACCTTAATTAATTAATGTATTTATTCATACACACTTTTTATTGACCAGGTTACTCCCTCTAGGTCAATGGCCTTTCTCAGGAAAGATTAAAGTGGTGATCACGACTAAGGGAAATTAGACCAGGACACTGGGGAACTTGTCATACTCTATGCGATCTTTTACATCCATCTTAGCTACCACCAGCTCGGCAGATGAGGCCATGAATTAATATCTCATCCGAAAGGCAGCACACTCAGGAATGCAGCACCCCCTTATGCAACACTGCAGTTTCAGTACTACAGACCTCAACCCATGGGCCTGGCACAAGAATAGAACACACAGCCTGCTGCACCAAAGGACAGGGTGCTACCTGTTGAGCTACTTAGACTGGACTTGAATGTACCAGTGTTCTAACCCCCTCTGAGGAAAACAGCACTTAACAACAAACACTGTACCAAACAAATTCAACAATATGAACGGCCAAGCACTTTTTCTGGTTTGCTGAAATAACATATATGGCAGGATTCACGAAACCGCCGTGTAAGAGTTAATATGTCTTACACGGAGGCTGCAGTTAAATGGTGTGACGTCAGCATGCCATGCATATTCATGAGGGCATGCTGAATCACACCCTAGGCTAACACGGCCGGTGTAGGAAAGTAGGGGGTGTGTCCGCACGGCGAGTTCTGCAAAGGGATACGCCCCCAGAAGAGTCAGAGTCCTGAAAGTAAACTGCCACGAGCGAGTCCGCGGAAATGTCAAGAAACACAACACCACACATGCCCCCACAGACTATAAACCCAACTGTAATGTAAAACGTAAAAATCAACAATTTAATTTTTTTTTTATAATTTCAAAAATGTTTGCCCATAATTGCGCTCGTTTGCACGGGTGTGCCCTTCGCTCAGCCACAGTTATCAGTCATTGAAAAAGCATATAAGATCTAAATATGCAAATTAAGCCAAGTAGCAATAGCTTAGCGGTAGAGAAGTTGGCCAAAGAGGAGGTAGTCACGGTTCGAGCCCCAACAACATAATTTTCTATTTTTAGTGAAATAAGCACGAAACAATCCCCTGACATATATGTATATATATATATATATATATATATATATATATATATATATATATATATATATATAAAACTATAATTTAAGTAAAATGTAATGAAATGGGCCATGTGTTTTTGAAGAAATCTGACACAATAAAAAAAAAAATTTTATAACTGCCCATAGCTGAGCAGCGCTCTAACAAACTGAGTATGACTGCCCGCAGGTGAGCAGTGGTTTAACAGGTGTAATATGAGTGCCCGGAGTTGACCAGCACTTTAACACGCTGAAACTGTGTGCCCGTAGCTGAGCAATGCTTCACACAGCGTAATATGCGTGCTCATAGCCAAATAACGAGTTAACCAGCGCGAGCCGTTTGCGCGGAGCTGCGCAGCGCGCCAACTGGCTTACCGGTGGGCAACATTGAGCAAGCTGTATCAAAGCTGCCTTTACACAGACACACACCTCCTAGCCTGTCTAGACAGTCATAAAATAAAAAAAAGCAATGCCCAGGATCAAACCCAGGATACTGTGCATCATAGTCAAAGTACTGAACCACTAAGCCATGACAGTTGTACTGAAAAATGCAGTATTAGCATATATATAGGAATGAATGGAGATAGAAGCATGACAAAGCAGGTTTTTTTAAGCTGATACATTTCCAAAATGGCCAATCACAGATAAGTGTGGGAAAAACGGCATATATAAGCCCCATAGGTGGGAATACACAGCATAACTGATTGTGGAACCTATTTGCAGTCAGGATGGCAGGTGTAGGAGAGGGCAGTCACTTCCGAGCACAGAGGTGGGGTGTTGAGGAGTCCAAATATATGGTTTGGCTCCTAGTCCACGATCACGAGGCTCAACTCATGCAGGACCAGGTTCTCTGGGGTGCGTACAAGGCAGAGGCGTGGAACCGGTTGGCACATGATCTCACCAGTGCCACAGGCATACCAAGGACTGGTGAACAGGTCCGTCACCACCATGTGGACCTGAAGAGATGAAAGCAGGACCAACTGAACCGTTGGATCCAGGAGGCCCGGCAAATGCCCAACGCCCCACTACTGAGTAAGTATCCATGTAATTAAGTATGTAAGAAATTATCCTAGCTGATATTATGGAGATGTATGTTCCAATATTACTTCATTTATATTACAGCTGCAGGTGTGCGTTCCGTGAATCGGCAAGCCTATGATGATAGGCTGGTGTGATTGCGCCACCAGGCAGGTTAGTAATTATTTTGCTGTAATTGTTATAGAATATAAGTGAGACAGCTTGCAAAAGAGTTCAGTGTTGTTACATATTAATAAAGTTCAAATAACACTAGAAGAAAGATTCTGCTAGTACTGTATGATTAGATAAGTGATGCAGCCTGTAATCCAGAAATAAAAATTAAACAAGTCTGAAATAGAGATTTTTCACCTGTATTATAATATCAGATAACGTGCTTCAGCCTGAAAATTACTGGTAAACAAGCTAAAGACGATAGACATGTGTCAAAGACATCCCCTTTTAAAATCTGCCATATGAAACAAGTGAGTCTGTTGGAAAGGATTGTTGTAACCAAGTAAGAAATGTTAATAACGCCTAGAATTAAGTACCATCTTGAATTGTAAAAATAAAACAAGTGAGAGTGTGAGAAAGAGGTATGAATCGACCAAGAAAGCTGTAATAAGTCTTGAATAAAGTTATACTGCAGTCAGTACATAATGAAATGAATGAGACAGCCACAACCAAAGAGTGAAATGTTTGTAATAAAGTGCTGAAGCTGTAATGTGTCTGTCCCACAATTTGGATATGTTGCTGTACCCTTGCAATATGGAGATAGTATGGTTGTATGAAATACTGAACATCCACAGTTGTCTAAAGCCATATAAATCAAATGTAGCAGGATGCTGTACCTGAACACAGCCAGATATGAACGTGTATGAATAAAAATGCAATGTATATTAATGTAGCAGTAACATTCCCATCACCAACATTCCTAAGATTACATATAGGCAACTGTACTAAGACCTGTAGGGTATATATATCTGCAGCTACTAGAAATGTACAGCATATGTAAAGGTAGTTGAAGTTGTTAATGAAATATTTCTTCACCCTACCCTATTTTCACAAATAATGCCATTCCATACCAAACTGGGTATGTGTATTCACAATTAATTCCCATGGACATTTGTCCTGTTGGTTCATACATATTTGCTTGTATGTTGATGCATGTGCCCTGTTCACATATCCAAACCTGATGGCCTGTTGCCATCAATCAACCCTGCATGCTGTTGGATTGTGTACTGTTGTTCAAAATATGCATGTGTTATGCTTGCTGTACAATGTTTGGAATTCATGAGTGTTTGGTTAATGGGAATATTGATGCATGCTGTTACAACTAATTTTGAATGGTATTGTTTGTTACTAACCCAAAATGTCATAAAATATTGCTAAACATAGGACAACAGGGAAGGCGGGTTCCAGCAGACCCACCTCTCCCACCTCAGCTGGCGAGGGCACCTGGCACTAGTGCCCAGGCTGGAGCCTCCTCCGGTGGCCCTGTGCCACCTTTGGGTGGAAGCGCTGCAGGGGATGGGGCTCATTCCCCCTCTGCAAGCGTGGCCAGAGGAGAACGTCCACTCACCCGCCAAAGTGTCCGGTCTGTGGTGTGTAGTGAGATCAGGCATTCTGTGCTTGAACCCCTACGCCAGCTTGAGGCACGGGTGGCGCAACTCATGGGTGTGCCTGCCCATCCTACACAACCCCCAGCACAGCCCCGTTCTGGGCAGTGAAGGCGCAGTGGCAACTGCCCATGGGTGGGGATCTCAGTTCCACTGTTGTCATCTGTGGGCTCATGGGCTCACGATATCCAAACAAACGTCCCCGTCAATTGTGTTTCCCCCCACATGTCATACTCTGCCCCTGTATTCATCTTGTCTTGTCTGTTAACCTCCCCTACCTACCTCCTCAAATATACTTACTTCCTGTACCTCACATTCCACTTTCACCTGAAAAAATAATAAAAAAGGGCACTCTGTTCCCACAAAAAAATTACGCCCCATACATAGCTGCCCATTTTGCAGACATGTCTGCTGGACCTGTCAACTGGTAATTACAATTGGCTGTACAATATATTTTGTTGTCCTCACCCCTCTCTCAGGGGTGGAAGGTTTCAAATTTCACACAAAATTACACACATATGCACAGCTGTTGCTGATAAAGAAATGGGCAGCTATGGGCCTTTCCTACATCCTTCCTGCAAATCACAAGCCTGTTTTCCTACTGTCCTACCCTCTTTGTGCCCCCTTTTTCACCACTTTCCTATCTCCCCATTTTCTTTTCTTTAAAAGAAATTAGCATGGGTGTGCGCGAGAGTAAGCACTTTTAAGTAGTAGTCAGCGGGTGTGCGCTTGTGTGCGCTTAGCTAAGCGTGTGTGCGCGAAGCTAAGCGACAGTGCGCATGTGTGATCACCACAAGAAACCAGCTAACCCGCTTACAACTGCTTAAAAGTGCCTTAGTCACTCTGAATGACAAGGCCTGTAGTCTGCTCAGCAGCAAAATAAAATTCCTCTGTAAGTCTCGAACCCAGGACCTTGGAAACACTAGTCTGCATGACCTACCACTAAGCCATGACTGATATACAAGAACTTTGTGCTGAAAGCAATATATCATGAAATAGTAGGACTGAATGTAAAGGGAATATAGGAAGGCTATTACACAAAGCTTTTCTTGTATCTTTACTGGCAATTCTTGTGGAATTGCATTACATTAGTGTGATAAGAGAAACATCCATGCTAGTAGGTAATAATGTGACAAACGCACCTTGCAAACCACACACACTATCAGAGCAGGATAAACACCGCCATATTTGAATAGGTAAGAGGCCAGACCTCGCAACTGTGACTGATTTACAGGAATGTTCCTGATTTGCAAACAAATGTTAACTGTGCCCCACTGACTCCCTGTGAAATGTACTAACAGTAGGCAGAAAGGTGTGGAATCCCACGTAATGGTAACTCTCAATTAGTTAAAGTACACACTACTTGCATGTCAGAAATGGTGTAGTAATACATATGCTCAAAGTACCCCACAGTCACAACTGCAGAATATCTGAAATATATCACGGGTGTATCCCACTGATATGTACCATTCCCTGAGGCTGCTAAAATATACACCTGAGAGTATCTGAGGCCTGCAAGTGTCAGAAACTCACAGGCACATCATTCTGTCTGCTGTCATACACTCTGTGAATAGCTGTAGAATTGTTTCCACAAGCACACCCTCATGTAGGTGTACAACCCAGAAATATTAAAGGATGTAGCCATCTAATAAAATAAGGAAAGTATAGTAGTTTACAAGCACTGCATGTTCCTGATATTCATAACTGTTAGTACAAAGTACAAGGCCCCACTACTGCTCAGCAGCAAAATAAGATACCCTTGTAGGTGTCAAACCCCACACCTTGGCCTTACCAGACTGCATGCAGTACCACCAAACCACACCAAACATATAAGGAACTGCTGCTGAAAGAAATATATCATGCATTGCAAGGAGTGAATGTAAATGGAAAATAGGAAAGCCATAGCAACACATTCCAGTAAAGACACTTAGCAGGCCTTCAAGGAGTGTAGTATTATTAGGTGTCAGTTAACATACACACTGAGAAGAATGAACTGGAAGAAGCAACGGTCAGGTTTCAGTACAACATGCATTTCAATGCCTACAACGCAGCCTTGGATATGAGAGACATACCAACCTTTACACTCACAGAACAGTGTCCACAGCAAACCAGTATGGTCCCCACCTTGAAAAACTGAAAGGGCTACGCCTACCTAACCTAACATTTTATAGCACTGTCCTGACATCACAGTGAGAACTGCAATTGCCACACAGCAGGCTGCATGCAATTAGTAAATGCTGGCTAACAATTGGTGCAGAGGCCATTACATGCACATGTGCAGATACCTACAAAAGCAGCCTGTACTCCCAGTCCACACATGCAATAATATCATTGCAGCAACTGCAGGCAGACAGAGAGACAGAGAGACAGAGAGAGAGAGAGAGAGAGAGAGAGAGAGAGAGAGAGAGAGACCAAAAAAAAAAATAATAAAAAGAAAAAAACATCAAGACAGCAGCAGCAAGCCAGCAGCAAGCCAGCCAGCAGCAATCCAGCCAGCAGCAAGCCATCCAAAACAGCAGTCAGAAACAAAGGTAATGTAAAGTACATAATCTAATAATCTACATACTGTGAACCCTCCATATGTGTTAGCAGTCTGTATCTATATTTATATGAAGATGTGCATAGGGCAAGGGATATACTGCAACTGTTAGTGAAGGCTGGACATACATATGTAGCTGAAGGTTGCTAACAGTATGCTGCCATAGGCCCAGGGCCAATAGCATACTACCTACCTATGACACAATGCACACACACATGTACTCATTGCAATACCAACTATGTGAGGTGGAATGAGTGTGCCACTGACTGTGTGCAAGGTCTGTAATGGTGTGATTGCTCAGCATGACTTTGTGTCTGTCATGGTAGTGTGTGTCCTTGGTGTGAGGCCAGAGAAAGATGTGTCAGTTATTGGGATACAAACATACTACATTGCCATATGTTGTGCTGTGGTTCCGTGTATATGACTGCAGTGTAGGCAGGGGTATGGCCCAAAGACTAGGGTGCACTACGATTGAAATTGTAACTGTGCATTGCATGCATTGCATGGGATGACAGTATTCCCCATCCATTACCTTAATACATACCCCCAGTGTGAGGTTGTGCATTGGACCTCAAACAGTGTGCTGAGTGCTGGTGTATACTAGTTTGTTGTATGGAGTGTGGCAGGCACTGTCACACAGTTGTTGGCTGAGCACTGATATGTGGTAATTTACATGTGTATCCCCTGATAGACAGACAGATGCTATATATGGCAGTTCAGTGATATCAGTACAGTAGAGTATTATGTGTGCCATGTTACTTGCTCACATATTTTCCTTTTCCTTCCAGGGCGATGGTGCATCAGCGCAACCCCTGTTATTCGGCAGCAGAGGATGAGGAGATACACCAGAGTCTGGTGCGGGATATTTCAACACTCTTTTCCCGGACCAGCCAGAACCAGCAGGAGAGGGCTGCACTGTGGCAAGACCTTGTCCGTCGGGTAAATGACATAGGCATGCATAACCAGACATATGAGCAGGTATGCCATCACTGCAGTGATTTAATTAGAAATGTCCGTCAGCGTGCATCTGATATCCACAGGCAACAGCTTGCCACAGGTGGTGGGGCACCTATACACCCCCCCTCACCAGACTGGAAGAGCTTCTCCTAAGTGTTGTGGCTCCTCCAGCCCAACAACAACAACATCCACAGATGTGTGTAATGGAGGCTGGAGCCACCCAGCATGTGGACATGGAGTGTGCAGGTAACATGCCATATCTGTAGTTGACTGTTCTCTGCACTGGTAGTTTATGCATGTGTGAGATGTGTACTGTGTTTGTAGCTGTTATCCTGGACATTATTGTGCAAGATTTATATTCTCAATATCAGCAGTACACCTGTGAAAGCCAGCTGTTGTACTACTGTACTGTATCATACCCACAGTATCAATGGCACAGTTGTGCCCACTGACAATAACTGTCTTATTTGTGCAGGTCCCTCTGGAGTAACAGCAAGGCAGCCAATCCATGCTGGTGAGTGTGTAATAACAATACTTTTAATACTAATGATAATAATAGTAATAATACCCTCAAACAGTATTGTTATGTGTTGGATTGCAGGTGTGTTTGTGTGTGTGTGTGTATCTCATGTACTGAGGAGTGTGCATGTGCCCATGTGTGCATGTGCCCATGTGCCCATGTGTGCATGTGCGCATGTGTGCATGTGCCCATGTGCCCATGTGTGCATGTGCCCATGTGTGCATGTGCCCGTGTGCATCTGTGGTAACATTGTGTACACATTGTAAACTGTGTTTCCTGTCTTCCTCTCATAGGTTCTGGTGTTGCTCTGGTGGTGTGCAGCAGGGAACCTGAAGCCACTGCTGGGGATAGTGATAATGATGATACATGTATAATGGCACAGGGAGGTGTGACAGGGTCTGTTGTTGGTCAGCCAATCGACAGTACACAGCAGTCAACCCCATCAATGTGCACAGTCATCCTGCCGATACATCCATTGTCACCAATGTCCTTAGCTGAGGGACAGCATACAGTGGGCATTGACCAGGGTAATGTGGTATCAGTGGCACATGCATCCCCTCACAGCAGCCATGGCCAGAGTCCTGACATGGTACCACACAGGCAGATGTCCAGGGGTTCTCGTAGGAGCATCCGTGGTCGTACTGCCCCGTCAGACGTGCCCACAGAGGTCTTTCAACCTCAGCTATGTTCCGGGCTGTAATGCAGGCACAGGCATGTATGGAACGGTACACCAGGCAGGGTCTGAGGGAGCTTAGAGCACATCGCACTGCTATGAATGACACTATGCGTGACATTGCAGCTACCATCCGTACTGTCGGCGAGGTCATTGACAGACGTTGGGGGGACACATTAGATCTGTTCCACAACTACATGTCCATGATCCAGGGCAATGCAGGACGGTTGAGGCATCGATGTGGACGTATGCCAGCAACATCAGCAGCTGGCATTCGTTGCGGACGACAACAAACCCGCAGCCGCTCCCATAGTGCCAGTACCAGCCCCAGCAATGCTGGGTCTGTGCTGTCATCAGACCGCCCTAGGAGACCATGTGCACGTGGCTCTGGACAGTCCCAGCAAGGACATGTGTCCAGTCATCAACCAACTGCTTCTGATGTCAGTACCCAGTCTGGCTTAGTACCTGATACTGTCCGTAGCACACCTGCCAGGCACAGGTACCGTGTCCGTAGCCAGAGACAGTGATCTGTATGACCTGGCAGGTACAGTCTGTGGCTGTCCACAAACACCCGTATATGGCAGCCATGACGTGGAACTGTGTGCATGCATACACACATGCATAATGCTAACACCTAGGGCTAACACATACACACACACACCGCATCAACATTGCCCCATGTTGTACTGTTGTCCCTCACTAACACACACACACATACATGTTGATTGGATGTATCAGTGGCAGACTCAGGCATACCAAGTACACACCCTGTGCATATGATGAAACTGTGCCACCTCCTGCAATCTGTCACATTGATGCAGGAACAGGATAACACGGTGCTGCTGCACAGGGTGACTACATAGAACTGTAGTAATATTATCATGTTTCACTTGAAAGAAAGTTACTGTTTGTCATTTTTGCATTTAAGTTACCTGTAACACATTGCATTTAAGTTAGCTGGCACTTGCTCACTAAAGCAATTATATAATTCAGCACTAAAATATTAAAAGCACTACACCCTCACAAACTCCCCTTGAGTACCTCGTTCCCCATTGGCCCTTTTTTTTCAATTATAAAGGAATTCCCAATACTGTTCTAGCATGTCCAAAGGTCAGACGTCAATCTCCTCTCCGGTCCAGCTGGTGAATGTGGGAATCTTGAGGCAATGTTACAACTGCCTCATGTACACAGACAACCCTCTCCTCCTCCCAACAAATTCCAACACATGTGAGAGATGCAACCATATAACCATACTGGAGGCTAAGCTCTCTCAACTCAGTACTGGAAAAACCAGTCAGGAGGAGAAGGAAACCACACTCACTACAATTTCAGTCTCACATAGACCTACCACGACAGCAAACCAAACACATAAACACACAAAAACATACTCGGAGGCTCTAAATAAAAATCTGCCTAAGCAGCAGAGACCTCCAAAGCAGACACCCAAGCAACCGCTACCCCAAAACAAAGCACGAGCAACACATAGCTCACAAAGCCAGTGTGCCGAACAGTCACAGCCCTTAAGGCTAAACAACACACCTGATACACTTGTAATAGGTGACTCTATCATTAGGCACACTGACGTCCCACTCACCAGGTTGAACAAGGAGAAGGTCACGGTGAGCTGCCTGTTGGGAGCTAGGATCCGCCACATAACACAAGCACTCAGGTCACTCCAAGGCAAGTACAAATATGACTCAGTCATTGTCCATGCTGGTGTGAATGACCTGAGACGTACCTCCCTGGACTACATGAAAAGAGACATAGAGGAGCTCTCTGAGCATGTAGCCCAGGCCGGTATGACCCTGACCTTGAGTAGCATCTTACCCTTACCAAGAATGATGCCACAATATGAAGACAAGATTATCAATTTCAACAATTGGCTTAAGTATTGGTGTCATTCAATGGGGATCCAATGCCTGTCAGCCTGGGATGACATGCTCGACAAGCCACGATGCTTTGCTAGGGACGGCTTGCACCTGTCACCCCTAGGCTTTCAGATATTGGCAAAGGCTCTTGCTACCCCGATAGTGCCTTTTTTAGGCAAGACTCAAAAGACAAACCCACCTCCATAGGTATCACAAGGGATAAGAAACTAAGAGTAATGCTACTCAACGCCAGAAGTCTAAACCTCAAGATGCACTTTTCGAAAATCTCCTTAGCATGGAGAACATCGATATCTGTGCAGTAACAGAAACCTGGTTCAAGGCTCCCGAGAGCACCCCAGCACTACCAGGTTATACCTCATATCATGCTTTTTGGCCCCAAAACTTGGACCGAACCACAAAAGGAGGGGGAGTATCAATATTCGTCAAAGATACCCACACCTCCAGGTTGGTGGCACAGCACGAAGCATCAGAGATTATCCATGTGCAACTAACAGTGGGTAAAACTGCCTTCCAGTTTATAGCCTGCTACAGACCACCCTCCCAAACCCAGGAACCCCACTTGGCCTTCCTGCGAACACTGGGAAATATGAAGGTCTCTCCAAACACCATTATATTGGGCGACTTCAACTACCCAAACATAGACTGGGAGCATTAGTCTAGCTCCAACACCCTAGCCCAAAAGTTCCTAGAATTTATAAACTCAAATGCTATGGAACAACTTGTTACCACTCCCACAAGAGGGGAAAACATACTAGACCTGATCATCACCAACATGGGGACTCTGTGCTCCAGACCAGAAGTGTATCCCTCACTGGTAAGATCAGACCATAAACTGATCTCACTGGATATTCACATCCCGACTCCACCCCCTGCCTGAAAAGCACAGTGAAAAACTTCTCTAAAGCAAATTTCACACTCCTCAAAACCGAGGTGTAATCCTTCTAAGCCCCCGGGCCTGTGGAAAATATGGCCCAGACCGCAGAATCCTTTATAAACGCATTCTATGTACACCTTCATGAATGCATGGATCATGCAATCCCAAATAAAACCAAGACCCAATCATCCAAAGGCAGACGTCCTGTCTGGTGGACCCCAGCCATAAACAAACTATACAGTAGATGGAGGAAGCTACTACATGACAGAGCAAAATCCCAAAAAGGGAAGGCATCTCTGATCAGTATTAGCAAAAAACTACGGGCACTCATAAAATCATCTAAGTCCAGCTTTGAGAGAAAACTTGCACAGGATAATCACAAGGCTTTCTTTAGTTATGTTAGGAACCTGGGTGGGAATTCCCAGATATGCTCAGAATTAGTCCAAAATGACAAAAAATACACCGAACCCACAGACATTGCCAACATCCTAGCTGACAGGTTCAGCGCAAACCCCCCCCCTCCCCACCAAAGGGGCAAATATCTATCCCAGCAGAGTGCTGCCCCCTTGACATCTCAGAGCCGCCCTCTCCAAAGCAAAAACACAGCATCAATGGGACCAGACGGTGTCCCGGGCTGCCTCCTACATGAACTCCAAGAAGAGTTAAACCCAAACATAAAAATACTGTTCAATCTCAGCCTTACTACAGGATATGTACCCAAAGAGTGGCGTACAGCAACAGTGGTCCCTCTCCACAAAGGTGGTGCCTCAACGGATCCTGGAAACTATCGCCCCATAAGCCTGACTAGCTTGGTCTGCAAAGCTATGGAAAGGATCATCATGGACCTCATAAATAAAGATATTGGGGACCTACAGACACTGGATCCTACCCAGTTCGGCTTTGTTAAGGGCAGAGCCTGCCTCTTAAACCTGGTCGATTTCTTTGAAACAGTCACCAAGGTCATTGATGAGGGGAAGGTGGTCCACACAGCCTACCTGGACCTCGCAAAAGCCTTCGATACAATACCCCACTCGGGGATTATAGATAAGCTCACCAGCTTAAATATAAACCCCTATGTCACTAGATGGGTTGCAAACTGGCTCAAGGATAGAACCCACATGGTTAGAATTGCTGGAGCCACGTCAGACTCCAAACCAGTTACAAGTGGCGTCCCACAAGGCTCAGTCCTGGGACCTCTCTTGTTTGGTATATATTTCTCGGAGGTACAGGCCAACACGGAAGGACTGTGGCTGACCAAGTTCCCAGATGACTGCAAACTGGGCGCCATAATTGACTCTCCAGCCGACACAAGCATCCTCCAAAAGGGCCTCATAGAAACAGACAACTGGTGCCAGAGCCATGGCCTCAAGCTAAACACAAAAAAGTGTATAGTCATCCCCTTTGGCAAAAACAAAGTGCCCACAAATTACCACATAGGTGGTAATCCATTAAGTACAGAAGTAATTAGGGACCTGGGGACCCAAGTTGATAGCAATCTCTCATTTGACAACCACGTGGCCAAAGTGGTTAGAAAAACATTTTATATAGCCCACCTAATCATGAAGGGATTCACATCTAGATCAGGCGAGGTCATCGGGCCTCTTGACTCATCCCTCATCAGGCCCATAATTGAGTACAATTCCCCTTTTGGGATGTACCTTACCAGACACCTGCAGCAACTGGAAAGACCCCAAAAGTACCTCACCAAGAGGATCAAAGGGCTCAAACAGATGCCATATGCTGCCCGGTTAAAGAAACTCCAGCTCTACTCAGTGGCATACCACCTGCTCAGAGGCGATCTGTGCCTGACGTATGAAGCCATGTCCAACCCGGAATTAATGGACATGCTGCACCTCAGAAAATCCAAATCCCATTGAGCTACGCACTCGAGAGACTTGAACCTCAGCACTGAAATAAATAGGACATGCTGGAGGCACAGATTCATAACCCAGAGGCTCCCTTCACTCTGGAATGAAATCCCAGTCCGGGTTAGGCAGAGTCCTTCATTGACTCTCTTCAAGAGGAATCTTGATGACTGGATGGGAGATCGTAGGTTTACCCCGGGTATCACTTCTGTGTCACTGTTAGACAGAGGCACAGTATACTAACCTCGAAAAAGGGCATAGCAAAATTAATTTAAAATGGGTGGCGAAAGCCAAACACACTCTGGCTAGGCTTATAAATGCCCTAGGTCAGATAGCCTAGTATGAACCTATGAACCTATGAACCTATGTTGTTAACAGTACAGTGTAATGATATCATTGTGGATATATCCCAGCATGCCTGATGCATTAACAGTGTGATTTTCGTTGTAGTTTTTTTATACACTACTATTAATTACAAAAGTGTAATGTCTGCACATCTTTGCATTCTGGTGGTAAGGCTGAAAACACAAGCCCACCTACATAGGTAGCACAGGGGATATGAAAATGGAAGTAATGACACTCAATGCTGGACATGTAAACCGCAAGATGCATGCAGTACAACCTCTACTCTGCATGGAGAATGTTGATATCTGTGCAGTAATAGACAACAGGTTCAAGGCTCCCAAGAGCACCCTAGCACTACCAGGTTACACCTCATACCATGCTTGACAGCTGCAAAACACGGAACTAACTATGAAAGGAGGGTGAGTCTCAATAAATGTCAAGGATACCCACACCCCCAGGTAGTTGCCACAGCATGAAGCATCGCAGACTATCCACGTGCAACTAACAGTGGGTTAAACTGACTTTCAGTTCATAGCCTGCTACAGACCACCCTCCTAAATACAGGTAACCCACTTGGCCTACTTAAGAACACATGAATATATGAAGGTGTCTCTATACAACGTTATATTGGGCAGCTGCATCTACCCACACATAGACTGAGAGCATTACTATAGCTCCAACACCCTAGGCGAAAGGTTCCTAAAATCCATACACTCATATGCTATGGAACAACTTGTTACCACTCCCACAAGAGGGGAAAACATACTGCACCTGATCATCACCAACATGTGGACTCTATGCTCCAGACCAGAAGTGTATCCCTCACTGGTAAGATGACACCATAGAGTAATCTCACTATATTCACATACCAACCCCAGCCCCTGCACAGAAAACCACAGTGAAAAAGTTGTGTAATGCAAATTCCATGTATTCACATGAGGCAGGCTTCACACATAGGAACTATTTAAGGTCACAGGTACATATCTCTATGTGGCACACACATACCTCATGTGTGCATTGAAATTACTGCTATAATATATATCATACAATAATAAAAGCAACACTCACCACGCATTGACAAACTGTGTGACAAAAACACACATGGCATTTGTAGGATTCAAACCCCTACCTAACTATGTTATGACACTTGAGAGAGATGCATTAGCGGAGTGTGCTATTTGCATTACTAGGAAGTTTCTCTTCTCCTGCTATACTTATATGGTGCTGACATCATCAGTCTTTGAAAAGAGGAATGTACATCATGTAGTGTGTTCTTCCAGTTGCCAAAAGGGCCATTTTTTTCAAAGAGAATTACACACACCCTGCTCCCCCCAAAACACACACAGAGCATTTGCAGGATTCAAACCCGTACCTAACTATGTTATGACACTTGAGAGAGATGCATTAGCAGAGCGCACTATTTGCATTACTAGGAAGTTTCTCTTCTCCTGCTTTACTTATAGGGTGCTGACATCATCAGTCTTTCGAAAGAGGAATGTACATCATGTAGTGTGTTCTTCCAGTTGCCAAAAGGGCCATTTCATTCAAAGAGAATTGCACACACCCTGCCCCCCCCCCAAGCACACAAACAGAGTATTTGCAGGATTCAAACCCCTTCCTAACTATATTATGACAATTGAGAGAGACGCATTAGCGGAGCACTCTATTTGAATTACTGGGTGTCTTTTCTTCTCCTGCAGTATTTATAGGGTGCTGACATTATTATTTAGAAAGAGGTATATACATCTATTACTATCCATCAGTATGGGGGATAGCATATATATGCATTAACAGACGCCTACTTCAGGGTCACATATGCACATCAGCACTGCCAGGTTATGTTTTATACCATGCTTCGTAACCACAGGACTTGTAACACACAACACAACCAGTTCAGACCTCCCCTCCCATATCCAGGAACCACACTTGGCTTCCCTGGGAACAGTGTAGGATATGAAGGTGTTCACATACACCATTACAGTGGTTAACTTCAGGTACAGGAATATTGATTGGGGGAACTACTCAGGCCTCAACAACATCACCCTACAGCCACTACAATTTGTGAATGCATGTGCTATGGCAGGACCAATCACCACAGCCACAAGGGGGAACACATATTGGACCTGACCATCAGCAACATGGGGACTCTATGTTCCACACCAGAAGTAGACCACCATTGTTAATATCTGACCATAACCAACTTTCCCTGGACATCTATATCCCATCCCCACCCCCAGGCAAGGAAATCACTGCAAACAAAGTATTTATCAAAAGCAGACTTTGCACTTGTGAAGACTGGGGTGGAATACTTCAAAGGACCCATGCTGGAGGATTATACAGGCCAATCTGCAGAATCCTTGACAAATGCATTCGATGAGCATCCAGAATGTTTGCATTGATCATGCTATCCCAAATAAAACCAAGACTCCTCCACAACAGGAGACCTGTCTGGTTTACACCAGCCATATATAAGATGTACAACAGAAGGAGGGAGCTAATACATTACAGAGCAATATCCCACAGAGGGAGGACATCTCTGAACAGTATTGGCAAGACACTTCAATCCCTCAAAATCATCACTTGCAAGTGTTGACCGTGAAATTGTCCAGACACTGCAGATAAAGCTCCCCTCAGTCTGGAGTTGAATCCCAATTAATGTTATAACTCCTCGCCAACCCTCTTCCAGCAAACTCCAGCCACATGGATGTGACATTGCAAATTCAAGCCCTGGGATCTCCACTGTGTCTCTGCTTGACGGAGGCACAGCACACTAGCCTTAAACGGTGCCTTCTGTGACCTACTTTACAGAGGCACAGTAGCCTACTGTACTGGGGAGGCACACACCAAATACACTCTGGCTAAGCTTATGTATTCCCTAGGGCAAACAGCCTAGTATTGACCTCTACACCCATATGTTTAAGTTTCAGATGCACAATATTTGTTGCTGATAAACTGTTTGCAGGTCTTTATTGCCATAGCTTTCCCTGTTTCTATGAACAACTTGTGTATCTGTGGAAGATGTTTGAATATCAGAGGGATCCACTATATTACTTATGTCTCTGTTGTCATTTAACTGTGTGCACTGGGCAAATTGCTGTATTGTGGGAGTTTCCTGGCTTAACACATACAAATGCCAGATATGTGTGGCCAACTGCTATACTGAGACATGGCCTAAGTGTGTGAGCATGCCCAGTTCAGGCTTTCTATGGCTTGTTGCCTGATATATGTCTCATTTATCAAAGTATGCGAGCATGCCCAGTATGAGCGTTCCATATGTTGAGATCTGAGGTCCACCACATTTGTGGTTGTGTGTGAACTTCAACAATATTTCACATTTATAGTTGTGTGTTGGAAGTCATGTTGTGTTCTTACTGCCCAACTGCTTTGTGTCTGAACCCAACAGGGATTATGCTGTGCTTGCAGGGTTTCCATGGGATAGTTTGCATACAGTTGTCAACATTCTTTCATACTGACCAAACACTGTAATATCGTATAGTGTACTGGTTCAGTACTTTCACTGTGGTGGACAGTATCCTGGGTTTCAGTCCTATCACTGCTTTAAATATTAATACTGAGCACACCAGATTGGTTAAGGGCCAGTTGTGCAAATACGACCATGTTGCATTTTGTTCGGCTATGGACTACTTAAACCAGGCTTGTCCAACATTAGTAGTGTATTCCGCAACTTGGGTGGACATTGACAAACACTAGCTATGTGCCCTAGGCCATTTCTAATGCTAGTCAGTGTGTTTGTCCTTCAACACACATTTTAACTGGAGTTTGCCATGACATATTTCAAGGTTAGTATACTGTGCCTCTGTCTACCCGTGACATAAAAGTGATACCCAGGGTAAACCTACCATCTCCCATCCACTCATCAAGATTCCTCTTGAAGAAAGTCAATGAGGGACTCTCTGGCTAACTGGACTGGGAGTTTACTCAAGAGTGGAGGGAGCTTCTTAGTTATGGATCAATCACTACAGCATGTCCTATTTATGTCAGTGCTGAGGTTCAGGTCTCTCATGTGCATAGCTCACTGGCATTCAGATTTTACAAGGTGCAGCATGTGCATTGATTCCAGCTTGGACATGGCTTTATACATCAGGCACAGATCGCCTCTGGGCAGGCAGTATGGCACTGTGTGGAGCTGCAGTTTGTTTAATCAGGCAACACATGACATCTGTTAGAGCCCTTTGATCCTTCTGGTGAGGTACTTTTGGGGTCTTTCCAGTTGCTGGAGGTGTCTGCTAAGGTACATCCCACAAGGGCCATTGTACTCAATTGTGAGGCTGATGAAGGATGACTGAAGAGGCACGGAGGCCTCCCCTGATCTAGATGTGAATACCTTCATGATTAGGTGGGTATATGATATGTTTCTCTAACCACTACGGCCACATGGTTGTCAAATGCAAGATTTCTATCAACTTGTGTCCCCAGTTCTCATTACTTCAAAAGTACTTAATGGGTTAACACCTATGTGGTAATTGGTGGGCACTTACTGTTTTTCCAAAGGGGATGACTATACACTTTTCTGCATTTAGCTTGATGACACGGCTCTAGCACCAGTTGTCTGTTTCTATGAGGCCGTTTTTTAGGATGCTTGTGTCAGCTGGAGGGTCAGATATGGTGCCCAGTTTGTAGTCATCTGCAAACTTGTTCAGACACAATCCTTCCATGTTGGCCTGTACCTCTGGGAAATATATACCAAACAAGGGAGGTCCCAGGACTGAGCCTTGTGGGATGCCAGTTGTAGCTGGTTTGTAGTCTGACATGGCTGCAGCATTTCTGACCATGTCAGTTCTATCCTTGAGCTGGTTTGCAACCCATCTACTTGAATAGGGCTTTATATTTAAGCTGGTGAGCCTATCTATAATGAACAAGTAGGGTATTGTATGGAAGGCTTTTGCAAGGTCCAGATAGGCTGTGTGGACCACATTCCCCTCATCAATGGCCTTGGTGCCTGTTTCAAATGAGTCAAACATGTTTAAGGGGCAGGATCTGCCCTTAAGAAAGCCACACTGGGTAGGGTCCAGTGTCTGTAGGTCCCCAATATCTTTATTTCTGAGGTCCATGATGATCCTTTCCATAGCTTTCCAGACCAAGTTAGTCAGGATTCTGGGGTGATAGTTTGCAGTATCCATTCAGGCACCACCTTTGTGGAGAGGGGCCACTGTTGCTGTACACTGCTCTTTGGGTACATATCCTGTGGTAAGGCTGAGATTGAGCAGTAGTTTTATTTGGTGTTCCATTCTTCTTGGAGTTCATGTTGGACGCAGCCCAGGACACCATCTGGTACCATTGATGCTGTGTGTTTTGCTTTGGAGACGCTGGCTGTTACCTCAGCATCTGCAATGTCAGGGGGCCAGCACTCTGCTGGGATAGACATTTGGCATTTTGGTGTGTGTGGGGGATTTTGCACTGAACCTGTCAGGTTGGATGTTGGCAATGTGTGTGGGTTTGGTGTATTGTTTGTAATTTTGGAGGACTTCTGAGCATATCTGTGAATTTCCACCAAGGTTCCTACCATTAGTTAAGAAAGCTTTGTGATTATCCTTAAGTGTCCTGTAAAATTTGTATCTTCATAGGTTCTTAGGTTCATACTAGGCTATCTGCCCTAGGGCATTTATAAGCTTATCCAGAGCATGGGTGGCTTTCACCACCCCTTGTAATGTGAATATTATGCCCATTTAGGGTTTAGTTTACTGTGCCTCTGTCTAGTAGTGACACAGAGATGACCCCCGGTGTAAACCTACGATCTCCCATCCACTCGTCAAGATTTCTCTTGTAGAGAGTCAGTGAGGGCCTCTGCCTAACATGGACTGGGATTCTGTTCCAGAGTGTAGGGAGCCTCTGGGTTATGAATCTGTCCCTCCAGCACATCCTATTTATTTCTGTGTTGAGGTTCTGTGTTGAGGTTCAAATCTCTCGCTCTCGTGGCTCTGATGGATTTGGATTTTCTGAGGTGGAGCATGTCCATTAATTCCGGATTGGACATGGCCTTGTACATCAGGCATAGATCGCCTCTGAGTAGGCGGTATGTGACTGAATAGAGCTGGAGTTTCTTCAGCCGGGCAGCATATGACAAATGTTTGAGACCCATTATCCTCTTGGTGAGGTACTTTTGGGGTCTTTCTAACTGCTGCAGGTGTCGGGTAAGATACATCCCAAATGGGGCATTGTACTCAATTATGGGCCTGATAAGAGAAGAGTATAGGGGCACAATGACCTCTTTTGATCTAGATGTGAATGCTTTCATGATAAGGTGGCCAATATAGAAGGTCTTCCTAGCCACCTTGGCAATGTGAGTGTCAACTGAGAGGTTACTGTCAACTTGTGTCTCTAGGTCCCTGATTACTTCTTCCATACTTAATGGATTACCACCTGTGTGGTAATTTGTGGGTACCTTGTTTTTCCCAAAGGGTATGACTATACATTTTTTGCCGTTCAGTTTAAGGCCATGGCTCTGGCACCAGTTATCCATTTCTATGAGGCCTTTCTGAAGGATGCTTGTGTCCGCTGGAGTATCAATTATGGCGCCCAGTTTGCAGTCATCTGCAAACTTTTTCTGCAACAATCCTCCTATGTTTGCTTGCACCTCGGAAAAATAAATGCCGAACAAGAGGGGTCCCAGGACAGTGCCCTGTGGGACACCACTTGTGACTGGCTTGGAGTCTGACATGGCTCCAGCAATTCTGACCTTGTGGGTTCTGTCCTTGAGCCACTTTGCAACCCATCTTATGACATATGGGTTTACATTTGAGCTGGTGAGCTTGTCTATGATGCCCGAGTGGGGTATTGTGTCGAAAGCTTTTGCAAGGTCAAGGTAGGCAGTGTCAACTGCCTTACCCTCATCAATGGCCTTAGTGACTGTTTCAAAAAAGTCGGCCAGGTTCAAAAGGCAGGATCTGCCCTTCACAAAGCCAAATTGGGTAGGATCCAGTGTCTGTAGGTCCCCAATGTCTTTGTTTATGAGTTCCATAATTATCCTCTCCATAGCTTTGCAGACCAGGCTCGTCAAGCTTATGGGGCGTTAATTTCCAGGGTCTGTAGAAGCACCTCCTTTGTGGAGTGGGACCACTGTTGCTGTACACCATTCTTTTGGTACGTATCCTGTAGTAAGGCTGAGATTAAACAGCAGCCTTATGTGCGGGTTTAGTTCCTCTTGGAGTTCATGTAGCATGCAACCCGGGACACCGTCTGGTCACATTAATGCTGTGTTTTTAGCTTTGGAGAGGGTGGCTCTCACCTGGGCATCTGAGATGTTAGGGAGGCTACACTCTGCTGGGATAGATATTTCTCCTTTGGGGATTTGCACTGAACCTGTCTGCCAGAATGTTGGCAATGTCTGTGGGTTCAGTGTATTTTGTGTTGTTTTGGACTAACTCTGAGCATATCTGGGAGTTTCCACCCAGGTTTCTAACATAAATAAAGAAGGCCTTGTGATTGTCTTTTGTGTCCTTTGCGATTTTTCTGTCAAAGTTGGCCTTGGATGATTTTATGAGTGATCGTGGTTTTTTGCTAGTACTGATCAGAGATGCCTTCCCTTTTAGTGATTTTGCTCTGTCATGTAGTAGCTTCCTCCTCCTGTTGTAAAGTTTGTTAATGGCTGGGGTCCACCAGACAGGACGCCTGCCTTTGGGGGAATGTGTCTTGGTTTTATTTGGGATTGCATGATCCATGCATTCTTGAAGGTGTCCATAGAAAGTGTTTATAAAGGATTCAGCGGTGTGGTCTGTGGTTTCCAGTGGCCCAGGGGCCTTGAAGGATACCACTTCAGTCTTAAGAAGTGTGAAGTCGGCTTTTGAGAAATTCTTCACTGTGGTCTTTTGTGCAGGGTGTGGGTGCGGGATGTGGGATTTAGAATTGGTTATCTGATCTCAGCAATCCAGGGTACGGGTATATGTGTGGAGCATGTGTCCCCCATGTGTGATGATCAGGTCTCTCATATTATCTCCTCTTGTGGGAGTGGTGACTAGTTGTTCCATTGCATTTGAGTTTATGGATTCTAGGAACCTTTGGGCTAGAGTGTTGGGGCTTGAGTAATGCTCCCAGTCTATGTTTGGGTAGTTGACATCTCCCAATATGATGATATTTGGAGAGACATTCATACTCTCCAGTGTCTTCAGGAAGGCTGAGTGGGGTTCCTGGGTTTGAGAGAGTGGTCTGTAGCATGCTACAAACTGTGAGGCAGTTTTGCCTATGGTTAGTTGCACATGGATGGTCTCCGATGCTTCGTGTGTTGCCAGTAACCTGGAGGTGTGGGTATCTTTGATGAATATAGCTACTCCCCCTCCTTTTGTGGTTCGGTCCAAGTTTTGGGTCCGAAAAGCATGATATGAGGTATAACCTGGTAGTGCTGGGGTGCTCTCAGGAGCCTTGAACCAGATTTCCGTCACTGCACAGACATCAATGTTCTCCATACTGAGGTGGGCCTCGAGAGCGTGCATCTTGAGGTTTAGACTTCTGGCGTTGAGCAGCATTATCCTTAGTTTTTTTCCACTTGTGTTTTCTGGGGAGGTGGGTTTGTCTTTTGAGCTCTGCCTAAAAAAGGCACTATGGAGGTGGGAAGAGCCTTGGCCAATATCCGGAAGCCCACGGGTGACAGGTGCAAGCCATCCCTTGCGAAGCAGCATGGCTTGTCAAGCATGTCATCCCGAGCAGACAGACATTGGATCCCCTTAGAATGACACCAGTAATTGAGCCAATTGTTAAAGCTGATCATTCTTTGTTTGTACTGTGGCATCATTCTTGGTGAGGGTAAGATGCTGCTCAGGGTCAGGGTCATACCAGCCTGGGCTACATTATCACAGAGCTCCTCTATGTCTCTTTTCATGTAGTCCAGTACATCTCAGGTCATTCACACCGGCATGGACAATGACTGAGTCATATTTGTACTTGCTTTGGAGTGACCTGAGTGCTTGTGTTATGTGGTGGATTCTAGCGCCCGACAGGCAGCTTACTGTAACCTTTTCCTAGTTCAATCTGGTGAGCGGGACATCAGTGTGTCTGACTATGGAGTCACCTATTACAAGTGTATCAGGCATGTTGTTTGGCCTTAAGGGCTGTGACTTTTTGGCACACTGACTTTGTGAACTATGTGTTGCATGTGCTATGTTTTGAGGTAGTGGTTGCTTGGGTGTCTGCTTGGAGGCCTCTGTTGTTTTGGTAGATATTTAATTAGAGCCAACGGGAATGTTTTTGTGTGTTTATGTGTTTGGTTTGCAGTTGTGATAGGTCTATGTGAGACTGGGTTTGTGGTGTGTGTGGTTAACTTCTCCTCCTGACTCTTTTTGCCAGTACTGAGTTCAGAGAGCTCAGCCTCCAGTTTGGCTATTGCATCTCTCACATATATTTGTATTTGTTGGGGGGAGGAGGGTGTTGTCTGTGTACATGAGGCAGGTGTAACATTGCCTCAAGATTCCCAGATTCAACATGTTGTAGCTGGCCTTAGAGGATTTCATGTGTGGCCATATTTTTTTGCCATAATACTGATCAGTGATTACTTCCCTTTTTGGGTTTTGCTCTATCATGTAGTAGCTTCCTCCTTCTCTTACATGGTTTGGTAATGGCTGGGGTCCACCAGGCCAGATGCCTGCGTGTATAGGATTGGGTCTTGGTTTTATTTGGGATTGCATAATCCATGCATTCCTGAATGTGTTCATAGAATGCATTTATAAAGGGTTCTGAGGTCTGGCCCATATTTTCCACAGGCACAAGGCCTTTAATGGATTCCACCTCAGTTTGGAGGAGTGCAACATTTGCTTTACACATGTTTTTCACTGTGGTTTTCTGCCCAGGGACTGGGGTCAGGATGTGAATATCCAGTGGGATTACTCTATGGTCTGATCTTACCAGTGAGGGATACACTTCTCATCTTGGGCATAGAGTACCCATGTTGCTGATTATCACATCCAGTATGCTTAACCCTCTTGTGGGAGTGATACATTGTTCCATAGCATTTTGGTTTATGAATTCTAGGAACCTTTGGCCTAGGGTGTTGGAGCTAGAATAATGCTCCCAGTCTATGTTTGAGTATTTTCAGTCGCCCAATATAATGTTGTTTGGAGAGACCTTGATATTGACATGTGTTCTGAAGTAGGCCAAGTGCGGTTCCTGGAGTTAGGAGGGTGGTCTGTAGCAGGCTACTAACTGGGAGGCAGTTTTAGCCACTGTTACTTGCCCGTGGATAGTCCATGGTGCTTCTTGCTGTGGCACCAACCTGGGGGTGTGGTTATCCTTGACAATTATTGATAGTCACCCTCCTTTTGTAGTTTGTTCCATGTTTTGGGGCTGTAAAGCATGGTATGAGGTGTAACCTGGTAGTGTTAGGGTGCTCTTGTGAGCCTTGACCCAGGTTTCTGTTACAGAACAGATATCAACATTCTCCATGCTGAGGAGAGTTTGGACTGCATGCATCTTGCAGTTTAGACTTCTGGCATTGGGTAGCATTACTTCAAGGTTCTTATCCCTTGTGATACCTATGAAGGTGGGTTTGTGTTTTGAGCCTTACCTATTCAAGGCACGGTGGGGGTGACAACAGCCTTTGCCAGTATCCAAAAGGCCAGGGGTGATAGGTGCAAGCCATCAGTAGCAGGTGGAGCATCGTGTCTTGCTCTGCATGTCATCCCAGGCTGACAGGCATTGGATCCCCTTTGACTAAAAGCAATGCTTAAGCCAATTATTGTAATTGATCATCTTGTCTTCATATTGTGGCATCATGCTTGGTGAGGGTAGGATGTTAGTCAGGGTCATCAAGTTTGCATATACTACATGGTGTTACATTGCTTAAAACATGGCAATCATGCCTCAGGTGGTGCTGCAGGGCTGTCTATGTTGGATGCACATACTACACTCCCTGTTCATGTTTGAAAGCAGGTTGTGTCAACTTAGGCATCCCTTTTACTATATGTGTGAGTCAGAGAGAGGTATCATTTCCAGGGTTCCTACTGAGCCAGTGTATGTGCTATGTGTTGCCTCTTTGCCAAGGCCAAGGCATACTGGGCACGCCTCCTTCTGCCTACTGGGGCAGGCTCAGGTTGTTCCTCCTCCGAGTCACTCTCTGCCTGTGATGGCCTTGGCAATGGTGGGGGGCTGTTTGGCCCAGCCCTATGCTGGTCCTGCTGCAGCTGTTTTCACAGAATCATATTATGTAGCATAGCACATACCATGACAATTTGGGTACATGTAGTTGGTGAGTACTGCAAGGCTTCATCAGATGTGTCCAGGCACCGGAACCGTGACTTGAGCAACCCAAACACACGCTCGATTACATTTCATGTTTGTGCATGTGCCTCATTATGGCGTTCTTGTTCAGGTTTGTGTGCATTTCTGATGGGTGTCATCAGCCACGGCTCCAGTGCATAGCCAGCATCCCCCACTAAGTGACCATGTGGGATGTCCCCATTGGCAAATGTCTGGTACAGCTGCGTCAAATGCCAGATATGGGAATCATGGTAGCTTCCATGGCGGCCAGCACACACATTCATTATTATGCCCTGGGCATCACACATGACCTGGCAGTTGATGGAGGGGAAGCCCTTGTGGTTAATGTAGGCCCTACCCCACTCACCAGCTGGTGCGTTGATGCATATATGCGTGCAGTTTATTGCACCCACTACCTCAGGGTATTCCGCTATTTGCTGGAAGAGACGCATATTGCTGGCCAATACCTCACGGGAATTGGGGAAATATACATGATCACCAACATGTGCTGACATGGCATCCAGTAACTGGTGCAGTACCCTGGATGCTGATGCCTGTGATATCCCCATCATATCACCAGTTGGTCTCTGGAAGGTACCAGTTGCTAGTATTCTTAGGCCAACACATACCTTGGTTTCCACTGGGATGGGTTCCCCTCTGTTGGTTCTGTGTGTGAGGCATGGCCTGCACAGCTCAACAATTTGCTGTAGGAGGTCTCTGTCCACTCTATAGCGCTCCACTATCTCCAGCTCATGTAACCCCTGGTAGGTGACCCTGGGCCTGTACACTCTTCTCCGTCTCCTCACTGTGGGTTGTCCAGCAGCATTTGCATAGTCACCACCCTCAGCATGTTGCATATGTCTCCTTATAACAGCTATGGCAGCCCCTAGCATTTTGGTCTGAGTGAAGCTTTTTCAGTTTTCACTTCTAATAGCTTACTCCTCTGTTGCAGTGTCTCTTGAGAGAAACATACTGCACTGTTGTTTGCAGAGTTTTAAGTGCTGGGCTGGGCTACTGTTCTGCCTGTGTAATTGCCTGCTTCTGATTGTTTTCACCTGCTAGCTCTGCCAGTATTCCCTGCTAGCTTCCTACTATTTCTTCTGCTTCCTTTTTCCTTTCTGTTTCCTCAGGGGGGAGCGACGAGCATACAAGCACAAACACGCTCACAGCAGCTAACACGCACGCACACATGCTTAGACGGACTAGAATCTGCTTATTCGGGTTAAAACGCACGTACACCAGCGCAAACAAGCTTACAGGTCTTTAAACAGGCCTCTACATGCTTACTCCAGCCTAAACCCGCGCACTCACGCTTACATGCATGCACTCTATCTTACTCGCGCCTCCCAGCGCGCACACGTGCGCCTGCACACCCAGCAAGAAACTTTGGTGTTATCCATAATGTACACCTTCCATTTCTTGGCTTTCCCATACCTACTTGTTGACACTCCTCTTTCCATGATGTGTGACTGACATCTTTCACATGCCACTGTGCTTCAATGAGCTTCATTTCTTTCATACATACCCCCTTGTGATGTCACCTATCTCCTTCTCTGTTACTCCCCCTTATCCTACTTCTACACTCCAGGGAATGTGCTCATTTGCTATGTTACAGTGCGATTCACTATCCTACCACTCATTTACATAGGATTGCCTACTAATGCTTAATTACATGTCTTACACTCAGCTTCCCCCCTTAGCAACCCCTACTCGGTGGCCATGTTGTTTTCAGCCTGCTATTCTCTTACATTGTAAATTCATGCTTTGCATAAAACCCATGTCTGTGGGTTTTAAATTTTTATTTTTCTGTTTTTTATAGCGCAGCCTGTTTGCACAGCGCTGCGCTATGTTTAAACATCGTCAACTGAGTACATTTCTGCAGATTACACAGCTCTTACACGGGCAGGTTTCTGCTTCCTGGATCTCTAACTTACCTCATTTGCATGCCTTTAAGCTGCAAGTGAGGTAATTAGCATATCCACGCCCTGTCCGTGTAAGAGCCGTTTTAGCTGCTCTCTTACACGCAAATACAGGCTGTTCCTGGATCGCTATGGCTGCATGGAGTCTTACACTACTCTTAGACTCCATGCAAGCCATCGTGAATCCTGCCCATAGAAATAATTTTGGTCTGAATGTTTTTGATGTAGCACCATACCTCTATATATATTTGGTCAATAATTTAGGAGAAAGTGAAAAATAATG
Organism: Protopterus annectens; assembly: GCF_019279795.1. Lineage (NCBI taxonomy): Eukaryota > Metazoa > Chordata > Ceratodontiformes > Protopteridae > Protopterus > Protopterus annectens. The sequence goes on from NC_056725.1 coordinate 435,462,052, forward strand.
GTGTGTGTGGGGTTAAAATTGGAAAAATTGTTTAAATGTTACTCTAATTCACTTAAAGTTCATATAACAAGCTTTTCATCAATATGCATTTTTTGAACAATAAGACGTTTAAAACTTTAATGACTGGAATTACTGACTGTAGAATAACGTGTGTTGTACCTTTAAGAAGCATTTCTAAGACCTGAATGCGTATATAAATAGCAAGCACATGCTAACTTCAGTGCCATTTTGTGAGTACAGCCAGAGTGTGAACATCTATGTATGAGACAGCTATTCTGTATATAAGTTAAAAGTTATTTAGCTTCATCTCTAATGTGTTTGTACATAATAAAGCTGCTTGAACAGAACCCACAATGTTTGTCTACTTCATCCTGACTAGACTAGTGACACTGACTGACTGAAGTAATTAAAAATTTACCAGAAAATCAATAGTACTATGAGAAACGCAACAAACAAGGTTGGGGTGTCAAGTTTCCATCTTCAAAATATGAAAACTATACAATCCCTCATAAAGTGGAACAAATGGGCAAAATGTGGAACATTTACTAACAGCTAAGGTAGGATCCCACTGCATAGTTAAAATAATATTTTACACTTGTTTCACCACATATCCACTTCTTTAAACATTACAGACTATCAGGAAAAGCAATTCAGGTTGCAAAAGTCCAAAGCCCTAAATGGGTAAGCCAAGCACCCCCCCCCCAAAAAAAAAGAAAAAAAAAATCAATCTAGTTAGCATCAAGCCATACAACTAAGAGTAGGTTTGCAGCATGATCAATATCATAACAACAGCAACAAGCAAAAGAATTAAAGAAACTACAGTCAGTCATATTCAGTCCTCCATCTTCAAAATGTGCGATATTACATTATGTTGCAGATGAGGAACAGATGTGTAATATGTGACACATTTACTAAGAACTAGGAAGGAAGCTCAGACCATGGTTAAACTTTGGACTTTATATTAAAAAAAAAAAGTTCTTTAATACCCCAGTCCCCTTTTTGCTTGTCAGAACAGTCACTTGGTTACTAGCAAAAAATGTCCACTATTTATAAGACGAAAAAAAATGTAATTAGTTGAAAAAGTATAGGAATGCCCCCCACCCCCGGAAACACACATGGACTAAGTACATTATTTTTATATTTGCTCACAGCAGCATTAGTTACAAAATTCTCAGTGGCAAACAACTTTGGTCTTTCTCCACACCTCAGTTATTATTAATCATTCTACCCATAGCAACTTGTATGACTGTTCGTGTTGGATATTTGCTTTAAATCAAATGACTGAATTAGTTCATAAACAATGGCCCAGGAATGTATCATAGCTTGCTTATGTCAGAACCATACAGTGCAACACCACCCTGCCATCCCAACTTGTTAGCTGAAGAATCAGAGGAAAGGAACAACATCAGGAACAACTTTTAAATATTCCCCTTTATTTAGAAAGTTGAAAGGATAACAATTTTTGCATTATCAAACATTTTCTGAAGGATAGAAAGTCTGAAACTGATTTGCCTGCCATTATTTAGTAATCTCAGTCTGCAAAAGTTTGTGAAAAAGCTTCACATCTTACAAGGAACAGAACAAAATAATTTTCATTTTCTTTGTTCAAGAACTCTGGGGAAGTAATGGTGGGGGTGGGGGGTGGCAGGCAAAGACCCCAAAATGGAAAAATTGAAAATACTATTTTTCAGTCTGTTTGTTAAGTAGATAAACCCACAGGAGAAAGTATTCCTTCTGAGATATAAATCAGGAGTGCTGTCTGAGGTAAATGGAGCTGGGAGGATTCAAACAATTTCCTTTTAACTACAGGAAGTAGTCCATTAAAAGCTCAGAGCCTCAGTTTTTGGGTATTGCATAGGCACGCATGTACTGAACAATGAAAACTATAGCATTTCCCAGTGATTTATTAAACAACTTCAACATCAACAAACAGTCATGGAGGTCTGAAAGTTAGTGTGGAGAATTAAGGCACTACACCTTTTATGAGCAGAGCACAAGGTTTGATTCTTTCTATCTCCACTTTTGTGTACTATGTCACTGAAAAAGTCACTTAACTAGACAGAGTGTAATCTGTTATTTTTTTGCTCATGTTATACCTCTTTTGTCTATATGTGGAGCTTTTCTCCCCGGGCCTCTGCTGAAAATGGAAATATATCCAGTTAGACTAGCCCGGTTAACAAATGTAAAATAAATAAAAATAAATAAAAATGTGGGACATTTTACATGGAGACACACACACACACACACACACACACACACACACACACACACACACACACACACACACACACACACACACACACTTCTTACTACATTGTTTTATGCTGTTCTCCATTTCAGAAACTCTCTGACAAAACCCGTGGTCATTTAACTCCATACACACATAGTGAGGACTTCAAAAATTCACACTTTATTAGAAGCTGTTGTGTGCATATGTGGAAGTGCAAACTTGGAAAGGTTTGCTGGAAAAGAGTAATATGAAATGCTCAGAGAGATGGTTGGAAAGTAGTGTTCGAAATTCCAGAGAATGGGCCACTCAGGGGAAGGGCACATAGTTTCACAGGGTGGGCATATGTCCCCATGTAATCCGCAGCACTGCTATTGCCCATGAGTATTAGTGACAGATTCTGACATCTGTCTGCTGAGGACCAGCACACTTTCCTGACTGAAAGTTCCCCATGTGGTTATGAGTAGCCTTTGTATCCATAGGCATAGAGGTTGTGCGCATGGTCTAGGCTGTGGATGCAGTGGCCATCTTTGCTGTGCCCAACATACACTCTGTACTCCCTTTCTGTGCTCCTGTCATCATTATCCATGTCTGCAGATTCTCCAACATCAGGTGGGAACAGTTCCATAATGCTGATGTTGGATAAAGAATCACCTATAAATACAGCAAAGAACAAAATATTCAGGGTAAGTATGACATATCACTAGAATTATGCATGCAACTGAGTTTAACAAATATAAACATGATAAAAAGTAATACTTTTTCTGCATACCTGCACAGATGGCAGCAGATGTTGGACCTCTGATGTACCTGTGTATCATATGTCAGATAGCTTTAATAGCTTTGAAAGTAACTAAGTATTGCAGAGGACTTACAGTTACTGCTACACAGAAACATGCCAACATACCTTGAGCATCTTCAATGGATTGTCTCTGATGCTTGCTCAGCTCTGCCCCAACATCCAGCACCATTCTGTGGAACTGTTTAGTGGTACCACTCCATCAGACTGAGGCCATGAACTCCTCTGTCTGCATGAGAGGTGTTGTGGTTGGTGGCCCCCACCCATTGCCCTACCATCCCATGCCAGGTGTTTTGCTCTTTGTTGTGCACCACATATAATATCACCTTTTTTGTGGTGCACCATTTTGTAACCTCAGACGTGGCCACCAAACACATTAACATTTGTCACAATATCATCCCAGCCACAGTCCTGGTAGGGCTAGCCAGCTGCATTGAGCAAAGAGCCATCATCCATGGAAATGGAAGGCTGGAGTAGTACTTCATTCTTGGCATTCAAGAACACGGTCTTAAATTTGGATGCCTCATCAAATTAAATGGTGTGCTTCTGCTTGTCTATTCTTACACATTGCACTGCTGGTATGAAAAACAGAGGAATTACCTGTCTTGCTCTTGCATGGGCCTGGCAAATCCTACCAGCACTATTGTTGTCCTTGGTCATACAGCATGCTGTTTGTGTGCCTGCAGTTATACATCTGCATCCACAATCTTTAATTACTGTAATGCACATAGGTTTCTGGAAAACATCTCCAAGCAAAGAATTACAAACCACTACATTTGTGCAAGGTGACATGACTGTTCATCTTAGTGTTTCTGAAATATGTGTAATTCATACAACAGTCACATGCATTTACTGAAAGTTTCATCTTAAAATGCCTTAAATACCTACATTTGTTTGCCTCTAATATCATGATATTTCAAGGTATATACATTTAAATACTTGCCTCTATTATGATATGAAAACTCCTTACATATTTTATTGGCAAATTTTCTTTGCATAAATTCTAATTAACAAAGACTACCTAGACTGTATAGGAAAAAGGCTTTTTTATACTCCAGGGTTGGTATAGTATATGTCTTATACAGTCCTGTCAAATCGCTGGAAGAAAGGTTGTTTAAAATAATATCATGCTGTTTGGTAACTTGGCAGCAGATCATGTGAATATGTTTTCCAGAGAAATCATTACACATAAATATTCTTAAAACAGCCAACAGCCTGTAATATTTTTTGTTGAAAGAACAGTTGGTTGGATACCAATAGCGTCATTCATAGTGAATAAATGCTTTGAACTGTCCTCTAAGTATGCGCTCGTAGGTCTGTCTCCCATTAAGCTTAACATCCCTGCATCCCAGCAATTGCTGCACCCTTGCAATCCCTCTTCTCAACCCATTTTTCCCAATTCAGTTAGAATTACTGACAAATACAAATCTTATTATATCAACAGGATATATAGCAGTTAAAAGCAGACATACTAGAAATGATTGAGCTTAAAAAAAAGTAGCACTTGGAGGTATTTTTCCTAAAGGTATCTTCTGAAATTCACCTGGAAGGTCATAAACTCTGTGTTCTACAGTTTTCTTCTGTAGCACAATAAGGCTTTCTGCCTGCCAGCATGCTTATATTGTGCAGATTCACCTAGATGGGCATGATGATTATGCTAATTAGGTCTCATCTCATTATTGTGTCTGACTTGCTCAATTTGTAAAATGAAAAAGCCTGCTAAACATCACATGCTGTTGTACACAATGTTGTACAAGCACCTGGTCTGTAAGGGCAGCACTGTGCATGAGCAGCCCAGGCCATGCCTACAGAGGCATACCATACTTTCACATATAAACATCTATAAATAGAGTCTTTATAGTGTCCAATTAATCCCAACGTACACATGGATAAAGGACTACCATGTTTTTCACCTTAAAGTGTCACAGTGAGTCATAATAATAATGCACCTATATTACTGTAGCTTACCATCCATTGGGCAGATGAAGTAGCCATCACTTCCTGTTACCACATTGCAGATGAGATGTGAGGCCTGAAATAGGTGCCAATTTTCTAATATGTTTCATTAAGATTCTTCAAAGTGAGACCTCATGGCTTGAAAAGTATAAGGTAGTGCTCCTTTTAGAGTACAGAGGTTGTGTGTGGAGGAATCCAAATATTTCTCTACCTCCTCCATATTGATGACAGCCAAAAGTTCTTGCAGGACGGATATAAATGGCCTCAGTATAAGACTAAAGCCTAGAAAAGTTTAGCCCAAGCTGCTGCCTGTGTCATCCCAAGCATGGGGTAACAGTGCCATCACTATTACTGTAGCATGAGGCCTGCTGTGTAGATGGGTGGATGAAGCAAAACAGGAATAACCACCTATGTACTGTAAGTAGAGCTTATCTTACCTATATATATAAACGGCCACTACATGCCAACCACACATATTACTTAGTGCTGTTTTTACCTCTGCAGCCCTTAAAGAAATTTGAGTGAATAGGCAGTTGTACTGCAAGGATTTGAACACCTAAGAAAGTAATGGGGTGAGCTGAGTATATTTGCTTCACAATGTACATCTCTTAATACTAACAGTTGTAGAGATTTATTCCAAAATAGTATCCCTTTCCTACACACTGCCAGCTCTGTCATAACTGCCATAGGTCGAAGGTCACAGTATAACTGTTGAATGCTATTGGTGTGTTTGACCATACATCTTGCCATAGCCTTGGGTAAGTGAGTTATGAAGTTAAGAGTATGCTCCCACATTTTGTGGCTACCTGTGGGTTCCCCCCCTCATTTGTGATGTCATAAAATACATTGGATGGTGCAACTGTAGCATTGTCACCTCACAGCAAGAGATTCTCCAGTTTGATTCTTAGTTGGGGTGCCTTCTGTGTGGAGTCTGCATGTCCTCCCTGCGTTTGTGTGGGTTTCCTCTGGGTGGTCCGGTTTCATCCCACATTACAAAACACATGCATCTGGAGCGTTTCTCCATGGGCCTCTGCTGAAAATTGACTTTGTTCCAAGTTGGACTTTCCCGGTAAACAAATGTTAAATAAATATTTCATTCAACATTTCTATCTCATTATGCTGACAACAGCATTAGACAGGAGGGTGTATTTATGAGCAACCTTTTTGAGTGGATGGACATCTGTGTTTCTCTTGCTTATAACCTTCAAGTGAAATGTATGTAGGAGCAGCTCCATATCTCATACATCCTTGCTGCATCTTGGACTAGAGACCTGATGGTTTGTTCAGGTAGTTTGTCATGTCAGTCCTCAATCTGACAGAATCCAGGTAATGATGGCTGTTGGTTCAGGTCCCCTTTTCAATGTTTGCTGGTCCTTCAAGTGTATTAGTTTTAACTGCATCATATCCAACATATACAACTGCTGTTTTTTGTCTCTTTACTGGTACTTCTCTCTTACCCTTTCTCTTTGTTGTTATCCTATATGCATGCATTTGGTTTATTTAATTTCTGTCCATTCATGTTACTATTATATGCATCAGCATCAAGACGTACCCCCATCTCTCTAACAAGGTCTGTCAGCCCCCACAAGTGACAGCATCAGTGCCACCACTGCCAACACCACTAGAAGCCCTCAACAAATCTGAGTCCTGACATGACACAGTTGCATCCACACCTCTTGCCCTACCTACATCACCTGGCCAAGTAGCCCTACATTAGGTGCAGGGGCAGTGGTACCAGTACAACTGGACATGACACCATTGTCAAGGGTCAAAGCTGGCAGAGACTGTAAATGCAGACACCCCATCCTATCCTTCATCCAAGTGTTCTCCTCCTTTTGCATCCATGGTCACCCTTGTTAGTTGCTCAGACCTCTCCTCAGCATTGTCTTTTCTCTGTTTGTCTGATACCTCCTTTGCTGTTGAGTTCCTCCTCTGATATTGTGTTACACACATGCTATCAGTCTTAGCTGTCTTATAGTGCCACCTAACATAACTTTCTTACCTTCTTCTTCCATCCCTTGTTTCCTTTCCTTCTACAACTTACATTCTCTTTACATATGAAAAATGCAGTAAGGGTATTGGAGGCAAAGAAAACAAGAAATAAAAACTCCCCACTTTCATCTTGCTCATTCTTTAATTACTCACCTTCTGTTCTGCCCACTACATGCTTCCCCTTTTCATCTATTTCCTATAATTCTATTTACTACCTTTAATCTGGTTAAAAAATAGGTAAACATAGCTCACACATGTCCATCTTTCTAGGGCTTCTAAATCATTAATCTTTTGTGATCATTCTGTGCACATGGGGTGAGAAGAGCACTATTGATTTCCATGTGCAGCTGATGAGAAGTGGCACTACTCATTGTATAGCAAAGGGTTGGGCTGCAATATTCCATATGTTCATACATATTGACCTCATCTGGCAACAGCCAAGCATGATCTGAGTATCATTACTGACAATTCGCACATACTACCTAGGGTACAACTGTCCATATGTCTATGGATATTGATTATACTCCAAATGTGGTGCCTGTTGGTTTGTTGCTGCCTCTTATATCTATATCTATCTATATATATATATATATATATATATATATATATATATATATCTATATATATATAGATATATATATATATATATATATATACACACACACACACACACATATATATATATATATATATATATATACACACACACACACACACACACACACACACACACACACACACACACACACACACACATATATATATATATATATATATATATATATATATATATATATATATATATATATGTACATATATAGATATAAATATATTATTGGCTCTATACATATACATGCATGTATATCATTGTGTCATAAGTAGATCACCACACATGTCTCTTGAACCCTGTAGGGCTGACAAATACCTTATTTATCATGCCCAGATGTGCACATGAAATCACTCCAAGCATCATCAGCGGTTGTACTTGATGCACAAGCAGTATTGCTGCTCGTACATCCCTGTATTCACATCACAGTCCTACTCACACTTCCCACTGTCCCTGATGTGGCTGCAGCCAGTACTTTAATGAGCTGTTCAACACACACTCTTGCTAGGCCACATTCATTGTTACTGAAAATTAAGAATCGTCAAACATGCACAGTAAACCGAAATGAGGTTCTTGTGATCATTACTGCAGTGTTTCTGATACCCAGGGTGATTGATTGAAGGGAACAAAGTTTAAGAAGAGATGAATGAATGTAGTTGTTTTTGAATATTTGTGGGAAACATGACTTGGAAAAGCTTTCTTAAAGAATCTTAAGTAATAACAGAAGATGGATTTGCTCAGATAACAAAAAATACAGAAATTCATTAATTCATTAATTCATGCCCTGATAAGTGATAATGATCATCTTATACAAAAACACCTCTCAAAAAATCCATTATATCTATTTTTCTTAATTTATGAGTTAGTTTCACATTTTATTTCCTTCTTGTACGAACTATTTTTATGACCACTACATTGTGAAAAGTTGGTTTGTAGTCATTAAACACTCGATAAAGTTGTGAGCCTATATTAGAATCTTATAAATGCTGCTTTGCAGCTATGATAACTTTCATTGTTTTTATCTCATCTTGAAGAGCAGCTACATTATTATAATACCTCATTAGTGTGATAGGTGCAATTTTCAAATCATGTGAAAATTAGTTTTATATACCAAAGGACAATTTTGTATTCTCTGGAAAAAAATCCTGTTGGGCATAAGTTAAGAAACTTTTGTCCTACATTTGCATAAATCTGGAGAAAGAATCATAAAAATACAATGTTCATTTTATTAAAATAAAATAAAAAAAATGCATGGCACTTCAATGCATGGGGTTGTAGAGTCTGAGGTAGTAGGTATGCATTATTTACATATCAGACCATACATTTGTATGACAACTGATATTTTTCATCTCTTTGCATGAATCTGTTTTAATGGAATAGATTTCTGCATCTGACAGCATGCAGTAGAACATGATTTCCATATGATTTTTTCATTTCTCTCTTCTTAACATTGAGGTGTTCAGTCAAGAGCTAGGACTCAAAGAGAGTTATAGTGTACATCTGTAACATACTTCTCAAATATCCAGATTTTCACACAATGTCCAGATATTTGCCTCATATTTTGGTCAGTTCCTGATAAAATGTGTGCTTTTCTTGATTTTTGTGACAAATCAGCAAGAACTGAATTCACTAAATAATGACAGGCATTTAAGTTTCAGACTTCATATTCTTCAGAATATGCATAATAATACACAACCATTTATTCTAGCAACTTTCTAAGTTTATAAGACGATTATTTAACATTTTTCCCTATTTTGGGGGTTTTGTCCCCCATTATTTTTGGCTTTGTGGTAAGAAGTTTTTGTGAGCTGAAATCATTGTAGTTATCAGCCACGTGAATTACTGTAAGACCTATTCCATCATTGGAAATCATAGAGGGTTAGTAAAGTGTATAGAGGAAGACAGTTAGGGTAGCAGCTATGCGCAAGGTGTTGGTGATCCTAAGACACATTGCAAGACTGTGCAATGGTTGACGTTAGGCAAATAGCTCAGTAAGCAGTGCATGCTAATAGTTGCATAATGACATATAATCAGCACAGTATATATATAAAATAAATACCCCAAAATGGATGACTGCTCAGTAGCATATAAAAAGGTAGCAGTGTGTGGCCATGCTTGCCCATTTCAAACCCTTTGATTTTTGATGTACATGACAGGAGACATACCAGGTACTGCAGCAGTAACAGCTCAAAAGCATGTGCTAACACCTGGCAATGGAGCCAGTGCTACCAGTGTTGAAGGGTGTGGCATACCATGGCAAAGGTGGAGTTAAAGCCGTACCTGACTTTACCACCACCTGACAGAGTGACAGATCCTGTACCATTGCCCAGAGAGCAAGGTTACTGGACTGGAGAGAGTCACATTGAATTATCCACAAGTGGAATTTAGGAGTATATATATATATATAAAATATACATATAAATATATATATATATATATATATATATATATATATATATATATATATATATATATATATGTCCCTTCCTGTGGACACAAACATAGGTAGCATTAACCATCTTAGATATGGGAAGTTTCAGTGACTTGCAAGGGGACATGTTACAGATATAACAGGTGTTAACCTCAGGAATAATAAACTAGATCTTCTACATTTTGCCACAGGATATGAAGGAGCATATCTGATTCCCCAGCAAAGCACAGGGAGACCTCTGACATCATGCAGACTTTTTAGCCTACTTGCTGAGGTTTTTGGTACCACAGATTGTGCTCATGCTATTATCATGTCACCACCTAATACAAACAGCCAGGGATATAGAAAGAGAGGGGCTTTCACTCCATGAACTGCTGTTATTTATAAAGTGCTGATGTATCACACAGAGATGGAAGTAATTCATATATATGCCACGTATATAACACAT
>NC_056725.1:435477511-435727511 GCF_019279795.1 Protopterus annectens
TTCCTCATTTCTTCCACATCTGTAACAAAGCTACCATTTTGCTGTGCACATTTTTCTGTCAGTTTGGCCACAGTATCTGCCAGGTCCAGCCCTTCTTGTGGCTGTTTGCTTATTGCTGCAAGTGTATGTTATTGTACTGAGCGTAGATGCATATACTGCTCAGGGCATGCTAGCATGCCTTAGCTATTACATCCTTCCTACTGCCTGTGCTCACTTGTTGTATAGCTGCTCATTTAGCAAGTCACCACAGCACTGTTCTTCCAATCACATTGGAGTGCCTGTCTTTTCTTATATATCATCATTGCTTGGCATACAGACACTATCCACTGCTCACTACATCTTTAATTGGAACTCTAGCACTTTACCCAGTGAGTTATTCAAATATTAGCTTTGTGCCAGAACAATGTCAATGAATCTCCAGTCATGCTTTAGTTCCTTATGCTTAGGCTGTAGCATTACAATCACAAGAATCAGTCTAGGAATTATAACAGATGAGTGCTTTTAGACTCTGCAGGCGATGGGTTAGTATTTTCATTGTCTTCTGTGAAGCATTTGTGATGCTGCATACTGTTTCTCTTGACTTTCCCATGTAATGAGACAAGATAGATTAACTTGTAGCCCCTATTAAAGGGGAGTCATGCACTAGATATGTAACTCTATGCAAGAGCAGTTTGACAACAGTCTGGGACATTGGAATCCTCCCACCTTCCCCAAACAAATCCCAGTTCTAGACATATTTTATCATCACAGATAAAAATATTAATGCTATTTAAAGTATACTGTATACCATATGATACATCTGCTACACATATCAAGTCTCAGAATGCATATTTTAAATATCTATGTCTTTCTTCATAAAACAAGTCCATATGAAGTATCTGAGAAATTCTTAAAGTAAATAGTTTGACCTCACACATACTCTACATTTTGCAAACATGGGTATAATACTTTAATAGTTCTTTTTTGCTAGATTCATAATTTATTTATCTGCTTAATTGTTGCATTTTTATGCTTTGCTCTTCTATTAAAAAGCAAAAGGAAAAAAGGGAGAATAAAGAGATCTCCTATTTTCTCCAGATCAGAGCATTCCTGCTATTTGATACCCACATGTGGCACATCAGGTAGTAATGAACTGCAGGAATACGTAAGGATGAATAGATGACTGCTTTGCCTGCATCATTGATGCCATACATGTAACAAGCAGATATGTACCAACTATTGCTGTTCTGACTCAGTAATTAGCATGTGGAAGTGAGAAAAATACATGTACTGCAAAGATGTAAGAACACAAAAAAATCATGGGTACGCAAGTATGAAAATCATTGATATGGGCGCATACAGGCATGCGCACACACACACACACACACACACACACACACACACACACACACACACACACACACACACACACACACACACACACACACACACTTCAATAGATCGTTCGGGGTCTAGACACAAATTTTAAAGAAACTCGGGATACATTAACTTGAATATATTAATTTAAGAAAAAAAAGGATTTCTTGTTAAAGGAGAGAACACCTTAAAGCAATGCATAGAGATCATGAGTGGATACACAGTAAATTTGCTTTTACATGTACTAGTACTCAATGGAAGAAGGGTTGACACCTTATGTTTTAGATGTATTTAGCACATCACTGTGATAGATTTAGCAATTGATATATTGCACCTTTCAATTTTATTTAAGCACATTCATATCGATGCACGCTACAAATTCAGTAATAGAATTGAATAGCAACACTTTAAGTCATCCAGGCTAGCAGTCAATTGCAGGGAAGCTTTAATATATCTTAGAATATCCAAACATTTTTCCTCAGTGGCAAAGTACTGTAGTAGTGATTGCAAACCTTTAAATGATTCCAAATAATGATCAGTGTTTGTAAGCATTTTGAGATGCTTAGTATAGCCTAGTTAATGACTAGGTGATCATCATCATCATCTTTTGGCTTTTCCCGTTAGGGGTCGCCACAGCTGATCATCTCTTTCCATTTCTTCCTATCCTCTGCATCTTGCTCTGTCACACCAACCACCTGCATATCCTCTCTCACCACGTCCATAAACCTTATCTTTGGCCTTCCTCTTTTCCTCTTACCTGGCAGCTCCATCCTTAGCATTTTTTTCCAAATATACCCATCATCCCTCCTCAGCACATGTCCAAACCAACACAATCTCGTCTCTCTTGCTTTGTCTCCAAACTGTCCAACATGAGCTGACCCTGTAATATACTGATTCCTAATCCTATCCATCCTAGTCACACCGAGTACAAATCTTAACATCTTTAACTCTGCCACATCCAGCTCTGACTCCTGCCTTTTTGTCAGTGCCACTGTCTCCAACCCATATAACAAAGCTGGTCTCACTACTGTCTTGTAGACCTTCCCTTTCACTCTCACTGGTACCCGTCTGTCACAAATCACTCTTGACACTCTTCTCCACCCATTCCACCCTGCCTATATCTCTTCTTCACCTCTCTTCTACATTCACCATTACTCTGAACTGTCGATCCCAAGTACTTAAACTCATCCACCTTTAACAACTCTACTCCCTGCATCCTCACCATTCCTCTACCCTCCCTCTCATTTACACACATATATTCTGTCTTAGCCCTGCTGACCTTCATTCCTCTGCTCTCTAGAGCATATCTCCACCTCTCCAGAGTCTCCTCAACCTGATTCCTACTCTCACTAGAGATAATAATGTCATCTGCAAACATCATAGTCCACGGGGCCTCCTGTCTGATCCCATCTGTCAACCTGTCCATCACCACTGCAAATAAGAAAGGACTCAGAGCTGATCCTTGATGTAATCCCACCTCCACCTTAAACGGATCTGTCACTCCCACTGCAGTCCTCACCACTGCCACACTACCCTCGTACATATCCTGTACCACTCTTACATACTTCTCTGCCACTCCCAACTTCCTCATACAATACCACAACTCTTCTCTAGGCACCCTGTCATATGCTTTCTCCAAGTCTACAAAGACACAATGCAACTCCTTCTGACCTTCTTTGTATTTCTCCAATAACACTCTCAGAGCAAACATCGCGTCTGTAGTGCTCTTTCCTGGCATGAAACCATACTGCTGATCACTAATCATCATCTCCCTTCTTAACCTAGCTTCTACTACTCTCTCCCATAACTTCAGGCTGTGACTGATCGATTTTATCCCTCTGTAGTTACTGCAGCTCTGCACATCACCCTTATTCTTAAAGATAGTTTTCTCCACTCCTCAGGCATCCTCTGACTTTCCAAAATTTCATTAAATAATCTAGTTAAAAATTCCACTGCCATTTCTCCTAAGCACCTCTATGCTTCCATTGGGATCTCATCTGGGCCAACAGCCTTTCCATTCTTCATCCTCTTCATAGCTGTCCTTACTTCCTCCTTGCTAATCTGTTTCACTTCCTGATTCACTATCCCCACATCATCCAACCTTCTCTCTCTCTCTCATTCTCTTCATTCATCAGCCTCTCAAAATACTCTTTCCATCTACTCAACACACTCTCCTCTCTTGTGAGTACCTTTCCCTCACTATCCTTTATCACCCTTACTTGCTGCACATCTTTCCCAGCTCTGTCCCTCTGTCTAGCCAATCGGTACAGGTCCTTTTCTCCCTCTTTAGTGTCCAATCTCTCATACAACTCTCCATACGCCTTATCCTTAGCTTTCGCCACCTCTCTCTTTGCCATGCCTCATCTCCTTATACTCATGTCTACTTTCTTCATCTCTTTGACAATCCCACTTCTTCTTCGCCAGCCTCTTCCTCTGTATACTCTCCTGTACTTCCTCTTTCCACCACCAGGTCTCCTTGTCCTCCTTCCTCTGTCCAGATGTCACACCAAGCACCTTTCTAGCAGTCTCCCTTACTAGTTCTGCTGTAGTTACCCAGCTATTCAGTAACTCTCCACTGCCTCCCAGTGCCTGTCTTAACTCTTCCCTAAACTCCACTTCACAATCACCCTTTTTAACTTCCACCATTTAATCCTTGGCACTGCTTTCACACTCCTCCTCCTCTTCTTGATCACCAACGTCATCCTACAGACCACCATTCTATGCTGCTTAACTACACTTTCCCCTGCCACTACTTTACAGTCTCCAATCTCCTTCAGACTGGCCCTCCTACATAGGATATAATCCACCTGTGTGCATCTTCCTCCACTCTTGTATGTCACCCTGTGCTCCTCCCTCTTCTTAAAATATGTATTTACCACAGCCATGTCCATCCTTTTCACAAAATCTACAATCATCTGACCTTCTGCATTCCTCTCCTTAACACCATACCTACCCATCACTTCCTCATCCCCTCTGTTCACTTCACCAACATGCCCATTAAAGTCCGCTCCAATCACTAGTCTCTCACTCTTGGGTACACTCACCACAACTTCATCCAACTCACTCCAAACTTTCTCTTTCTCATCCATTGCACACCCAACTTGTGGAGCATATGCACTAACAACATTCATCATTACACCATCAATTTCGAGCTTCATAAACATCACTCTGTCAGACACTCTCTTCACGTCTAAAACACTCTTGGCATATTGTTCCTTTAGTATAACCCCTACCCTATTTCTCCTGCCATCCACACCATGATAGAACAATTTGAACCCGTTTCCTATACACCTAGCCTTACTTCTCTTCCATCTGGTATCTTGCACGCACAATATCTCAACCTTCATTCTCTCCATCATATCAGCTAGCTCTCTCCCTATACCAGTCATACTGCCAACATTCAAAGTTCCTACCTTCACTGCTACACTCCTAACCTTCCTCCTCTCTTCCTGCCTTCGGGCATGCCTTCGCCCTCCTCTTCTCCTGCGGCCAACAGTAGCCCAATTTCCACCAGCACCCTGTTAGCTAACAGTACTGGTGGCGGTCATTGTTAACCCGGGCCTCGACCAATCTGGTATGGAAATATGAAATTTTCGTGCCATAAGTTATGTGGCAGAATTTTTAAGTTGGATGCCCATCCTGACGTAACCCTCCCCATTTATCCGGGCTTGGGACCGGCACAAAGAAATGCACTGGCTTGTGCATCCCCAGTGGCTGGGTTAGTTAATGACTAGATGATAAGAGAGATATAAAGGTTAATGATAAGATAGTTTGGAGAACTAATCCTTCTGGACTCTAGGTGGTTCATGAGCAGCAACACCGAATGAGGTAAACTGCATGGATTTTAAATTTTGCTTTATTTCATTGTAAGCAGTGAACTCAAATGTCAATAAAAAGAAATATTATGCAGTCTAGGTGCCTCGTCTCTCTTGTCATTATTGCCAGTCTATACAGGAAATAGTAGATGGTAGACACTGAGTGGTTATTGACAGTTTTCCAATCCTGGGTGAAGGGAACTAACTCTTCTTCACCCCTTGGGTAATATTTAGAGGGAGGTCTAGATGTTCCACCTATAAAAAGGGGCTTGGTGAGCACATGGTGCACAGTGATGCATAGCATCCACCAGAACAAACATATTTATGTGGAACGGTATATGCTTCCCAACAGCAGGCAGGTCATACTGAAAACTTTGTCAGCTGCAGCAGGGAGCTCCAGGGATTAGAAGGAACTGTGCTCAGCCTACAGGTTAACCTGATCTATACAGTTAACTCTTACCTCTAATAGCTGGATGGGACTGGTGTATCAATCCCAGGGAAAGAATGGGCTGTAGGGCTGTTGCCATGACATTGGGTGGGCCTGACCTCATCCCGAGTGAAGGTAGCACTGCTGAGCCCCACAGATAGAGCATAATTGAGTCATGAGACTCTCACCTGCATTAGTATGGGCCTGGTGTGCCTTTATGGGAAAAAGGCTGATGAACCACCATGAATCCAGTAGCCAGTCCTCAAGAGGAGGAATGAATGGTTCAACTACCTAAAGGTAGGGGAGTCACTGGGTGTGGTAGGAGATCAATTTAAAAACTGTATCTTTCCACATCTATTGATGTGCCTGTTGTGGGTGGTAGAACTCAACAGATGTATTCTAAACTGTGTTTTGTTTTTCTCATGAGAAATACAGTCCAACAGGGTACTTTTTTTTCTCTAGCATCAAGGGCAAAAATGTGATCCTTTCTATTGTCGGTATATTGCTAGGTGACTGTGAGAGTAATGGGAAATTCTCTTTAAAACTGTCTCACAGTAAATGTGAGTCTTTCTGCAAACAAGTCCACTGCTTCCACCTGGAATGCCCACTGTTTCCCAAATTAGTTATACAATTTATTTCTCTTGATCAGCAGTTCTAGATTTTTCCTCACTCCATCCCAAATGGCTTACATAAATTATATGTATCTTTTATACAAATCACACCTTTAATCACACAACCAAGAGTGAAAGAAAAAAAAAAGAAAGAAAGAATTATTTTTGAGGAAGGAGTGCAGCTGTTCAGAAATCAGATGTTGTGTAAGAGCATATAGATGAGATCTAAAACTCTCATGGGGCAGTAACTAAAAAGTGCAAGGAAAATCTTACAAAGTCTCTGTACTGACAGTTATCACAGAAGCATGAACCAAAACACTGAATTGCTCTGTATTCCTATACTCTTTATAACAGCAAGGTCTAATGTCATGCTGTATTAATCATGGTATTGATTATGTTTCATGATTGTGGTATTCGACAGTCATATTTAGTTACACCCATGTCTCACTTTAAGGTGAGTATGTTTGGATGCAGTTTTCAAGGCATTACATGTATACATATACATCTACCAACACCAACTTGATCTGATAGGATGCAGTTCTCAAGGTATTACACGTATACATATACATCTACCTACTCTAACTTGATCTGATACTGTTTGTTACAGCATGCTGAGCATGTTGGCTTATAATAAATACATAGCTGTCGACTTTGTAATTCTGTGCATATTATGATTTATACAGTAGCTGCTTTTTGCTATTCAAAACCAAGCGCTTTGATTGCACAGCCCAACTCTGTGACCTGCTGTGACTCTGGGACACAGCCTCTTTCACACTCATGATCAAACTACACCATCAGTGGGTAAATACTGATATACTCATGAACAGTCATGGATTTTTGTTTAATTATACCATGCCTTGTTGTGATACTCTGTATATCTTATTACAATTCTGCACAGTTTTGGTAAATGAGACCCAGCATGGTGTTGACAGTGCTGCCTTTTTTTTGTGTGCTTTATGAATTTCTGCATGTTACGCTTTGACATTTTAATTGCAGTTAGTTACATGAGGATGGTTGTGCTTAAATACTGGAATTGTTATCATCTGTTGAGACTAATCTGCTTCCTTAGTAACAAATGCATTTAAATATTTCTGCAGGTAAATTATTAGCTTGTGTAGAATTCCAGGCAACATTGGTCTAAACAAATTGAACTTACTTTGCAAGGAGGGTTTATAGATCAGTAAAACGGAAACTCTTCCATTTCCAGGCAGGAATGTCATTTGTATCAGTTAAATCTGAACCTCTGCTGCTTTTGTGGTTTGCTTCTGAGATTATCTATCTGAACAAAATTGCAGTCAGCATGAATAAATTTATAGCATGTTGCAGAGAGTTGGAAACTGATGGCCGTGTGTGATAGCAGGCTAACAACATAGTCTGTCTTGAGAGTAATTAGCTTTAGATTTGTGGTTTTGCTGATGCCATGACAGTAATAACATTACTCATGATCTCAGCTTAACTACTGTATTTGTCTCACAGATATGCTTGTAAGAATACTCATTAACACACTCTAAGTAATAAATAGAGCTTCTGTCAGAATGTGCTTATGCTACCTCAGCTCTCCTACTTGCATGGAAGGTTTACATAATCACTTGTAATATGCAAAGAGCTACTGCTCTGGCTGTGTCTGCATTTGTTCCATGTTTTCTAGAAATATATTTGTTAAAGTTTAATTTTGTCTAGTAATAGAGGTAAGCCATGAAGACAAACCTGAAATGTATTACACAAATTGGGGAAACATTCAATTGGAAAGTGGTCCTGATCACAACAATCAATTGCTAAGTAATAAAATGCCGTCATCCAAAACATCAGATATGAAAGAGCCACAGCAAAGCAGTGAAAGGAAAACCAACTGTGGGAGATCTCAGTACAGTGAGGATGATCTCAGGGTTTATAATACATATATCTATCTATCTATGTGTGTGTGTGTGTGTGTGTGTGTGTGTGTGTGTGTGTGTGTGTGTGTGTGTGTGTGTGTGTGTGTGTGAGTGTGTATGTGTATTGGGTGTTGGGTGAGCTGGGGTGCAGAGTGGGTTGTTCCCCTGCAAAAAAGATGTTTTTATTTTTCTGCTTTTTCAGTTTTGATGTTTGGCATTTTAGATGTCAATGTTGTTCCACTTGATATTTAAATTTTGTAAGGAAATGACATGAGTTCATCTGACAATATAGCACAGAGGTTTAAGAATATGTACTACTATAAGTGTTATAGTAATTGTTAGGATTCAGTCAGGCTCAGACTGGATAATCTGTGACTCTGATCAAAGTGCTAGTGTAGACAGGGCTCTCAGGCACCACTGTAATAAGACCATTTTGCCTACTGGACCTAAAGCTGAGTATGAAATGATAACAAGAAAATATAGAAATGGCATCAGTATTGTTTTTGGTGTAAAGGGATATAACCATGACTGTGAGCTAGAGAAGCCATGTTTAATTCGTAGTATGGGCATTGATGAAATTAGGTATGAAAGAATGGGAGTGAATGGCCAATATTGGCTCTCCTATCCTTTGGCAATGAGGTGGCCCTTCCTGCTACTTTGCTGACTCCATATTGGATGTAAGTGTATGACTGCAGCTATGTAAGCTGCTCTGACTCTGTGATGCACAATGGTGCACCATACTGGCATGTGGTGGTGTGTGGCCATACATGTGTGCACTCTTGTGAGCAGTGGTGGTAGAAGTCACAGCTCCCCATCAGGAGGTAGTTAGATGAGGAAGGGGGTATATGTGGTCAGTAAATGAGATCTAAAGAGAGCTTGCAGGAACCTGTACTTTTATGGGTTCACAATGGCTGAATCTCCATTATTGCGCACAGTATTAGTGATGAAATCTAGCTCTTGGGGATAGGATATAGCTGGCAGTCTCCCGTCCATGTGCTACTTTGTCAGCTTCTTTTTATTTTAGTTTCCTATTTTGGGCCAACAGTCCACCACTGGTCATGCCGCAAGCTGTTTAGTAGATATTTTCCCTATTTTTTATAAAATCTCTTACTTTCCTTGAGGTTGTGATCTCTTAAACACAAAATGCAACGCAGTCACACATTCATGTTACTGTAGCTCTGTAATGAAGAGTTTCCCCACCCAACAAAGTCCTTGCATTTTCAATGGAAATGCAAACATGGACTTACTGCAAACACCAGTAAAGCAGTCCACGGACATTGGAAACAGCTCACATTCTAATGGATACTGTGGCTATACAGTAACTTAACTCATTTAACCAGACCACCTTCCAAACAAAGAAGGATTGAACTTGAGGACTAGTGATGAGATCATTTATTTTATTTTATTTTATTTTATTTTACATTTGTTAACCGGGGGTGTCTGACTGAGCCAAAAAGGCCCTTTTTCAGCAGTGGCCCGGGGAGAAAAGCTCCACTAAGAAAAGTTACAGACACATTTAGTTATTTAGACATGATCAGTATACACACAAATTACAAGAGACATGTTTTTACAGTGGTATGCGGCACATAAACAGTTACAGTGGAGAGAACAAACAAAAAAATATTAATTTTAAAAATAAAGGTAATAATAGATTTGTGGTGTTCATCTGAAATTTGGAACATAGGTAGAATACATACATAGTACACAGGTACAGTACATACATTGTAGATTAGCGAGTGTTTATGAGTAAGATTGAAAACTATTATCAAGTGCTCTAGATTTAGTATGTATATGTTATCCACTTTCACTAGCCTGGGGAGCAAACATGGCACTGCCAACTTTGCTTGAGATGTTACCTGATGAGATCTTTAAAGGAGGCTTTGGATGATGTGTTTTGAATGCTAGTAGGAACAGAGTTCCATTTTTTAGCCACTGAACTACTATATAGTGCATCTCCAAAGCTATTGTAGCTGTTGGTGACTTCTAGTAGTAGTTTGCTTGATGATCTAAGAGTCCTTTTGGCTGAGTGATGTTGTACTAGGTTTTTGAGGGCAGGACACTTTTTGGGGAGGTAATAGATAGAATGACAGAGGCAGAGCTGATTGTAGGTTAGGAGGTTGGGCAGTTCAAGCCAGTGGAGCTGTCTCAAAGCAGTACAGTGATGAGTTCTATATGAGCAATTTGCAGCAAAGCGGGCAATTCTGTTATAGCCGGCTTCCATTTTGCTTAGTTCAATTTTGTTGAGATTAGTCAGAATGGGAGATGCATAGAGTAGGATGAATAGAAGTTGGGAGCGAGCAATGGCTGATCTTGTGTTGTTGGTAATAATGGTTTGATACGGTAGAGTGACCCCAGTTTGGCATGTACTTTTTTAATAGTTAAGTTGAGATGACTATCAAATTTTAGGTGGGAGTCTATGGTTATTCCCAATAGCTTAGCCTGAGCCACTGGAGCAATTGGAGTAGCATTTGTGGAGTAGATAGTGAATTGACTGTTAGTGTTTTTGTTAGAACTGGTTATAATCATAAGCTGAGTTTTCTTTGGATTGAGGATAAGTTGGGCTTTGGTAAGATAGTTTTCAATGACAGAGAATGCTAGTTGAGTTGTTTGCAAGAGGGTGGGAGTGTTTTGTGCAGCACAGATTAAGGTAGTGTCATCTGCCTACTGAATTATAGATGCATGCTGTATGAAGGTATGGAGGTCATTTGTGAAGACTGTGAATAGTAGTGGTCCTAAGATAGAACCCTGTGGGACTCCCATACTTATGGGCAGCTGAGGAGAGAGAGAATTTTCCCATTTCACAGCTTGGTACCTGTCAGTTAAGTAGCTTTGGAACCAGGTAAGAGTGGAATTTGATAGATGATATTGGTTTAGTTTACTTAGCAGGATTTGGTGTGAGACTGTATCAAATGCTTTGGACATATCCAAAACAAGAGCTGACACTTGTAGGCCTTCATTTGTGAGACTGTTTATTGGGTCTGTGAAGCAGAGGAGGGCTGTAGTGGTACTATGGGCAGGTCTGAAGCCATGCTGAGTAGATGACAGGATGTTGCTGTCTAGGAGATAGTTTAGCATCTGGGTATGGATGCATTTTTCTAGGATTTTGGCCAGGAGGGGAGTAAAGCAATGGGTCTGTAGTTATTAAGTTCCGTGGAGGTCCTACCTTTATGTATGGGTGTAACATAGGATATTTTCCAGAGTTTGGGCACATAGTTTTCAACAATTGATCTGTTTATGAGAGTGGAGACTGGGATAGCAATAGCATCTACTGTGAGTTTCAAGAAATAGCTGGGGAGTAGGTCGACTGCTGTTGATGAGGTTTTTAGTTTGGAGAGCATGTTTTTGATTGAAGTGGTGGAAACTGTTTTGAGGGTAAAGCTTGTATTAGTGTTATTTGTGTTGGGGGGGATAGTGAGGAAGGAACTGTCCTGTGATACTAAGGATAGAATTGAGTTCACAAAGTGGGAGCTGAATTGTGTTTCGATTGGAAGTTTAGTGTCAGGGGTGGTTGGTATGGGGGTAGCCATTTGGGTGGATTTCAGTAGCTGGTTTACATTTTTCCAAAACTTTTGCGGGTTGTGTTGGTATTTAGTTTGTAATGTTGTGTAGTAGGATTTTTTGTCCAGCCTAATTCATTTTTTGCACGGTTGCTCAGTTCTTGGTACTTAGTTAGGCTTTGTGTTTCTTTGTTTTTTTGATAGAAAAGCCAGGCAGTGTCTCTGAACTTGAGGATTTGTTTGGTTTCTTTACTGAGCCAGGGATTTGTAGAGGTTCTAACCTTGATTTTGCGCAATGGAGCGACAGTGTTTAGGTGTTGTAGAAATGTTTTGTTGAAATATGCTACAGCCTGGTCAAGTGGGAGGATTTTTAGGGGGGTCCAGTCACAGTTACAGAGTAAAGTGTTGAGGACCTCAGGAGAGAATTTTTTTGTGTTTCTAGTGGATATATAGTTAGTGGTTTTGCATATGCTTGTTCTACTACGTATAAAGTATATTATGTTGTGGTCACTTAAGGTGTCTGGGAGACTGCTTGTCTGAGTGTACAATGTGGGGTTGTTAGGACACAGTCAAGGATGTATTCCCTTTTAGATTTTTTATCACATCTAGTTGGAATTTGGACTAGCTGCTGGTAGCCATGGAGATTTATTAGCTTACTTGGTGGTTCTGATGTACAGGCGAACCAATCTAGGTTGAAGTCCCCCAGAATAAGGGTTTCTTGTGAGTATGTGGAAGAACACCAGGATAAGAAGTCTTTAAGGCTAGCAGGTGTATTACCAGGTGGAATATAGATCACAATTGTGGTGATGACCTTTCTAGGGTGAAGTTGAGGTTGTGACATAAGTATGTCCTAATTATTGGGGGAGGGTTAGGAGTCTGGTAATTGATGGACAGTTAAGTTTGACTTGTACAGTAAGGCAGTTCCACCCCCTTTACGGAGTGGTCTGTCTTGCCTAATGATATTGTAGCCGGTAGGGAGAATTTCTGAGTTAGCTATGATTTTATTTAGCCAGGTTTCTGTTAAATCAACTATGTCTGGGGTGTAGTGTGCTGTTGTGGCCTGGAGTTCAGGTATTTTATTTTTGATACTTCTAATATTAATATTTAGCATTAAAAGATGGTTGGTTTTGCCCAGGGATGAAGAAAGTGGGGGTGTTATGTTTTGACATTTTTGTTGGAGCAGTTTGTGTTGGACAGGATGGATTTGGGCCTGGGTTGAGTTGGATATCCCCACTTATGGTGAGCCTGGAGTTAAAATGGTTATACAGATGTTGGAGTTTGGTGAGGAGTGTGAGAAAGTATTGTGTTTTTTGGAGTAGGAATGAGAGCATATGTGTTTAGTTCTGAATTGGTCCGTTATGTAGTTCTTGAATAACTGTGGGCAGATATTATTATAATGTGCGGTGTCTGTATACGAGAGTGCATAATGTAGTGTTGTGCTACTAAGTTTAGGGATATTGCTAGAGTGATAACTTGTGGTGTAAAGAATTATGAGAAGACAGACTAGACTTAGTTGTGTGATAGTCATGGTTATAAAGTTTAAGTTGTTCCTAGGTGGTGGGTCTGAATAGGAATTATAGGGTTGCACTATTAGTGGATGGGGAATAGTGTGGGTGATGTAAAAAATGCCTAGTGGTAATGAGAGTGATTGGGAGTATTTTGTCTGGAGCAAGTTGGTGTGGTATAATGTGATATGACTTGAGGAACTGTGATTGGTGGAGGTGATGTGAAGGTGAGCTGTGGGTGTGGCTGTGATTACTATAAATGTAGGGGTACTGGGGGCCTGAGGGAATAGGGGGCAGGGCAGGGGAGCGGAGAGAGCCCGGGCGTTAGCGAGGGCGAACGGAGCGGGGCAGAGCCAACCAAGACAAGAGAAAAAAGTAAGTATTACTTTACAAATCTGAACACTTTAAACAAATGCCTGAGGTCTAATGGCTTACCGGCAAGCAGAATGTAATTGCTGAAGAGCACTTGTGTCCTGGTGGGAGACTAGAAATTTAAAATGGCTCCATGCTCAGCAGGACTCTAATATAGACTTTGTATTGCATCATGTTCTTATATTCAATGTTCACACCAAATTAAGTGCAAAAAAAAAAGATTCTTGGACAGCTTAAGCTTAGTTAAATAATGTTATTTACTTATTTATTTATTTAAATGCCCCACTCTTCCTCTGACCATCGAGCTTACTCCTCCAGCCCCTCTGCTGACCTGTTCCTTCCACCTGGGCAATAGCTTTATGGCTCCTTTGTTTCTCTGTGGTGAGAGACAAGCAGACTGGGAGTAGCATGGTCATCTGCTAACATGACTGTATTTTTCTCATTAAGATCCTCCCTTCCCCCCTGTGTTTGTTCATTGATATCCAATGCACTGGTACTTGATGGGCATTTGTGATGTCTGCATGCAGCACAAACTGTTGCCCCCATTCTGCCTTATAGACAGATATCCCATGTGATCCACAGTCTCTGCTAGAGATTCTAGAAAGGACAGTGTGACCAGAGTGTGTACTTCTTCCTAGAGTGAGATATATATATATATATATAGAGAGAGAGAGAGACATAGGCACAAGTAGGCCTAACCCTTATCATTCCTCTCCTCCTCTGCCTCCATGCCAGTTTCAGAAGGTGTCCAAGCCTCTAGTTAAATATGTATCTCTTGGTCTGTAGTCAGCCCTTTATTCCTCTATGCAAACACAGTGCTTTAAGCCTTGTTATGTTATAAGTTATTGAATCTTTTAATTTTTACGACTAGGATAACTTTAGGTATCATTGGTGCTGACCTTCAATAGCAGTGACCGCGTCCCTAGAGTCTAACAGCATTTCCTCTTTCCCCCCTCTAACAAAGTACACTTAGTTAATATGACAGTTAAACAGTAACATAATGTAGTTTCCCATAGGATTTTCATAATTTACATGTTTTCAGTAGGTTTAATAATTGATATCAAAGTCATACCTCTCAACATCTTGGCACAAAATCCCCAGTCAAAACCAAAGATAATTGGGAAATAAAGCCCCAAAAATAAAGACAAATTTTAAATATTTCACTTAAAAACCTAGAAAGTTGCTAGAATTAAATGGCTTGTGTTACCATACATTTTCTGAAAGATTTGAAGTCTGAAACTCAAATGTCTGACATTATTTAGTGAATTCAATCCTCAATGTTTAGCCACAAAAATCCAGAAAACTACAGACATTCTGTGAAAATCTGGACAGTTGAGAGATGTGATCTGATTTAATATCACTAGTACATAACTTTGGAATGTGGAGTCAAAATAGAGTGCATGTGCAATTGACCCCTTGGTTTATTAATTCATTTATCTGTCACTCTAGGTGACCCACTCATATAACTTATTCTAATATAAGTTTCTTTCTACTAATGTACTAAAACTTTATGCCAGATTGATGTACTTACTTTTTAATTACAGTTACTAATGAATATTTAAAGTTGATGGTCACTAACATTTTTATCATTATTTCTTTACTTGTTTACAATTCCAACCCTGTGTGTCTGATCATAAATATACTATCTGTTTTAACTCTGACAGTTCAAATCTTACTATTCTGTTTTGGGGAAAACATCGAGTACGTCTTTACTCTAACCTCTCCTTGAACAAGTAAACATTAACTGAGTTTTTCTAAGTCCTTTTAATCAGTGCCTTTCATGTCTGTGAATTGTCAGAGGAAATCTTCTGTAAATGCTGCAGAAAGGATGCATGCATAATGTGTCTCTCCTGGCTGGTGATCCATGTTAGTGCAGTGATGTAAACCTCTAAGTTCTCCTCCCAGGGCAGTAGCTTCACTGGTGACTATAGCTCCTGACATCACAATGAATTTATCTACAACCATCATACCTTTGGCAATGGCATTGATTGTTCAGAGGGTCTGTTCTATGGTAGTCATCTCAACATTAAGGCAGAAACAGGGGGACTCCCTCAAGGGCATGGCACAGACTTCTATAGTGGGTACCCCCTCTCAGGAAAACAGTGCAAGTCTCTGAAGCAAACTCACTCTGTCAGGAGCATAGGACATGATTCAGAAGTGGGTATATTCATTTCTGAACACAGTGCAAGATTCAGAAGCAGGTATACTCTTTCTGAACAGCTGTATCTATGTTCCAACCAGTATAGGATATTAAAACTCATTTACTAAAGGGCGTTCTAGTTTACTTATCTATGAAATGAGGGCTATTAGAAACAAGAAAATTTCCAGTTTGCCTTTTCAGTATGATATGTTAAAGCTATTATAGTCCCAATGAGAGACTTGTGTATTTAGAAAAAAATAGTTTCATTCTTTCAGATGTTTTTAGTGGTGACTTTTTATGTAAATGAAGCATGTACTAACCTGGCTGAGGTTCTAATGACATTTTTTAGTTTTCTTCATATTATAAGTTCACGTGTACTACTAGGCCATTGGTCTCCAGACTATTACAAGCCTAGCCAATGACCAGAGGTCAGAAGGAAACCCTGTAGTTTGTATCTCTGAGGTAAAGACCTTAGCCATTATGTTAGGCCCTCTTTAGTTAAGAGCCAGTGAAGGCATATGCAGAATCCAAAGTGTGCCTTTTATAATCTTAAGGAATTAATTGCTGCCTTGCATTGCCATTTAGTGTATTTAGACAGTCATAAACTGGATTCACTAAAATTCAGTGCTTTTGGACTCTTTTCTGCCTAATCACTCCCACCTCCCATTGAGCTCATTCTTATGATGAGACGCATCTTAGATCTTACCTCAGCAGACAGGGCCCAGGTTTTTACAGCAGATCTAGCAGAGCTGCATAATATCCCAGTGACTGGGGGAGGGGGCAGTTAAGGAGTGATATCATACTGTGATTGACTCAAGTGCCGGCTGGAGCATATGTCAACATCTGAGCTCCTTATCTGCTGGTGTATTTCACAGGCAACTTCATGTATTAAGAAAGTCTCTAAGAGCACCACAGCCCACCGTGGATGACAAGACCTTCCATGTTCTGAACACACTCATAGACTGGCACCTTCCCATATATTCCAGTCTCCACCTGTGTTACATAGATGAGCTGGCTGTCCCAGAATATCACTTAGGCCCTTTCCCCATGGAATCCTGTCTGGGCAAAACCTTGTCATTCCCATCCTTCCAGATGGCAGCTCCAACAGACACCTGGCTCACTAAATGAAACTTGTGTAACCTTCTTCATAGTAAAGGCCTTATTACTCTGTGCCAACAGAGCTGATTTAACATTTCTAAGTTTTCTATTTCAAGGATGCCATGACATCAAAACTACCAACATGAACATTTCATCAAAATGCAAATTAAAGGTCATGCTGCTAAATGCTAGGAGTCGAAAAATAAAACTGCACTCATTGCAAGCATTCTTAACCATGGAAGATACTGACATTTGTGCAGTCACAGAAACCTGGTTCCAAGCTGCAGAGACTACCCCAGCCATACCAGGTTACTCATCCTATCATACAGTCAGACCCCAAATCATAGGCAGCAAAGCAAAAGGAGGTGGAGTTGCAATATATATAAAAGACACACACAGCTCCAGGCTGGTCAAACAGTATAATGCACAGGAGACACTCCAGGTGCAGTTAACCATTGACAAGACCCCTATTCAAATCATAGCTAGCTACAGGCCCCCAACTTTGACTCAAGATGCCCACTCCACCTATCTGGACCTCTTCGAATCTATCAAAATTTAACCCTTTACTCTGATCCTGGGTGACTTTAACTATCCAACCATAGATTGGAAGAATTGCTCATGCCAGAACACAAATTCCCAGAGATTCCTTGATTTTGTCAATGTAAATGCTTTGGACCAGCTGGCTGACACCCTGAAAAGAGGTGAAAATATCTTCAACTTGGTATTAACCAACATGAGTAACCACTGTAGCATTTCTACAATGTCATACTCCCTGGTAAGATCTGACACAAAGCAGTCACTTTCGAAGTCACCATCTCCACCAACCCCCTCCTAGCTGGGGTCAAACAAAAAAGTTTCTCCAAAGTTGATTACAGTCTTCTGAGGGAAGGTATAAACAGCTTCACAGCACCCTCCCTTTCCATAGGAACTGGCACATATGTCCAAACCTGCACAAAAGTACTATACGAGCATCTATGTAGCTGCAAGGAATCAGGAAAATCCTCCACCTCAAGGAAGAGTAAACCTGTCTGGTGGACATCTGCAGCAAATAACGTCTATAATAAAAGGAAAAAGAATTGCTGTCCAGGACCAAGAAGGAGCAGGTGCCTAATTGGAAGCAATCTCTCCTTAGCCTGAGCAAGCAAATAAGAGCACTAGTGAAATCCTCCAAAACAAACTTTGAGTCCAAACAGGCCACATCTACTAAAGCCAATCATAATGCCTTCTTCACATATGTCTGCACTCTCAAAGGAAGCACTCAGATCTGCTCAGAACCGGTGGCCAAAGACACCACATACACAAACGCTGTAGATATAGCCAACCTGCTGGCAGACAGTTTCAGTAAAAACTTCACCCCTGTGTGCCCCCATCAGTAAATCAGGACATCACCAGCATCTGCCCCCCCCCTCTCTTTATCTCTAGGGAACAAGTCATCACTGCCCTCTCAAAGGCAAAAAATGCAGCCTTCATGGGACCCAATAACATCCCAAGCTGCATCCTACATGAACTCTGGCAGGAACTTGCAGCACCATTAGGCAACATATTCAACCAAAGCCTGAGCACCGGCTTCATCCCAGCTGAGTGGAGGACAGCAACTGTCATCCCTATGCACAAAGGTGGAGCATCCATTGATCCAGGAAATTAAAGACTCATCAGCCTAACTAGCCTGATCTCCAAGGCCATGCAGCAGATTATCATGGACCTTATTAATAAGGATATTGGTAACCTCCAAACACTCAATCCCACCCAAGTTGGTTTCATCAAGGGGAGGTTTTGCCTGTTAAATCTGGTCGCCTTCTTTGAGACAGTCACCAAAAACATGGACAAGAGGAAGGTGGTGCATGCTGCCTACCTTGACCTGGCCAAAGCCTTCGATACTATTCCCCACTTGGGTATAATAGATAAACTCTCTCAACTAGGCATCAATCCTTATGTTACCAGATGGGTATCAAACTGGTTCACTGATAGAACCCATCTAGTCAAAACAGGGGAAGCCACCTCAAGCAGTAGAACCATAATGAGCGGTTTACCCCAGGGATCAGTCTTAGGGCCTCTGTTGTTTGGGATGTACTTTTCTGAGGTGCAGGCCAAACTGAGTTGGCAATGGCAGACCACATTTGCCGATGGCTGCAAGATGAGTGCTGTCATCAATTCCCCTAGTGATGTGAACATCCTCCAAGAGGGTCTCACCCAAACAAAAGACTGGTGCCAGAAACATGACCTCAAACTGAATGCCAAAAAATGTACCATCTTCCCTTTTGGGGACAATGACATCTCCACAAATTATCACATTAATAACAAGGTCCTATGTACGCAATCAGTGGTGAGGGACTAGGGCACCCAGGTTGATAGCAAACTGTCTTTTGACCACCATATTGCCTCCACTGTACAGAAAGCTTTCTACATGGCCCACCTCATTAGTAAGAGTATCTCATCCAGGGACAAGAAGGTCATAACATCAATGTGTTCTTCCCTTATAAGACCCATTATTGAGTGCAATGCCCCTTTCGGCATGTACATCACAAAGCACATGCAGTTACTGGACAGACCACAGAGGTTCCTCACAAGGAGAATCCAGAGCCTCAAACATCTACCCTACGCAGATAGGCTAAAAGCCCTGTCTCTCTACTCAGTCTCATACGGACTCCTCAGAGGTGACCACTGTCTGGCATACAAAGCAATCTCAGACCCCACCTTCATGGGACTGCTGCATATCCGCAAGTCAAGCTCCACTCGAGTAACCCACAAGTGTGACCTCAGCTCAGTCTGTGACATCGGTAGGACTTGCTGGCAGGACATATTTGTGTCCCAGAGTCCCTCCCTTCTGTGGAATAGACTCCCTCTCGACGTCAGGGAGAACACCTCATTAACCTTTTGTAAGAGCAACCTGGATAACTAGATGGGGAGCAAAAAATACACTCATGGATTTCCACGTGTCCCTGCTGGACAGGGTCGTTGACTTGCTGGAACATGGGCTAAATTCTTGGTTAGGCTTGTAGGGGCCTCAGGGCCAATAGCCTAGTAACTTCCTATGATCCTTCCTATGATCCAATGATGGAATAAAAAGAAAGACGGTTGGAAATCAAAATGGTATATAAATGTATAATGCTAATCCTTTAACTACAACAGAAGGGAACAAGCAGGTCTGATACCTCCACAAGGAATCTTTGAGTCACAAATATATGGGCAACATCTTGCACGTTTTTTAAAACCAAACACTACATTGCCTGAAAATAGAAGAAAATCAAAATATTCATTTTTTGCTTGAGGGCAACCCATCTTCTTGGCTAATGGAGGGTATACTGTGCCTAAGGCCCATATGGCAGCATTACCTGCTCTATTCTCTTCCCTCCACCTTCAGTCTGAGCTTCAGCCACTGCCAGAATTCCTCGAATTCCAGCGGCACTCCCCTCTAGGATAGTCAAACCTTTCTTCCTGTCTGTACTCTCAGCCATCTGAGCATCTAATCATACTTGCATTATATGGTCCATAATCAGGATTTTATCCCTCTACTTTATTGGTGCAGGCACTAGTTTGTTGTGTTATTGGGGCAGAGTGCCTTTGAGGGTACTAAGCATGCATAAAGGGGGTATATGAAAAGTCTGCAGTTTATAGAAAGCAGCAAACTTATCAGTAATCACTTTATCTTAGGTCTATATCACACCGTCAAATGACCTGTTCAGTGAATGCCTCTTCATTGAACTTTATTTGTCAAAAGCTTGCTCCATCAAATGATGTTTTAAGCTAAATTTTCCCAGGGAAAATAACCATTAGGCCAACTACCAATCATCACAAAAATCACAAAATTTAAAACCCACTCAGGTGGGGACTCTGCACCCCAGCCCCCCAATGTGGGAGGCTGTGCCCCCCCCCCACTCCCCTAACTACATATACCAACTCTGAGATCACACTACAATGGGGAAAAAGGCAAATTCCCAGTGATGGCCCACTGTTTTTTTTTTTCCCCTGGGAAAAATTTCACTAAAATGATCATTTGACAGATAAAGCTTTCCAAAAATAAAGTTAGCTGAAGAGACATTAACTGAATAGGTCATTCGATGATGTGATATAGACCCTGTTATTTTAAAGATACAGGTAAAAAAATTGTTAGAAGAAACTAATTTTGCTAGTGAAAAAGAAAATCATAAATAATAATCAATAATCTGCTACATTAGTCATAAAAACTGGAAAGTGCTTGGCACAAGAAGCATTTAAATGGGGAAAGGAAGCAATAGACACAGCAAGGAAAAGGTCCCAACATGGCAGTATACAGAAATAAAGCCCTGATTATGCCCCAGATGACCAGGGTTCAGTTAGTGGCATGAGTACTTATAAGGACTAGGGATGAGGATTGGGAGTTTGTGGCTGATGCCAGCTCACCCATCCTGGGGAGAGGGATGTAGCTAGATCTACTGTACAGTTTATTCCAACAGGTGTGCCATAGTAATAGAGGATGCATCTGAGAATGAGTCATACTGGCTGTGAGCTGCATGTATGGCAGGAGGTAGTGAGTGTGATGCATTCCTGTGTCCCATGCTTTATCCTTTCAGCAGAATTCTATAATCATTAGCTGACCTGACAAAGGATTAGGTTAAGGGTAGGTTGAAGAATCTGAATGAAGAGTAAACTAACTTGTCCATACATGCTCAAGTCTCACCTCCAGGGAAATGGCTGATTATGGATGATGAACATGGCCAGAGAACAAATGGGCCTTAGGGCTCTCACCTTGATCAAGAAATGGATGGTTCTGGCATTTACCCCACAGCAAGACTGAATGGTAACAGGTAGAGAGCTATTAACAAACTATGTTGTAAACAAACAAACAAAAAAGAAAATAGAAGACGCAGGAAGAAGCAAACTATCTGCCCAGATGCTGTTACATGCACAGAACGGAGCTTTCTAAAATGTTTGTACTACCACCATATATAAAATGAGCAAAGAGATGAAAGATGACACAGTACAGGAAAGGCAAGGGGGAACAGATGTACACAGCAATTAAACTGATACAGACAGTAAAGGTGTCAAAAAAGTACACGAACAGCTGAATACAGGGGAGTCCAAAATTGAATGGATGTAATGGAAGAGTGATATTGTAGCAAGTGATAATAAGTGAAAATATAAAGCAGTGCGTGATAAAAACCAGAAATATTATTTCTCATGAAATCTGTAACTTTTTTTTCAAATGGGAAGTAGTGGGATGTTACTAACTTTAAAATGGAGCCTACTGAGAGAATGAGTTAAGATATGAGGCATAGAATTCAGTCAGCTGCACAACATAATTTTAGAAATACCCAGTATCAGTGAAATGGCCAAATGCCAGTCCATTAATTCTATGACTTCAACAAGATGGTTATTACTTTTGAGTCTGGAACAGACTATGAGAAAAGAAACTGAAACTTCATTGGAGAGAATACTCATAATCCAGATATAATCTGTAATATATTTTAGCATTAGTTCACTTGCAGTTCTATGCTAAATGAGTCTGATTATTGAAAAGATCCAGTACGTAAATATTAATATGAATGTGACAGTAACATGCAAGCTTTCACAATGCAGAAATAGTAAAAACAAATTGCTGTGGAAGTGACAAACTTTTCTTTTTAAAAGTATAGTAGGGAAAAAAGAAAAAAATATATATATATAACATCTGCTATCTATACAACTGATCAAATGCTTTGGAAGGCAATGTGGCTTTTAGGAAACTGAAATTTACAATGAAGAGATGGTAGTTCGACTCAATAAATTAATCTGCTATGAGAATAAATGCAAGTGCACACATGGGCATATAAACGCAAGCATGGCCACCTGCACACAAACATAAACAGAAGAGGCTGCAAACAGTTTTACAACAGACAGTCCTAGTGTAGTACAAAATTAACTTAAAAATACAGTAAAAAATAATACTTAGACAATCACAGCTATTTCCCGTTCCACCTTAGAGAAAATATAAAAATAAAATGTTTAGATATGAGGATACAGAGCTGCTTAGCCTGGCAGGCCCTTGCTTTAGATATGTTCACTGCACTGAACGTTGCAGCTAGGATTGGACAAGCTTTTATGTAAGAGTAAAAGGAGAAATGTTCTGAACAGGAGCTGATAGAGAAGGTCAGTGAATCCCCAGCTAGGTAAAGTGACTAATTTATGTCTTTATAATTTACTATTAACCCAAGTACTAGAGAAATGAGTGATTCAAAATGTTCCTCATTGCTGTAGAAATTAAATGCAGTAGGGCTCATCCTGTATGGTTTGTACTCCTTGTTTCTGATTTAAGTGTTCTATTTGCATGCTGTAAATCTTCAGTTCATATTTATGGATGAGCCATGCTTTAGTGAGTCATGCTGTTCTGTCTAACTGCAGACTGGAAGATTAAAACAACAGGGTAGGATGCCAAATTGAATTAAATGCATTCTCAAAGTCTATAAAGCAGTATAATTTTCCCTCTGAGGGTGTCATGTACATATTTATTAATTAGTTTTTAGAACATGGATATGATCCGCTGTTTAGCAGCTGGGACAGAATCCAATCTGTCTTTCATGCATATTAAATATACCTGTTAGAAAATATAGAGCATGCATGGATGTTGCAGTAGAACTGTTTGTTTATACATGGTTTATCAATATTTACTGTAGTATACAGATAGCCATTTTAGTGATTTATTATGCTGATTTTCTCTTAATGGCCAGAAAAATATGTCAGTAGAAAAATAAATGCAAATAGTCTACTTTGAATTATTAACCTGTATATTGTAAGGAAGTATGCATAGAAAAGTTTTGTGATAATAGAAAACATAATGATATCATATTGTCATCTCTCATTAACACAACTGCTCATTTCTTTGGCCTATTTAAGGTCAGTAATAACATGAATCTTAAAAAGAGAATGTGAGAGGTGCATCGGTGATATGACCCATATATATCACATAAGTATAGATTCTGTTAACAAAAGAGGACCATAAAATTGGATATTGTTTTTCATAAGTAAGTACTAGGCTAGCTGCCCTTGTGAGACATTTTAAGCCTAGCCAATTTTCATTGGTGACAATCAAACGCTGTTCCTCTTATCTATGAGGTAAACAACTT
Organism: Protopterus annectens; assembly: GCF_019279795.1. Taxonomy (NCBI): domain Eukaryota; kingdom Metazoa; phylum Chordata; order Ceratodontiformes; family Protopteridae; genus Protopterus; species Protopterus annectens. Next base: position 435,501,286 of record NC_056725.1, read on the forward strand.
GAGCGTTATGCTGACTCATAGTTTTTTCATGTTTACACAAAGATGTTTTAAGCAGGCAACACGACTTTACTTTTCTGTTTGACAAATTTCCAGATGTTGTTAACACTTTCACGTGCTCAGTATCGCATTGTTCAACATCAGTGTCTGCATAACAGTATGTTCAAGGAGGATGCAGGATGTTAGGAATCCAGTATAAAAGCAGGCTCACAGAGTTTCACTTTCAGTTCAATGATTTCTTTTATAAACTATAATAATAATGATAATAATAATAATCATAATGTGATGAAAGTAAGAATAACGGGCTTTTTGTTGGAAATAGTACAGCAGTACTGCTCTTTAAATGGCAGGTGGTGTCGGATTAAAACTGGTGTAACATATTATGCATTGTATATCCTGCGTTATATAATTTAGCCTTTGTGTCCATTGCTTTTCTTTTCATGCCCATTTATACATTCGGGAACACTGTTTATGAAATTGTTAGTCACGCAGTAAAAGGCACATTCAGAGGTATAACCTTCTGTCACAAGAGTCAGACATTAACATTAGTTAATGGTTATGACCTGAACATCACTGGATTCAGAAGCTGATGCCTCATCTTGTACTCCAAGGTTAGTTTAGGTAAGGGTCTCCTTATTTATATTTCATGTTTTATAGAATAGTTATAGCTTACTTAATAGGGTCAGGAGTTATGTAAGCATTTGCTCCCATCTGGACAAGCTTCACCCCCCAGGTAAATCCCAAGAAATTTAACAGATGTGCCAGGACAGTGTTAGTCTTGCATCTCTTCTCATTCTAAGAGATATTATAAAGTTACTGTGCCATGGTAATAATTTTATTGTTTTAGTTTTGATATGGATTCAGTAGAGATTAAAGTACAGAGCTTGAAAGTTCATAGGTTCATAGGCTCAAAGGAGGTTACTAGGCTAATGGCCCTAGGGCCTTTACAAGCCTAGACATGTAATACCTGTGTTCCCTAATTGACCATTGTTAGATGGTTTGATTGTTTGCATAGTGAATATATGATCAGCACCTGTTGCCCCTGTCCATGAGGGGCATAGGTGCCGCCCCACTGGTTGAATTTATGGTCTCCCATTCAGTTGTCAAGGTTGCACTTAAATAGGGTCATTGAGGAGCTCTGCCTAACATGAATTGGGAGTTTATTCCTGAGTAGTGTCAGTCTCTGGGAGACATAGCTGTCTCTCAGCATGTTTTGTTTAAGTCATAGGCTAGGAAGAGATCTCTGCAGCAAGTGGTTCTTGTCCCATTTGATTTGTGGACATGCAGTATTTCCATTATGGCAGGGTCAGACTGCTTTGTAGGCCATGCACAGGTCCCCTGACTGCAGCCTGTAGGGCACATAATATAGTGACAGGGCTTTCAGTTTTTCCATGTAGGTCATGTTTTGAAGTCCCTGAATTCTGTTTGCTAGGAACCTCTATGGTCTCCCCAGCTGCTACAGGTGTCTGGTGAAGTCCATGCAAAAGGGAGTGTTGTACTCTATTAGTGGTCTGATGAGAATGGAGTACAGAGGAGTTTTAACATTCTTGGTCTTGGATGAGATGCCCATACTTATGAGATGTGCAACATAAAAGGCTTTCCTTACCACTATGGACACCTGGTGATAGAAGTTTAGACACTATCAACTTGTGTTCCCAAGTCATGCATCACTGGGTTTGAGCTTAGGGGGTTGCTGCCTATATTGTAATTTGCAGGGGCTACCTCCTTGCCAAAGGGGACAATGATGCAATTTATTGCATTTAGTTTTAGAATGTGGCATTGGCACCCATCATTTGTCTGTGTTAACCCCTCCTGTAATATGCTAATATCTTTAGGGGACTCAGTGATTGCTCTCAGTTTGCAGTCATCTGCAAACCTGATAAGCCACAGGTCATGTACTTTCACCTGGACTTCTGAAAAATATATTCCAAATGGTAGAGGGCCTAGCACAGAACCCTTTGGTACCCCACTGGTGACTGTTCTACTAGTGGAGGTGGAATCCACAAGTTTGACAGTATGGATTATATCGGTGAGCCAGTCAGCTAGCCATCTAGTGGCATATAATACCCCAGCTGGGAGAGTTTCACTGATACCTGAGTTGGGGATTGTATTGAAAGCCTTTGCTAAGTCAAGATAGGTGGTATGTACTGCTTTGCTTTTGTCCAGTGCTTTGGTGACATTCTTGAAGAAGTCCACCAGGTTTAGTAAGCATGATGGAAACCGGTGTTCTACACCAGAGGTCAATTCCTCGTTGGTCAGATCCGACCACAAGCTAATCAGCCTAAACATCCACATTCCACCCCCACTTAGGGAAACCATTGTAAAAAACTTCTCCAAAGCCAACTTCACACTTCTTAAGACAGAAGTGGCAAACTTCACGACACCCATGCAGACAGACAATAGAGGTATGACTGCTGAATCCTACACAAATGCACTTTATAAGCACTTACACGAGTGCATGGATCATGCTATCCCTAATAGAACCAAGATGTTATCCTCCAAAAAAAGGAAGCCAATCTGGTGGTTCTCTGCCATAAACAAACTCTACAACAGTAGAAAAAAACTGTTGCAAAAAAGAGTAAAATCCCATGACTGGAGGAACTCCCTGGTCAACCTCAGTAAGAAGCTGAAATCCCTCATAAAATCCTCCAAACAAAATTGCCACTGACTCTAAAGACAACCACAAAGCATTCTATAGCTATGTCAGGAATCTCAATGGGAACACTCAGATCTGCTCTGAGTTACAGCACAATGGCACTAAATATACAGAACCAAATGATATTGCCAACATCCTAGCAGATAGGGTCAGTGCCAACTTTACCTGCCTCTCACCCCATAGAGGGCCCATCTCTATACCGGAAGAATGCAAAGTTCCTATAATCACGGCTGCACAAGTAAAAAACACACTCTCCAAAGTCAAGAACACAGCATCCATGGGACCTGACAATATCCCAGGCTGCATTCTACACGAACTATAGAATGAACTGGCACCCTACCTATGTACCATGTTCAATCATAGCCTCACCTCAGGCTTTGTACCCATTGAATGGTGTACCATGATGGTTATCCCACTCCACAAAGGGGGAGCCACGACAGACCCCAGGAACTACCGCCCCATTAGCCTGATGAGCCTGGTCTGCAAGGCCATGGAACGTATCATTGTGGAACTCATAAACAAAGACATTGGTAATCTCCAAACTCTGAACCCTACCCAGTTTGGATTTATAAAAGGCAGATCATGTCTCCTAAACCTGATTGACTTCTTTGAAGCAGTCACCAAAGCCATAGATGAGGGTAAAATGGTTCACACAGCTTATCTAGATCTCGCCAAGGCTTTTGACACCATCCCCCACTCTAGAATTGTAGATAAGCTCACTAAACTAGGTATAAACCCTATGTCACAAGATGGGTTGCCAACTGGCTCACAGACAGAACCCACACTGTGCAAGTAGCGGATTCCAAATCCGATTTCAGACCAGTGACAAGTGGAGTACCACAGGGTTCAGTCCTGGGTCCTCTCCTGTTTGGTATCTACTTCTCTGAAGTGCAGGCTAACACAGAATGTCTTTGGCTAACAAAGTTTGCAGATCACTGTAAACTAGGAGCCATAATCGAAACTCCTAACAATGTGGACAAACTACAAAAGGGCCTCACTGAGACAGATACTTGGTGTCAAAGCCATGGCCTGAAGCTCAATGCCAAAAAGTGTATTGTCATCCCCTTTGGTAAAAACTCTGTACCCATGAACTACCACATAGCTGGTAGTCTACTTAATGCCAAAAATGTGATAAGAGACCTTGGGACACAGGTGGACAGTAGTCTCTCCTTTGATAATCACATCGCCACAGTGGTCAGGAAATCCTTCTACGTGGCTCATCTCATCACAAAAGGATTCTCATCCAGAAAAAAAGAGGTCATTGTTCCCCTCTACTCATCACTCATTAGATCCAATTATAGAGTACAACGCCCCTTTTGTTATGTACCTCACAAGACATCTACAACAACTGGAAAGACCACAGAAATACCTCACAAAGAGGATTACTGGTCTCAAACAGATGCCCTATGCAGACCGTCTCAAAAAACTACAGATTTACTCCATCGCATATCGCCTACGCAAGGGCGATCTCTGCCTAACATACAAAGTTATGTCAAACCCAGAGCTGTTGGACATGCTCCACTTAAAGAAATCCCAATCCCTCCGAGCTGCATGCTCTAGGGACCTAATCCTTGTCACCACAATAAACAGAACATGCTGGAGGGATAGATTCCTGTCCCAGAGACTTCCCATACTCTGGAACAGACTACCTGTCTATGTCAAACAGAGCTCCTCATTAGCACTCTTCAAGAAAAATCATGATGACTGGATGGGAAATGGAAAATTCACCCCAGGGATCACTTCTGTGGCTCTGCTCGACAGGGGCACAGGAAAATAATTTTCTTGGGTGGCGAAAGCCAGGGTACATTTTTTGGTAGGCTTATATAGGCCCTAGGGCCAATAGCCTAGTACCTACCTATGAACATATGATCTACCCTTAACAAAGCCATAGTGGGTCAAGTCAAGAGTGTGAAGGTTGCCTATGTGATTGGTCTGATGAAGTTCATACATTTGTTTTGGACAAAAGCTCTTACTTTGATCGTTTATAAAGTGTTTTTTGATTAACCTTGCCATTGAGTTTTTGTTTTATGTTAGTTTCTGTTTTTTATCCTGTTTAATTGTAGACAAGACTCATGATGATTCTTTCCATGGCCTTGCAAATAAGGCTGGTTAGCCTTATGGGTCTGTAGTTCCTAGGGTTGGTTGATGGACCCCCTTTTTGCAAGGAGATTACAGTTGCTGTTCTCCACTCTGCTGGATCAAAGCCAGTGCTCAGGCTATGGTTAAAGAGAGTGCCAAGTGGTCCCAATAGGTCATGTTTTAGGTTGTTTAGTGAGCAGCTTGGGATGTTATCTGGTCCCACAGAGGCTGTGTTTTTGGCCTTGAGAGTGCGGATAGGACCTGCTCATTGGAGATACTGGGTAGAGGAAAGGTGCCAGGAATGCTTTGGGGTATGTTTGTTGGGGACAGGGGATGATGTTTGTACCAAATCAGTCAGCTGACAGGTTGGCAGTTTCTTCAGGGTCAGTGTGAGTGGTACAGTCTACTCGGCACATAGCTGGGTATTCCCTTTTAGATTTCAGACATACTGTAGGTAAAGAATGGCTCATGAATGTCTTTAACTAGGGAAGCTAATTTAGCCTCATAAATGTCTTTACCAGATATCTAATTTACTTGTTCAAGCTGTGGAGGGTATTCTTTCTCTGCTAAGTTTCCTCTTGCTCTCAGATATACCTGTTTATACTCGAGGTCCACCAGTGTGGCTTGTTTTTATGGGGAGACTTGGTTTTGATCCTATCAGGTACAGCAGAGTCAATACAGTTGCTAAAGTGGTTATACAGGGCGTCTGTGTACTCCTCTAAGAGTCATTACTGGCTGTGTTAGCAGGGGGTTTGAAACTTTTCAAACCATCGCTTAGTGGGCTATAGTTTGTTTTGGAGAAATTTCTCATTTTTATTGCTCCTGTGGAAGTGTTAGGTCTAATTGTTTCTTTGAATGAGACAGATTTATGGTCTGATCTTACTAGGGAGGGCAGAATATTGATAGTACAGAAATACTGTTTTGACATTTTCAGCATTGCATTACTTTTTACTTGTCTGATTTCATTCAAAATAACAATTCCTTCATTTTTATTTTGTTGATGAGAAATATATTCTGTTGGTGAGGAATATGTACAGTGTTTAATTTAAAAAAAAAAATCACCAATTGCAAGCTTTTGTCTGCAGGGAAGAGAGTACTTTTGACATTACCAACATACCAATTAATATAAAGGCCATCATAAACGGAGTAGCAAAATGAAAACTTTGTTCTGAGTTTCCAAAAAAAAAACAAAAAATGCAGTGAGTCAACACGGCCAAGAGTTTAAGTGCTTTCATGCCAGAAAACTGGGGATTTATCAGACCACAAATAATCTTTTACTCTGAGTTTCTTAATTTTATTTATTTATGCATTACTTTATTTATTACCTGGATATCAGAACTGATCTATCATGGACTGTTGTCAGTGACAATATTTGCCAGAAAGATAAGAATAACTACACTACAGTCAGTTTGGAATAATAAATCAGCATACTTTGTGAAGAAGAAAGAACCTGGAGTGCCAATAGAAAACATGAAAAAAAAAATAAACAAGGAGAACGTGCAAACCCAGCCAAAGTTTACAGTGGAATCCAGGACATTACCCTAAACACTGGAGTCATAAAGAACAGCTTTTAGCATAGAAAACTAAAGGGCCAAGGGACCATGTGATTATATATTGACATAATAAACTGATTAGTGGTTAGCTGTTCTCTGCTTGACTGAGATGTAAGAATGAATATATGTATATATATGTACATACACATATATAATCTGTTTTGTTGTCTTTCCAATCAAATTATCTGTTTAATAGTTTTTTAGCTGGAATTCCAAAAGATCATTGCCATTGATAAGCCCCGTTGACCTTCGGTAGCAACTATTTCTGATTCAGAGACAGTCCTACCACAGTGCTCTATCACAAAGATGTACATCACTACTGTGAGCTGTCTCCGTGGCCTACCAGAAATGAGAATGAGGTGTTTTGGGGGCAGCGTATACTAATTAGCTATGGGCTGTCTCCAAGAAATGACTGCAGTAAGGCATTTACACATCTGAGCGAGTCGGAGTTCAGCAAGCCAAGTTAATGAACTCAGCCAAAAGTTAAAATCCACCCATTGTTTTAAGTTAGTGACATTGTTTTATAGATAAGTGCTGGGTATGCAGAGGGATGAGTGATCTGAGGTAAGAGTGGCTGTGTGTGTGTGTGTGTGTGTGTGTGTGTGTGTGTGTGTGTGTGTGTGTGTGTGTGTGTGTGTGTGTGTGTAGGAGTTGTCTTGTCTGTAAACTACCCTAGAGTAATGAGAAAATCTCTTGTATAATCATGAATATTTCATTTTGTTATCTTTACCTGAGCTTGTTAGTACAGCATAATTGTATTGTTTGGAAATTCTTTAGAAACAGAAGGCTTAAAAACAAGCCTACTGTCGATAACATTAGGGTAAGTGCAAAATAATTCAAATAACGTCCAACCCAAAGGGTAATAATGTCACAGAGACAAATCATTTAGTAAAAAACATTCTACCACTGTACTACAAGTGTGGTGTCAGATAAGAACTATGCATCAACATCATTGTGAAACCACCAGCTTCCAATCCATCTATACCCTTTTTTTTAAAGCAGGAATTAAATAATTTATGTAACATTGCTTAGGTTATATGATATATAGCAGTATATGTGAAGTATATTGTTTGTTATGTTAAAATAGTTTGATTACTTTTACATGAATGTAAATTTGCCTATGTCACAAATGAAAATTTAATAAAGGTGTTTGAAAAAAAAGTTACAGACTTACATGGATCTCATTGGATTTAGCAGTAGTTGTAGAAAATGGTACAGAATGTAGTTTTCAAACTATAATTTGTTTTGATAGATAACAGATCATCCAAGCTAGAATCTTCACTGTATAATTCTTTAAACAAGTCCAAATAAGGCATGTCTACAGCTAGTGGGGTTTGGCTTTACTGACCTGAATGTACCTATAAGGACTTAAAAAGTCAAAGAGTAAAAATTCATGTGCATTCAGAAGCCATGTAGCTGAAACAATGGTATGTCTTTCAAGGCGTCAATAGTATATACCCCATAGGCCTCCGCCAGAAGCGTGACTGGCTCAGCCAGACATATAGAGCAAACTGGATGATTGGTATATCACAGATCCAACACCCCCAACACACACACACACACACACACACACACACACACACACACACACACACGCACGCACGCACACACACACACACACACACACACACACCATTGCATGCACGCACACACACACGCACACACACACGCACACACACACACACACACACACACACATTCACACACCCACACACACAGAGCAAAAGCAAAAATAAATATAATATATATACTATATATATATATATATATATATATATATATATATATATATATATATATGTCCTAGATCCCCTGATGTATTAAGTGAGTTAAAGGGAGGGTGAAAGGGTGAAGAGCTGAACACAGGATAGGATGATAGAGGTTTTATAGCTGATTGATAGCTGGTTTAGGTTTTCACTGAGAGATGGAAGTAAGGTAGAGCATGAGGGGTGTATGGGTGGAGCTTGGATTAGTCTTCCCATACTGATAACTGTGTAGTGGTGTTCAGGAGTCAGATTCGGCACTAGATGTGTTACTCACACATTCCCATGAAGGTGGTGTGGTCAGCAAGTTAGTTTAAGGTTTTCAAGTAGGGTTTTCAATTCAGTCAGATGTAGGGGGTCTTAACAACATGTACAACAGTCTGAAATCAGCTAAAGGTAGAAAAGATTTTTTTTTTTGAGTTTGTTGTACAATGCGGTAATGCACATGGGATCATGGGTCCATTAACTACATCCCCATTTATGAGATTTAAGTTGTCACTGTTGGGTCAGGTTTTGAAAAGGAAGCTGAAAGACTATTGGGGCAATCATCACTTGTCTTTTTCTAAAGGAAATTCAGTGAATTATCATATCAACAAGGAACTCGTAAAGTTCAGTACACGTCCTTGGATAATGCAGTTAAGCTGATTCAGACATCTGAGGACCCACGGTTAGCAAAATTTGATATTGAGGCTGCCTTTATGTTGCTGTTGGCAGCCAAAGGGGATTGGCTGAAACTGGAATGTATGTAGATTTTTTTTTTATATGGCTGTATGAATGGCCTGCATACCACCTTTGAGAAATTCAGCATAGATTTGCACTGGATTTTGAACCAACAGATGAAATGATAAAAGGGAGTACACTATTTGGATGACTTTTTTGTTAGTGGGAGAAGGTAGAAACAGCACTGACATGGGGGTGTAGGAATTTGTGCAGCTTTTACTGAGCTTAAGGTAATGTTAACAAAAGATAAGAGGGAAAGACAATTGAAAGAGATTAATTTTGGGGGTTGAGGATTGATGCATGCAATGGATAGTTTTGTTTGCCTTTAAATAATCTCAATAAACTGAAGGAGCATGGTGGAAGGTAGTTGGGTGTGGCCAAGGTCAGAGTGAGAGATGGGTTGAAACTATTAAGATTGTTGAATTTTGCCTGGCAGACAGTGACCCTGGGGTGCCCCATTTGCAGGTCAGTAGCCAACTTGTTAAAGGATGGTAAGAAGAAATATCATTGGGTTAGAGTATCTAGGACATTGAAGCAAGACTTGCAGATTTGATTAAACGTTTTGGAAGGTATCAACAGCATTTCAATGTGCCAGGGTGATTGGGTGATTGGACTTGATTTGGAGTTGTTCCCAGATACTAGCAGGTGGGTTAGGCATGGGGATATATTTTGGAGGTAAATGGTTTCATTCCGCTGCCACTAGAATGAGATGAGCAAATGAGAAGTGATATTACGTTCTTGGAATTGATGCCTATTTGGACAACATCAGTGTTTTGGAAAAAGGGGTTGGCTAACAGATGGTTTGTTTTCTTTTCTGACAATGTAGCAGTTGTTCAAGTGTTAGTGAAGAAAACATCAAACATGGAACATATGCAATTATTGTTAAACAAGTCAGTATTACAGTGTTTATGAATTAACCTATTTCAGCACAGCATATTCCAGGCCATTGCAATGTGATAGCTGATAGTCTGTCAGGCCTTCAATTTTTCAGGTTCCAAATGGTTGTTCCATGTGTGGAAGAGCACCTGTCAGAAGTTTCCAAGGAATCCTGAGAAATTGGTGGAGTGTAGCATGAAATTTACTCAGCAGTCTTGGTATGTATCCACAAGGAAGGCCTATACATTCACACTGAGTGTTTTAGTCAATTTGTAGGTGACCTTAAGACAGAAGATGGAGTTTTGTCAGTTGAGCTGATTGCAACATAGATTGCAGTTTATTGAATCAGTGAAAACAGTTAACATGCAGCTGTCAGCTTTAATAGCATTGGCTAAACTTGTGGGTTTGGTTGATTGAAGAAAGGACCGTCTAATTGTGAGAATGACTGGGGATGAGAGAGGCTTAGAGGTTTAACATTAGACAAACATGCATTTTTAGAGGTTTTTATTAAAGACACTGTTAAAAGGTTATGGGAAGTTTGCAAATTCTGCAGAGGATTATGTTTTATTGGCACCTTTGGCTGTACTTTTATATATGGGGGCTTTTAAGACTAGAGGGCTGTTAGGTAGTTTAAAGTGGAGAGTTGTATGTATTATGGAAGAGGCTGTGCTTATCTGAGTGAAGTCATCTAAGATGGATCATATGAGTAAGGGCCAGGAGATTCTTTTGGTATGTGACAGTGAGCTTCAGTTATGCCCTGTGATGTGTGGGTTAAGATGGCACCTGCTAGCATGGGCTGAGAGGAATGAGGCATTTGTTTTGGTTGTTTTAAAGATTGTAGGATGTTACCTTTGAGGCAGCTTGATGCAGCTTGAAAGAAGGCATTATGGTTGCAGGGATAAGAGATGCTAGAAAGTCTTCACATTCTTTTTAAATAGGGAAAGTATCTGACCTAGTGGTGGGGCAGCTCCATTGAGGTACATAATAGGCAGAGTAGGTGGAAATCTAACCCCTTTCATTTGCATGTGAGGATGTACAGTATTGGTATGCCTGGTTATTATTATTTATTTATCTTTTACGTTGAAGAAGCGTGATTATTTTTGGTCATTCCTATCTGTATTGGGTGGTGATGAGGCTACCAGTTGCACCTAATGATAATTTGTTAGGGTTAGACCCCATGTTGTAGAAGGTTCATTTTCTAAGGTAAATTAGTCTTAGATGTCGGTTGTTTTCTTTTATGGCAGTCATGATGAAGTAGTAAGGTTTAATTGACAGTATTATGATCCATCTGGAGAAATGACTTAGACATGGTTTCAAACTTGCAGCTGTTGTCATTGACGGCAAAGATTAAGCATAGGCACACTTTTCCAATTATAGTATAGTCAGCGATGATTCCTAAATTGGTTTGAAGGAGTGCTTGTAAATGCTATTAAAGCTGCTTGTGAATTTGTTAATCATTATATAGCTAGGGCTTTGAGGACAATGGGTATGATCATGTCGGATCATAGTGACCTGTATGATAATATAATACATACCTGAGTGATGTTGGGCTTGACCTATTTAATGTGCATACTTCATTGTGAGTGAAGGATCTGATGAAATGATGAAAAAGGGGGGGGACAGTCTGTGGCTGCAGACTGCTGGGGTAAGGGACAATGTTTTCTGTTCAGAAAATCCCTCATGTTTTAATGTGAGAGATGCAAACAATGTATGTTCTTTAATACAGATAACTTTGTTACTTTAGAGGACAGGCTCATTTATGGAGAAGGACAATTTGATTATAATAGTTCAGGTATTGTTTACTTGGTAACATGTCTTTCTTGTCCTGCATTTTATGTTGGGAAAACTATGAAAGCCTTAAACTAGCATATTTATCAATGTGTATATCCTATACACAAGCAGGATGATGCTAATGCACTGACAAAGTATGTTAAGTATTATGTGAACTTTAATAAATTTGTATTTTTTTGTATTAGAAAGGGTGAGACAAAATGAATATGGGGGTGACTGGAAAACTGAATTGTTAGTGAGGGAATTAAATTGGCAGTTGGTATTGGGATCTGATGAGGATCCAGGTTTAGAAGAACGCATATCCATTAGATGCATTTTGAAGACTAAAAGGGACCAAGTATACAATATACAAATTTATTTATTGACACAGATATGTATGCCTTTAAGATTACTTAATGTCTTTAACAAATTAATATATAAGATTGGGTTACATATGCATTTTTGTTTTGTTCTAATGAAGTCGTGATACCGGGAGATGAAAGCAATTAATAAATAAATACAAAAAAGTCATAAAGTTCAGGTGTGGTCCCCAAATGGCATACAACTCACTTATAAAACTCCAAGCAAAAATCCAGCATCCAAAGTTGATCAAAAAACAAGTTTATTCCAGTAAGCGCTTTCACCCTTAGGCTTCTTCAGACTTTACAAAACAGTAACTACTGAACAGGTTTAAAAATCTTAAGAGCTCTAGTAATTGGTCGAGCCCAAGCCAATCAACATTTTGAAATTTTAATATTTTAACATTGCTTTTGTAAATAACTTTTGCCCTATGGACAGATATTTTTGTACTAATCAACATGGATGTATTTTTATGTGAATTTTTAACAACAACCTCAGCTGATATATTCAAGTGGTGATGCTTTTGTTAACTAGTGTTGATTGGCTTGGGCTCGACCAATTACTAGAGCTCTTAAGATTTTTAAACCTGTTCAGTAGTTACTGTTTTGTAAAGTCTGAAGAAGCCTAAGGGTGAAAGCGCTTACTGGAATAAACTTGTTTTTTGATCAACTTTGGATGCTGGATTTTTGCTTGGAGTTTTATAAGTGAGTTGTATGCCATTTGGGGACCACACCTGAACTTTATGACTTTTTTGTTACTTACTTCTTTATCTTGTGTGGGTCCCGTACTCCGTTTGCTGTGTGTGCTGTTCCTGTTGTTCGTAATAAATAAATACATTTTAGGTCTGTACAAGACATAGGTGTTTTTTGCTATTTAGTTTTATGGTTTTTACATGAATTTGCACCGAAGTATCATTTGTTTTACTTCTGTCAGTCTTCATGAACCACATATAGAATGTGTACAAAGCTAAATTCAGCCTTGAAGCAGTGTTCTCATAACTACATGAGTGGGCTTTAGTGTTCTCATATCTACATGAGTGGGCTTTAGTGTACTAATATCAACATGAGTGGGCTTTAGTGTACTCAGATCTACATGAGTGGGGTTTTAGTGTTCTCATATCTACATGAGTGGCTTTAGTATTCTCATATCTACATGAGTGGGGTTTTAGTGTTCTCATATCTATATGAGTGGGCTTTAGTATTCTCAGATCTACGTAAGTGGGGTTTTAGTGTTCTCATATCTACATGATTGGGCTTTAGTGTACTCATATCTACATGAGTAGGGTTTTAGTGTACGGATATCTGCAAGAGTGGGTTTTAATGTATTTATATCTACATGAGTGGGTTTTATCAGTTTATGTTTTATAGCATAGTAGGAGGCAGAGGCAAGGACCAGCATGCAAGGTGAGTTGATTCTGGAGTGCTCCAGTCTGTGTGTGTGTGTGTGTGTGTGTGTGTGTGTGTGTGTGTGTGTGTGTGTGTGTGTGTTTGTGTATATATATCTCCATCTATTTCTGTTTGTATATCTATGTGTATCTATCACTATCTATATCTATCTGTATATATATATATATATATATATATATATATATATATATATATATATGCGTCGATTATAAGAATGAACACTTAAAATGTCGAGCACATTTTTGTCAACACATTTGAAGCAAGCGCTCTTATAAGCGAAAGCTAACAAAGTTGAAACCGACATACTCAAAATATTTTAGCTGTCCAACACCAATCCCCCACTGCCGCATTGAACGTGAACTGCAAACACAGTCAATTTCACTTGGAATGAACACTGTAAATATACGCTACAATCCTTCCTGTCTGTAAAGTAAATTAAATAACCATACCAATTGCCAACAGTAAATCGCCAAAATTACACTTGACCAAAATGTCACTTTCCCAAAACACAAACCAGTTAACACACATACACTAATTTTTCTCAAATTTTTGCAGGGGGCCCATGTGGAGGGCTGCACCCCCCCCTTATCCCCTGCTAATTATATATACCAACTCCAAGATTGCACTAAAATTAAGGTAAACATGCATAATTCATAATGTACACATCTTTACATTACTGCTACATTTGCGTGTGTTGGCCAACTATGACATTTCGAACTTAATGTTTTAGATCTTTAGTGCTTTCACTTATAAGAGCGTTCGCTTTAAACATGTCGACAAACTGGTGCCCGACATTTTAAGCATTCGTTCTTATAATATAGACCCTATATATATATATATATATATATATATATATATGCACACACACACACACACACACACACACACACACACACATGTAAATACAAAGTAATTTCTCAAATCTGATAGACTGCCTGGGAATTGATTCTCTGTTTGAATAAAATCACAAGTTCAAAAAAAACATGATAGTGGGCATCGCAATGATGCTCAATAAATATCACCTCCTTGAAAGTTTGCATACTTTACAAGCTATGTGTCTTGCCACAGAATTGACACTGACTTGTGAAATGGAAAACTGAAACCAAATACTCTGCCAAGCAACTAAATCATCCAATCTGAATGACAGCATGTGGTCTGCTTTAACAGAAATACTAGAGGAAAGGGTTGTCTCTGATAAGGATCTTGATGTGAATGAAAATGTTAGTAATTATATTAATTTATCCTTAACAATGTTGTTGCTAAAAATTCTATAAAGTTTTGTCAAAAAAATAATAATAGGATACATGTCTATACAATCCTGGCATTATTGCCAATTAATAATTTATTCCCTAATCGACATCATTTTGCCATTAACCTATTCACACATGAACAGGTAATGATCAATTAGGTTTGTGATAACTAAGCTACTATAATACCCAGTTAAAGCATTTCTAATGCCTGAAAATGTGCAAAAGAGGTTTTCTACTTTTAGTTTTGTCGTTGATTCTAATTTGATCCAGTGGCATTATCTTCCTTGTTTTAATGTCTGACAATAATATAGACTCATGATTTTTATGATTTTGATATTACTTCTGACTATAGATTTTTTGTTTTCTTGTTTTTAAGTGATAGTCACTTGAACAAAACATGCTTAACTGAACCTGTTTGATTGAACATGGTCAACTTGATCATTTTATAGCTTACACCAGGGCTGTGCTTCACCATGTTTTAAGAATTAAGGTGACCATGACAGCTGAATGGCAGAAATTACAACCTGTCCCAATATGGCAACACAGTTGTACTGAAACCCATTATGTAGAGCTTGACATTAATCTTTCCCCATTGTATGAGCGTGCAGTTACTATGTATATAGCTATATAGATACAGCTGTAGATATAGGTATAGATATAGATATAGCTATAGATATAGATATAGATGGTAGCTGGTATGAAGGGTTTAGTGCTGCAAAAAATAAATACATTTTCTGTATTGACCTGCTAGAATTATTTTGGCAAATTGATATGGATATGAATTGGGAGGGGGATGCATTGAGAAAAATCCATTCCACATGGGAAAGTATGGCCTGCTGCGCCTTTAACAAGGATATCTCATGTCTTCATTTGTATCTACTTAAAGTTGTTTTGCAGTGTGTACTGCTTACATAAACCATATTCATTACATTTTGTAAGAATTTTCAAATGACAAAAGAATCATTCATTTGTTGTCTGTCTACTTATTTCAATAACTTATTTCCTCCCAAGGTTATTACATGTATATTGAAGCATCCAAACCTCGTGTCAATGGTGAACGAGCACGACTCATTAGCCCTGTCTACAACATCTCTTCAAAGCCAGGCTCGCGAAGCTACTACTGTGTTTCCTTCTATTACCACATGTATGGGAAGCATATAGGTAAGTGTGATGATGATCATTTTTGTTGTTGCTTGTGACATTGTTAAGCAAATCTCATTTAGACCTTATTCACAAATTGTTTGCTACTAGTCTACTACTGATTTTCGCATCTAACCTGAGCAGCAAAATCATCATACTAAGTCTTGAGCTTATCTTGATAGTTAGTTATCTTAAATTGCAAGGTGGCATTTTAAAATACATCATATTCCAACTGACACCATTTTCTGGTAACATTTTTTGCTTTTGTTCATATGATATTAGAGAATATGCCTGGGAACACGCGTTTGTTATTATAGACTCATTTAAAATCTATGTGCAGAACAGTTAACCTTATTGCAATACCTTCTGTCTGGCTTAGACATTATTACATTTTCAGACCAGTGGGGAATGGTATGACCATTGTCTGATTATACATGCGACCTGTACGCTTCTTCATTAGCAGGACAAGTAGATAGTAACTGGCATATCCAGTCATCGCAGTGTACTGTTTTCTTTGACAACGTTCAAATAAAGGAGCAATGGAGGATTTTTTGTTTTTATTTGCTATGCCTATTTGTTAAGCAGGTAGAGCCCACTGGATATACAGTCCCATTTTAGGGGCAACCAGTTGCAATGTCTGTTTAAATGTCTTCTCAAGGTCATACAGCTGGCTGAGGAAATCAAGCCCTGTACCACAGATTACAACCTTAACCTCCATACCAACTGCTGGACGACTCACTAACCACGATCAGAAATACAGAGATATTTTAAAATAAAATGAGAATCTTTTTAGAAACCCATATAATTATTTAATATTTTGTAGTTTTATAAGTCTAAGAAATCTAAAATAAATGGAAAAATAGGAAATAATTTCATATCTGAATGGCAGCCATTGCTAGAGTATGTTGAGAATTTATTGTCTTCTGAGTATTAGAGCGTAAAACATCTTTATGTTGTATCAAATATATATAAACAGAAGAAACAGCCCTCCTGATTCTCTAATATATTTCAAGGTCCCTCTTGTTTATATCATTAAGCATGTTAACTGGGATGATCTTACCAGGCATGTCCTATTTTCAAGGGAGTTCCAATGAGAAAAGCCACCAAAAAGTTATACATTTTAAAAATATATAAGTTTACTAATATCACAAATAACAGAAATGATGATCTTTTAACATAGTTTAATCCTGTTAATCTTAAATAGTGTAACAAAATATGTTAGAGTTAAAACACATCTGAAAACACAGCAGAAAATATTACTAACACACATGAATAACAATGCAACTTGAAAAATAAGGAAGGCCATGAGTTTATAAATAAGGTAAGTAAATGTAAATTTCATATGACATTACATACACTAGGGGACATTTGGAATTTAATCATAGAACCAGTTAGGAAAGTGATGGGTGAAGAGAGATTTTCTAAAATGAATCTTAAGTTACCAGCCATAATATGAATAGGACTATTACATTGTACAGGGGTGACAACAAAATATATGAAATAATTAAACTGGTTTTCTCTAGTACTTGTCCCAGTTGTGCAGTGTGATAAAGCCTTGACTACACAGACAGAGAGCATGGAGCATGCACAACATGAATGGAAGGATGGTGGTTCCCACTAAGCACATGTCTCTGCTTTGATGACAGGACCTCTGCAGGAGAGGGGAAGCCCATCATAATGTAGGGAGTCAGCGTCAGAAAGTCATTGTTGGTCACCCAGTCCAGTCATGACAGATCCATTCCGGGCCTGTGGGAGAGCAAGCATGAATGACAAAAGAGGAAGAGGCATCCCTTGGGATAACACAAGTGGTGCTTACCTCACAAAAGGGGCACGGTTAGGTCATTAAAAAAAAACTGCCAAGATGCTGATGAGAGCACAAAGCACTCTAATAGCCCAATGGATGCCCCCCACCCAGTCAGTGTACTGTCTGAATGAGGGAAATATTGGATATGAACAGACATGAGCTTCTACAGTGGACAGATTGTCAGACAACAGATGAGCTAGAATATAATTGTAGGCATCTGTTATGATGAACTAAGAATGCGATACCTTTAAAATGGGGATTGTTTCTAATATACAGAAAATTCAGTGTAGCACATGCCCTTCACAGGGATGTAATGCAGCAAACCTTCCAAACTGGCCCAAGTCTTATCAATTTATTCTTTTTATTTTATAATCTCTTTGTTAAAACAGTTACTGTAGGTCAAAGTTTTAAAGGACTATTGATGGAGAAGTGATCATTGTGGCTAGGTATCTCTTCATACTTAGGCATATAGAAAGTATTACATTTAAATGACTAACTGATGGTACATTCTAACATAAACAGTGAAATGTACTGCAAGAAAGGAACAACGTATGAATGTAAATTATTATTTTTTAGTATGTCATATCAAACTCTACTTGGTAAATAAAGCGGTAGTTATACAGCAATACACATATAACATTATCATCCCTGCAGTAAGTACTGTAATAACCATGGTTCCAATGACTGGAAGATTCTAGAGGGATACCTCAGCTGTGCTTACTTAAGAGTGATTTATTATTGTTTATAGGTTCATAGGTAGGTACTAAGCTAACGGCCCTGGGGCCTATACAAGCCCAGCCAAAAAGGTAACCTGGTTTTGCCACCCAAGAAAATTATTTTCCTGTGCCACTGTCGAGCAGAGCCACAGAGGTGATCCCCGGGGTGAATTTCCTATTTCCCATCCAGTCATCAAGATTCTTCTTGAAGAGTGCTAATGAGGAGCTTCGTTTGATATAGATAGGTAGTTTATTCCAGAGTATGGGAAGTCTCTGGGACAGGAATCTATCCCTCCGGCATGTTCTGTTTATTGTGGTGACAAGGTTTAGGTCCCTAGTGCACGTAGCTCGGAGGGATTTGGATTTCTTTAAGTGGAGCATGTCCAACAGCTCTGGGTTTGACATAGCTTTGTATGTTAGGCAGAGATCACCTCTGAGTAGGCGATATGCAATGGAGTAAAGCTGGAGTTTTTTGAGATGGTCAGCGTAGGGCATCTGTTTGAGGCTGGTAATCCTCTTTGTGAGGTATTTCTGCGGCCTTTCCAGTTGTTGGAGATGTCTTATGAGGTACATACTAAAAGGGGCATTGTACTCTATAATGGGTCTAATGAGTGATGAGTAGAGGGGAACAATGACCTCTTTTTTTCTGGATGAGAAACCTTTTGTGATGAGGTGTGCCACATAGAAGGATTTCCTGACTACTGTGGCGATGTGATTATCAAAGGAGAGACTACTGTCCACCTGTGTCCCAAGGTCTCTTATCACACTTTCGGTGTTAAGTATACTACTGCCTATGTTGTAGTTCATGGGTACAGAGATTTTACCAAAGGGGATGACAATGCACTTTTTGGCATTGAGCTTGAGGCCATGGCTTTAACACCAGGCATCTGTCTCAGTGAGGCCCATTTGTAGGATGTCCACATCGTTAGGAGTTTCAATTATGGCTCCTAGTTTGCAGTCATCTGCGAACTTCGTTAGCCAAAGACCTTCTGTGTTAGCCTGTACTTCAGAGAAGTAGATACCAAACAGGAGAGGACCCAGGACTGAACCCTGTGGTACTCCACTTGTCACTGGTCTGAAGTCGGATTTGGAGTCTGCTACTTTCACAGTGTGGGTTCTGTCAGTGAGCCATTTGGCAACCCATCTTGTGACATAGAGATTTATACCTAGTTTAGTGAGTTTATCTATAATTCCAGAGTGGGGGATGGTGTCAAAAGCCTTGGCAAGATCTAGATAGGCTGTGTGAACCACCTTACCCTTGTCTACGGCTTTGGTGACTGCTTCAAATAAGTCTATCAGGTTTAGGAGACATGATCTGCCTTTTACAAACCCAAACTGGGTGGGATCCAGAGTTTGGAGATTACCAATGTCTTTGTTTATAAGTTCCATGATGATACGTTCCATGGCCTTGCAGACCAGGCTCGTCAGGCTAATGGGGCGGTAGTTCCCGGGGTCCGTGGTGGCTCCCCCCTTGTGGAGTGGGATAACCATTGCTGTGCACCATTCGGCAGGCACAAAGCCTGAGGTGAGGCTATGATTGAACATGGTACTTAGGTGGGGTGCCAGTTCGTTCTGTAGTTCATGTAGAATGCCGCCTGGGATGTTGTCTGGTCCCATGAATGCTGTGTTCTTGGCTTTGGAGAGTGTGGTTTTTACCTGTGCAGCCGTGATTACAGGAACTTTGCATTGTTCCGGTATAGAGATGGGCTCTTTAGGGGGTGAAAGGCGGGTAAAGTTAGCACTGAACCTATCTGCCAGGATGTTGGCAATATCAGTTGGGTCTGTATATTTAGTGCCATTGTGCTGTAACTCAGAGCAGATCTGAGTGTTGCCATTCAGATTCTTGACATAGCTATAGAATGCTTTGTGGTTGTCTTTAGAATCAGTGGCGATTTTGTTTTTGTAACTAGCTTTGGAGGATTTTATCAGGGATCGCAGCTTCTTACTGCGGCTGACCAGGGAGCTCCTCCACTCATGGGATTTTACTCTCTTTTGCAAGAGTTTCTTCCTTCTGTTGTACAGTTTGTTTATGGTAGGAGACCACCAGATTGGCTTCCTTTTTTTGGAGGATAGCATCTTGGTTCTGTTTGGGATAGCACGATCCATGCACTCATGTAAGTGCTTATAAAGTGCAATTGTGTAGGATTCAGTAGTCATAACTGTATTGTCCATCTGCATGGGTGTCATGAAGTTCACCACTTCTATCTTAAGAAGCATGAAGTTGGCTTTGGAGAAATTTTTTATTATTGTTTCCTTAATGGGGGGGGGGGGTGGAGGCAGGATGTGGATATCTAGGGTAAGTAGCTTATGGTCAGATCTGACCAATGAGGCATTGACTTCAGGTGTGGAAAACTGGTCACTCATATTGGTAATGACTAGATCTAGGATATTGTTGCCCCTGGTGGGGGTGTGGATAAGTTGATCCAGGGCATTGGAGTTTATGAATTCCAGAAAGCGTTGAGCGAAGGAGTTGGTACATGAGTAGTTTTCCTAGTTAATGGTGGGGTAGTTGAAATCACCCATTATTAGGGTGTCTGGTTGAACCCTAATATTTTCCAGTACATCAAGAAAACAGGAGTGGGAATCCTGGGGCATGGTGGGTGATCTGTAGCAAGCTACAATATGGATTGCAGTTTTGCCCAGAGTTAGTTGCACTTGGATAACCTCGGCTGCATTATGCTGAGCAACTAGCCTGGAGGTGGGGATATCCTTAATGAATATGGATACACCTCCGCCTTTGGTGTTCCGGTCCAGGTTACATGGCCGAAAAGTGTGGTATGAGTTATAGCCTGGTAGTGCAGGGGTGCTCTCTGGAGCCTTGAACCAGGTCTCAGTCACTGCACAGATATCGATGTTCTCCATTTTAAGGAGTGCCTCGAGTGAGTGCATTTTGAGATTCAGACTTCTGGCATCGTGTAGCATCAACCTCAGTTTTTGCTTGCCTGTTCCTGTTATGGTGGTGAATTTGTCATTTGAACCTTGCCTAAAAAAGGCACTATAGGGGTGGCAAGAACTTTAGCCAGTATCCAGAATCCCAGGGGTGACAGGTGCAGGCCATCTCTGGCAAAGCATCGTGGTCTGTCGACCATGTCATCCCAGGCAGACAGATACTGGATCCCTTTAGAATGGCACCAGAAGCTTAGCCAATTGCTGAAGTCAATCATTTTGTCCTTGTACTGTGGTATCATTCTGGGTGATGTGGTGTTATATCTGAATTCCTCTTAATATATCTTTTTGTCGCTGCAATTAAAATGATAATCATAATTCTAATAGATAGTTGGAATTCACTGAACAGTTAGGCTACAAAGCAGTGGAGATGACAGTTATTCCACACTCACTGGAGTGAGTCATACTATATTGGATCATGGGAGGTTACAAGGCTGTTGGCCCTGAGGCCCTTGTAACCCTAGCCAAGATTTTATCCCATGTTTAGAGAAGTCATTACCCAAAGGTCCTGTCCAGCAGGGACACAGGTGGAATCCCAGGGGTGTATTTTCTGCTTCCCATCCAGTTATCCAGGTCACAGTTAAAAAGTGATAATGAGGTACTCTGATGTGGAGAGGGAGTCTATTACACAAAAGGGGGAGTCTCTGGGACACAAATCTGTCCCGCCAATAAGTCCTATTGATATCACAGACCAAATTGAGGTCATGCATATGGGTTGCTCGAGTGGACCTTGACTTACGGATATGCAGCAGTCCCATCAAGGCGGGGTCTGAGATGCTTTGTATGCCAGACAGAGGTCACCTCTGAGGAGTCTGTATGAAACTGAGTAGAGGGACAGGGCTTTTAGCCTATCTGTGTAGGGTATATGTTTGAGGCAGAGTATCACCCAGCTTTTGGATCCAGAAAAAAAAGAACAAGTGGGTATATTGTATCTCTTTTCTCACAAATACAATCAAATGACTGTATTACCTTCTACCAGTGTTCATTGCCTGCTGGCACGAACTGCTATTAATCCACAGGGTAAGATCCAGTCTTAACAGCAGTTATAGATTCTTAACAAAACAAAAGATTTCTGAATTCAGAAGGTTGATTAATAAGTTTGTCATTTTACAGTTTTAGAGTGCAAACATGATGCAGTGCATGGAGTGTGGTGATTACGCTCCGATATGTGGAAAACAAAATAAGTTAATTGCTGCTCTAGGGAGAGACCCAGTCTAAACAAATGTGAAACACCTCTGCTTAACTTGTTAAGGTTAGTTCTTGCACTCAGCAGTCAAATCTGCCAGTCCTGACCAGCAAACAGCAGCAACAATTTGTTTCTCCCTGCTGTCTGTGCTAGTAATGGGTCTCTGACTTACTCTTATAAACACAGAAAGTTGCTAGAATAAAAGGATTTGAGTTTGCCTGCATTTTCTGAAGCATAAGAAGCCTAAAATGTATGACATCATTTTGTAACTTCAGACCTCAGTGATATGTCAGGAAACCACAGATTTTAATTATTAATTTATTAACATTTGATTACTAGGAAAGTCTGATTGACTAGGAGTCCATTTTCAGTGGAGGCTGGGAGAGAAAAGCTCCAATGTATTGCAAAACATTTTAAAATAATAATTTTACAGTCTTTAAAAATAATATATGTACAAAAACAAATACATTTCAAATAATTAGACCAAATTCAACATAATAAAAAGCATTGGTTAAGAGTATATATTAGCCAGTTTATAGAGAAATTAAAGGTTATTTAGTATAACACAAACAAGAACTGCAATACAACATGAGAGAAAAACAGGCTTATTGTATGTTTAAACAGAAAGCCAGGGTATAGTGGCTAACTTAATAAGTGGTCCTTAAAGTACAATGACAACTCTGTCAGAGGGGGGCATGGTAAAAACTAGTTTCCAGCACAGGCAGGCACATATTTGACTAGATAGAGTTAAAACATGGCAGAGTTCTTCAAGTCAAATTTGCTTACATTGTGGAAAGACAAAATTCTCATGAAAGATGTTTGGGCATTGACCCCTGTGGCAGAACTTCTGAAGTATCTGAGTCAATGTAGTGACTCCAGGTTATTGTGCAAAGACAAAATTCTCAGTGACAAATGTTTGGGAGTTGGCCTCTGTGGCAGAGCTTCCACAGTATCTGGGTTGATCTTGTAACCCCAGGCTATTGTACAAAAATAAAATTCTCAATGAAAATGTTTGGGAGATATCAATTGTGGCAGAGCTTCTGCAGTATCAGGGTCAGATGTAGTGACCTCAGACTATTATGCAAAGACAAATTTTTCAGTTAAAGATGTTTGGGAGTTGGCCCTTGTGGCAGAGCTTCAGCAGCATTTAGGTTTATGCAATGACCCCAGCTGATATGAGTAACAGACCAAAAATATGAGGCAAAAATCTCGACATTCTGTGAAAATCTGGACAATTGAGAGGCATGAAAGGTGTAAACAGAGGAGGCTGAATCATACTATTTTTCTGACAGCACTCACTAAGAGCTCTATGTCTTTGAAAGCTGGCAAAATACTTAGCATTTTTTTCTGTAACCAGTAGTACGTGGAGCAGATAAAGCTACAAGCACCACAAAGAATTATGATCAAGTCTCCGGCCATAAGCCTTAATTATGTGTTCTTGTCATTGATGCCAAGATCAACCTCTTGAGGTTGCTGTTGAGGTGAATTTCTTGGTATCTGTGTCTCAAACACATAATAAACAAGTTATGATCAGTGACCCGCTCATAATCCTTTGTATTCTGTGCATTACAATGGTGTCATTTCTTTCTTTTTATGTTAAAGTGGAGAGTGCTGGGCACTTTCCAACATTACAACAATATTCTTAGCTGCAGTTAACCATTGAAATAATGTAGTTCTCTTAACCCAGAAAGTGTGAAACATGTAAATTCGACTGATAAAAGATTTATGCTGGCTATAGAGGTCATCTCATTAATCTTTAGGGCGACAATAACTCATAAAGGAGAACGGGGAAAGAGATGACAAAATAAAATGAAATGTATGTAGGTTTTGACTGCTACGGGGAGAGTGAAAACAAATAGCAACAGGGAATCTATAGAGAATTCTATACATTTTGGAGACTGCAACTTCCAGTGTTAGTGAGAGAAAGAGCACATTAAAACTGCAGTCATAATAACCACTGGAGAAATGTAAATGAGAGGGTGAAGAGGAAGAAAATTCACTTATGAGCTCATGAAGATGCCATAGAAGTGATTAGTAGCACAGAGCTGGATTCTTAAGAGGGACAAATAACGCAAGGCCTGTCTAGCAAAATGCTAAGGATAATGAAAGAGAAAAAGAAAATATAGAAAAAAAAAAAAAAACAAGAAAGGAAGTATAAGCTCACTGGCATGATATTAGAGTCATAATGGGAAAACAGATCTGGAATGAATAGGAGACAAGGCAGTTTATTTTCTTGAAAGAAAGGTAAAAACTCTGGATGCCTAGAGCTTTCATGTGTTGTAAACGAAGGACACTAAAAAGCTCAGTGATAAGCAGCTGAAGAAAGGAACGGAAAAGTACCTACCAAACCAGTCCTAATGCAGATGTTCAGAGGCATTGGGGGAGGACACTGATTTGAACTGCAAAGCATTCCAGGAGTATACAGGTTCACAGCTAACGTAAAACTGAGACTAAACTTTTACTATGTAGCACATACACACGTATGCACACGTAAACACAAACACACACACACACACACACACACACACACACACACAACTCATAAAAATAGATGAAAAGAGTGAATTTAATTACTACATGAGGATCAAAAACTACTGGTACCCTTGAATTTAAGTGATGGGAAACACATTGCGTCTCTATCATTGTAACAACTTGAGTGCATAGCTCACATGGATAAATGTCAAGTTCTTGTAGTCATAAAAAGAAAAAAAATAACACTTTTTATCACATAACTCTCAGTTGCATACAATTATAGAATACACATCTAAAACATGAACTTTATAGTATGCGTTAATGTAACACAAAAAAGTTATACTAAAATTTGTAACAAATGAAAGCCGAAGCAATCCAGGTGCCACATGGCTTTTGATATTCATAGACTCATAGATTGTTACTGCGCTAATAAGCCTAGCCAAGTTTTTTGCTGTGAAATAGTCAGGTGAACAGCAGTACGTCTTGTACCTTAAGCTAGTGGCTACTATAAAAGGAAAAAAGGCAACCTGCATCTACCCGACAGCTGCAAGAATTAGATAGATGGGGAAATGCTGTAGAAAATTCCTTCCACAAGGAATTCAGGATAATAGTTAGATACCTAGGCATGTTTCTAAGTGCTATAAAATATAATATTACTCTAATATGAATTAACTGTGTAGTATATCCAGACTTATCCCCCTAATTCTGTGAATAATGAACCAGGTAATAGCAAAGTACACTATATCTCTAAAATAAATGAATTAATAAAATGTCAGTTTAAGCTTATGGAAGGAGTAGAACCAAATCTACAGGAAAAAAAACTGCATTTCATACATTAATTCTGATAGTCCTTATATAGATTGCCACTGTAGCTGCAAAAGAGTTTGGCAGCTGTCAGAAAATGACATAATATACTAATTAATGTAGTGGAATCGAAGCCCTGCAAGAATAAGGTATTAGTAAGACTAAAAGGGATGAGATACACTGGAGAGAGCTGCAGGCTACGGTGACAAGTCAGAGGATTTTATGGAGGTAATGAGTAACTGTGAGATGAAAGTGAGAAACGTCAGTTCTGTCAAAGCTCTGCAGTAAAGGATAACCTAATGGTATAGTGTGGAAAACTGCAGAGAGACTGTAGTTGAAGCAATGAAAAAGAAAACAAATAATGAGAGGCGATATAAGCCAAAAAGTTGGTGGGAAGTTGTAACTAGCACTGATTAAGGCCATGAACTTATTAATGAGTTCTGCATATGAAGAAGAGTGGGAAAAATGGGGGCGGAGCTGTAATAAACAGTTATAAGAAAAGACAGTACTGGAGAAAAAGATAATACATGAGCAGATTCAGAGCATCATGGTCAAATGGGATCCTAGGCAGGTGAATGGACAAGGCCCCCCATAGCCATTTTGGTGTCCTATAACTTGTCTCTCTCCCCCCAGTAACCATAAATACTGCTCAAAATTGTCAGCATGCATACAGTTTTTTCTTCACTTTTGAAATGAAGACAGAGATGTGGATTTAATTTAAAACTTTTAATCTGAATGTCCTTTGTTGACCAAGTTAGTCCCATTATGGTAGTAGCATCTTTTCAGGGGACAGCCTTGCTGGTATTTATACTACTAGGGGAGATTTGGCCAGGGCATTATGGAACTTCTCCCTACTCTTTTCAGTAGTGCAGGTGGGTGTAAAGATCTCACAGCACCTAGCACAGATGAGGCCTGGGTTTAACATCTCATCCAAAGGACAACAGAGTCAAGAGTGCAACAACCCCCTTCTTAAAGTGCATTGCAGTATCTGCATCAAATCTAGATGGTGTGGGAGTAAACCCACAGCCGTCTGCACCAAAGGCAAGTATGCTGCTACTTGTTGTGGTACTATCACTGCTTTCAAATTCTGTACACAAACAGTGACAGCCACTTGCTGAACAAAACAGTTGCACATTGAAAACAGATTTAGAATGAGCAACAGTAAAACTTTCCTTTCCTTGAAGCTCTTATTCCTTGAAAATGTACTGAAGGTTACATTCACTGAAAATGACTGAAGCTCACATTCATTGAAAAAAACAACTACTTCTGTAGTTTTGAAGATTCTTTGCATTAAGCAGTGAAACAAAATGTATGAACCAATAAAAGTCAAAATTACCCACTGCAGAACATTTTGTCAACTCTGATCACTAAGTAAACAGTCTGTTAGTTGGTGTAGAGAATTAAGGTTCTTGTTTCCTGTGGCCAAGATACAGGGTTTGAGCTTGAGCTACATAAACTTCCATTCCTAATTAGTGCATTTCACAGACACACACCTGCTGAAGGAATGTTTGTCTCTTGGTTTATGGCAGCACTCCTTCTACAAAGGATGATAACAAAGTTCATAGCAGCTCTAAAAGAAGTTCAAAACATGTGGTTAAGAATTCAAATCCTGTGCATGTACAATGTATCTAGAATGTGTGCATCGTACTAAAGACGTGTGTACAGACCGTAGATGCAGAGTGTGTCGTTAAAGACAAAATGTAACATTCTTTGTAAATATTTAATTAAGATTAAATGTTGTGGCAGCCAGTGGACTCCAGGCAACTGCCTACATTGCCTAGTGCTGAATCCGGCTCTGAGAGGAGAAGCATGTTCCTTAAATGTATGTAGTGACATCTTGTTAGAATTAATGTTGTGCTTACTGTACTCATGGTATTTTTACACAAATGAGTTTCTGGAGTATAGAGACAGAGGTATACATACTCTATGCAGAAAACATACACAAGGGACAGCATGTGATGGCTAGTTACCTATCAAAGATGTATTTCTGCTATTCTTGACAACTAATGTAGAAATGTACACAAGTTTGTTAATATTCCGATGGCTTATGATGGGCATGTCAGCATTCAACATTTTGAGTGTCAATATTGCAATAGGGAGAGTAAATGTTTTACATAGATGACTATTCAAAAATGGGTGATCAAAGGTCTTGACATTGTAGTGGGAATGAATTTTCCGGTGGGAAAGCATAATATTTTAGGTTTTAGTAAAGTGATACTGGACCAAAAGACACATCTTTTTGACGATGGTGGAATTACAGTCATACATTCTAATAGAGGATCTTGGAAATCTTAACAAATCATTTGATCAGCATGCTCACTGAGTTATTTCAATATGGTTTTGTTATTTTTTTTAACAAGATAAACACCCTGGATTCAAGCCTATCTTTCTGTGGGCAACCACAGGGCACTGTCTGGTTAAGTGGTTTGCTCAGAGTTGCACAGTAGTAAACGGAGGCTGAAAGAATCCAAAGCTTGATACAAAAGGTAGTTGATTAACATCTCATAGGTTTAGTCCTCTGTGCTAACTACCAGGCTTGATAGTACAGTTAGGAAAACTGTCACGAGGCTTTTTAGTGACCTGTGCAAACCGAGGCCACAGCATCCTGCAAACTCATAATAACTGCACAGAGACAGCAAAGCAATTTAGGCTGTAATTATTAAAGAAAAGAAATAAAAAAGTCATCCCTTTTATTTTTGTGATTAACAAATATAAAATAAATTATTCCAGTTTGCCTTATTGTATTTTTATGTATTTTTCTTTTCTGATTATCTGTTATGAAAGGCAGAACAACATTTTGCAGTAAGTATTGCAGAAATTATGTTTATATCTCATTTACTTGAACTCTTGTTTTCACATTATTTGCAACTGTTCCAAAAGTTCAAACTTTGGTGAAAGTCATTACTAATAATAACTGAAAATGTGTGATGCTGTAGTTCAGTTGTATGTCTTAGATGTTGTATAAGTTTTATATGGCATATATAATACAGCGTTTATTACAGACCCTCAGCGAGTGTTCTGTTTCCACTAGTGTCAGAGAGGGAAAATAGTCTGCAGTGCCTTGAAACCTCACAATACTGAAGCCCGGGTACCAACAAAATAGTGAATATTTTTACTTCAGACATTTCAACTCTTCTTAGCTTGTCTTCAGGTTTGGAATTCCATTTAATGAATCTGAAATTAAATTTTTTGATGTAGTAACTGAAATGAATTATGTTAATATAGATTTTCTGTAAGTTATTGGCTTTCAGCAGGGGGAGAAAGGAAGAAGTCTAATGGTTAGTTAATGTTAAAGTTTGCTGACAATGAACATTTGAAGGGCTTTGCAATCAAATATAGATCTCCGAAAAGGATAAACAGTACTTATATGAGTATAGCTGCATCTAAGACAGCAGCATATGGGTGCCTAGGACACGTTTTGTTTGCTCAAAGTGTTATTTTATTTATTTATTTGTTCCTGGATACTTGGGTGTCCATAATGCAAGCTGTCTTTAATGTTGGTTAGGGAAATGGTGACCTGCACATCACCACCATGATTGCAGAATGGATATTCTCCTTTAGGGAATTAATGTACAGGTAATCCCTACTGAAAAACAGTTCCACCACTTCACAGCAACATATTAAGCTTGGGTAGGTAAAAAAACAAAAGGGCACATTTTCCACACTCATTAAACAATGTTCTATTGTTCATGATAATAAAAGTAATAGGTAAAGTAAATAAGATAAAAACATTAAAAAAAATAGACGTGTGTGCATGTGTGTGTGTGTGTATGTGTGTGTGTGTGTGTGTGTGTGTATGTTTGAAATATCACTTAGTCTGCTTCACTGCTTGCATTCACTTTCACCTCCGGTGAATGTAAAACATAATTTAAATAACTTAAATTACTTCATTTTTGTACTCCTAAAAATTATGTTTTACAATAGTCAGACCATAAATTAATAATTGTACATCACTAGCCAAAGACACTCTCCAACCTGTTTGTTTCAAAAATTAAACAATCACATGTATGTCCATTAACAGTTATCATGAACAAAATTCTTAGACAAGGTATATTCCCATGTGTAAGGAAACTGTAAACAAATCCTCCTTCTTTTCAAAGATGTCAACTTTCTGAGAATATAGAGAAAGCTTTAGATTCTTAACTAATATATTGCCTAAATGTGCCTAACACAAGTGCATCTAAACAACACCTTTCATTCTTGTTACAATTTCCAGTCATTCCACACCCTTGCTGCACTCTTATGTTAATGTCTAGCCTTTGTTAAGTTCACCGGTTCGTAGAGATGAGCCGTTATATTTATCAGATGTATATATAAAGTACTGGAAAAGTCTGATTAATGTTATTTTTTAAATGATAATACAAACAGAATCCAAATGATGGTCATTCATTAGTGGGCTTGGGACACCCTATGGTTAAAAATTATTAATGAGATGACAGTCAGAGCATGGAAAGGAATGTGAGTGCCTTGTGCTATGTTGCAACTCCCACAGGAATTATCACTTGCGTTATTCTTCTGAGCAATGGCTTTAAGAACATATTTTTATACCTCTAGAAACATATAGCACCAGTTACACCATTATTTGTTGTTTCTTGTCTGCATTAGTGTTCTCATCCTAAATAAACTGTTTCAATGATTCTAAAGACCACATGGTCCTGCAACTGAACACTAAAGGAAGTAGTTGTATTACTGAAACAGCAGTCTGAGAACGTCTTTAAAATGGTAATATAAAGTAATTATTTCCCATGTGTCTTATTTCTGTTTATTTAAATGAATAATTTACATTTAAGAGTGAATATCAGGGATCGGTAAATGAAGAAAAACACAGCAGTATGCATTGGAGCATTCTCTCCATAGATGACTGTTTTCTTCTAGTTTTCCTTAGATCTGCAGAGCTTGGGGAGGAAGTGGGATCTGTTTGGTAAGCATACCATTATATAGTGAAGTATACTAAATGTAGTCAATAGTTCAGCACTGAAATACTTGCCCAAAGGGTTTCATAAAAATACTAGCTATCGACATACATGGAATGGAAATACACTGTACACACAACACATGCTTAAGATGAGGATGGAACAGTGCTGAAATTTATGTCATCTGTGGAACAAGTTGCCAAGCATGACCTGGTGGCCCCATGTTATTAGATTTCTATACAGATGTTACATGGAATCCTTTATCAGTAGCAGAGGTGTCCATCAGCCCAAGGTTATACTGAAATATTATTAAAGCTGTTTTTCACTGCTGCTTTGTAGAAACTGACACAGCTGCTATTTCCATTGCATTGCTCATGCTTAGTACTATTCTGTAACATCACATCTGTTGAGACTTGGTTTGTGGATATATGCAATGTGGCAGCTTTACTACTTTAATGTTCTGTACTCTTCCATAGCTAGGAAAAGCACCATGGAAAAGTCTTCTAGCCAGAGTAAACTGAGCTCCTCACTTTCACCTTTAAAATATGCAAAGGAGAATAACTGCTTTTATGTGCAGTGCAAGGATTACGAGTCAGAGAAGCAAAATATAACTTTTTGTTAACAGCTTACGTTAGATGTGAAAGTATTCTTTTGGTGTCTTCAACATCAGAAAAATGTTATTTGCAGTACAGTACTCCCTTTATCAGCACTGTTTAGAAGAGTAGCACTGTGGTGATACCAAACATACACAAAATGTCAAACAGTATAATGATTATTTCAGGCAGATATAATAGAATCACGAAGCAGGTGACTTAATACCATGACAAAACTGCCCTAATATTTTAAACAGAAATAGTGCAATAATCAACATTTGTACTATCCTGTAGAATAAAAGAAAGTATAATGCAGTAAAGCAGTGTGGCATTTTTACTAGGCTACATTTCATTATTAGTTTGTTACTGGTCATGTTGATAATATAACAACGTAATGATTTTTTCTGATTAATTCAGCTTTCCTGAAAGATCACGAAGTACAAGCTGGCTTAAAATAACTTAAAAGAACAAATTGTAACAATCTTCTAAAATATATTCTTCTGTGTTATGAAACTGATACATGTAAGCCTCCATTATAAGAAAAGGCACTAAGGACGACAGGGTAGGGTTTTGTTTATATAATCCAGGTAGTTGTAGGTTTAACCCCTACTAAAACCAAAACAGTTCCTGCACAAACTCTTGTTAAGTCACGTAATGCAGCTTTGTTTCCATGCTTTGTTTCTTAGGAACAGGAAAAGATAATGTTGCTTAGATGGCTGTCAGGGTGCGATCCCAAAGGGAGATTCCACATCTGGAAGGATATTGATTTCATGATTTCTTGCTAGTATATAAAAGTGACAGGTTTAATGTATCATTTGCAGTAAACATTTCCCATTCTTCACTTCTTAATGTCCAAGGAGTTTTGCATGCTCCATCCTTCAATAACATCACTTCTTAACCTGCATACAGAGAGGATTTACCTAAAAATTGATAATCTAGGCTTTATTTTGTTCCTAAACTTCTCTATTCTCTTTGTATTCCACAGCACCTTCCTCCAGTTTTTACTTATGTTTCTCATTTTGAACATATTGAAACTGCATAGTGGAATCCCAGTATACCTACTACAGGAACATTATTTGAGTATTTCTCTGAAAACATGATAGAGCATAGCAGGATGGTGCTCGAGTATCTGCTGGAGCCTCTGGTAGTGAAGATGGAGACAGTGTTTAATCTCTTGCTTGTCTTTGTTGACTAGTTATATATATATATATATATATATATATATACCAACTCCAAGATCGCACTGCAGCTGGAAAAGGGCAAAACCCAAAGCCAGCTCTACCGCAATCTTATATAATCTTATATAATCACTCACCTGTGCAGTTTGATGTTTTCAGTTTCGATGTTACTTTACTTTCGATATTGTACCTTTTTGATCTTCTAGGTTCACTGTTATGAATGTCGATGTTATGAATATTCAACATTCTATCAGGGACCCATGCATATATAAGTGTGTATGTAAATATATATATATATATATATATATATATATATATATATATATATATATATATATATATATATGTGTGTGTGTGTATATCAAAATAAATATATATATATATATATATATATATATATATATATATTTATATATACACACACACACACACACACACACACACACACACACACATATATATATTTTTATATATATATATATATATATATATATATATATATATATATATATATATATATATATGTATGCATTTATATGGATCTACTTCAGTAGATCAGCTTTTCTGAACACCAAAGCCCAGATTCCTTAGATGAAAGCACCGAACAGACGAAGATACTGAAGGTATAAAACATCAGAAAATCACACTGAGAAAACAGGAAGTTGTCCAACACCACCATGAAAACAAACCACACTAAATTCAAAACATCTAACTGGGGGCTTCACCTCCCAACCCCCCCCCCCCATGTGGGAGGCTTCACCCCCACCGCCTTACTTAAATATACCAATTCTGAGATCATACTACAGTGTGGAAAAGGGAAAAGGTCACCATGCTGGCCAACTGACTCTTTTCCTGTGTTAAACTTCCAATGTTTTGCATTTTGGTATCCTGGTCTGTTCGGTGCTT
This sequence comes from Protopterus annectens, assembly GCF_019279795.1. Lineage (NCBI taxonomy): Eukaryota > Metazoa > Chordata > Ceratodontiformes > Protopteridae > Protopterus > Protopterus annectens. Next base: position 435,534,374 of record NC_056725.1, read on the forward strand.
TTGCCTTGGGTATCTGGTCTTTGGTGTTCAGGTAAGTCAATCTACTGAAATAGATCCATTTATACATATATGTATATATATATATATATATATATATATATATATATATATATATATATATATATATGGTTCCCTATCAGAAGCCTGAAACACTATAAGCCTGAAAATCAAAATCCTGAAAACTATAGACTGAAAGTTCAAAATCTTGAAAGCCCAAAATCCTGAAACTCAAAATCCTGAAAACACAAAATGGACATACTGACGTCATTGTGGCTTTGCTATTGTTAGCCCTGTGGTGTTGGGTCATGCATTGGGTTCAGGTAAGTGTGCGGTTGGTTTTATGTCAGGGTTAGGGGCAGTTTAAGTGAGTTAGGGTTAGGGCGCAGGTTAGGCATGTATGCAATAGTGACAAATATTGGGGTTAGGGGCGGTTTAAGTGAGTTAGGGTTAGGGTGCAGGTCAGGTGAGTGTGCGATAGTGACGGACCTTAGGGTTAGGGTCAGGGTCAGTTGGTAGATATTAGTGTCTTTATAGTGACATATTAGCATTATTTGTGTTTTCAGGATTTTGAGTTTCAGGATTTTGGGCTTTCAGGATTTTGAACTTTCAGTCTATAGTTTTCAGGATTTTGATTTTCAGGCTTATAGTGTTTCAGGCTTCTGATAGGGAACCATATATATATATATATATATATATATATATATATATATACATATATATATATATATATATATATATATATATATATATATATATATATATATATATATATGGGTCTAATTAATTTCACTGAAAATACACTTCACTGAAAATGAAATTACTAGAACCACTTCACTGAAAGTCTACTTCACTGAAAACTCATTTGACTGAAACTCATTTAGTTGAAAGTTATATGTGGCCTTTTCCCCACTGTAGTGCGATCCTAGACTTAGTATATATATATATATATATATATATATATATATATATATATATATATATATATTAATTGGGGGTGTGGGGTTGAAGCCCCCCAGATATGTTGGTTATATATTCTCCTCTGGAAACAGTTATCCAGTGCACTTGTAAGTATCAATGTGTATAGTTTAAAATGTTTATAATATGTGGGGGGCTATGCCTCCCACACCCCCAATGTGGGGGAATGTGCCCCCCACACCCCCTCTTAATATATATATATATATATATATATATATATATACTAACTCCAGGATCACACTACAGTGAGGAAAAGGCCATATATAACTTTCAATGAAATGAGTTTCAGTCAAATGAGTTTTCAGTGAAGTAGACTTTCAGTGAAGTGGTCCTAGTAATTTCATGATGTGGGCTTTCAGTGAAGTGATCCCACTGATTTCATTTTCAGTGAAGTGTATTTTCAGTCAAATGAAGTAGACCCATATATATATATATATATATATATATATATATATATATATATATATATATATCCAAAAAATCCCAGAGTGAAGGTAGAATGCACAGTTCAAACTGATGATCAGTATATATAGTAATCCAAACGAAACAAAGCAGTTAAAACCACAAGTTCTTTAATAAGGTGAGCGCTTTCGCGGTGTACACACACCGCTTCTTCAGACAAAAAAGTAATGGCAAACAAGGTTTATATAATACATCAATTAGCAGCACTTAATTACCTAAACTCTAAACAACTGAATCAAAGTATGGATGCCCTTGAGGTTCAAAAATACTACGTTCCAGGCTCTTTTACTACAGACTTTAAAACATATTTGTATGCATGTTACACAATCATAATTAAAAACAAAAATAGAAATAAAATATGTTTAAACCTGGCTAAAAACATGTGATTTATGATATCTAATAAATGCAATACGCTGGTATACAAGCAAGCCTCCAGCTTAGATAGCATCAGGAAGAGAAGCTTGTGTTGATCCAAATAACAATAAATACTATGGATAAAACTAGTTCCTAATATGAGTTGCAAAGCCAAAAATACTATGACCATGGTGCCATGGAAAAAAAGGTGGACAGGACAGGGCTAAAGCAGGCAAATGTTACTGTACATAAAAAATTATGTAAATATAACTCTGTAAAGTGAACATCTACTGAGTTATATCTATTTCAATTTCCTGGCTATTAGGTGAGGTTTGATGGATACTTGCTCATTCAAACCTCTACCCCTGTGTGCAGCTAACCTCAAAATCCAATCAAGCTCAGCTTGCTCCGTCCTATTTACTATATTACCCAACCGTGGATTTTCAGGCTCAACATAAAGTACCTGAAATAAAAACTGATGTTCATGACCTTGTTGTAAAAGATGTTTAGCCACAGCACTATATTCTTCCTTACGCCTGTAACAATAATAATGGTGTCTGATTCTCTCACGTAGGGTTCTGTTGGTTTTACCAACATAGAAACAAAAACAGATAACACAGTGGGCCACATAAACTATGTTTCTCACGCCACAGTCACTGTTACATCTGATAGTCCAAAGATGTCCTGTGTCTGGGTGCCTGAAGTAATGTGACTCATCTATATGAATGCATTGTGGGCAACTATTGCATTTCCTAGTTGCTTCAAACCCCAGATTAGATGGAGACTTGGGAGTAACTACATTAGCATGACACAATAGTTGTTTCAAGTTTTCATGTTTTTGTATATAAATTTTGGTCCGTCCCCTACAATATTCCGTATTTTATCATCTGCTGTTAATATATTCCAATTATCATGGAATGCTTGTTGAATAACATGTCTATTGGAGCTAAATGGTAATGTAATGGATGGTGCCATTGGTGATGTATCTGTTTCCATGCTCAAACTGTTACTCATGTTCTCTTTCTGTGAAAAGTAAGGTTTCGCTCGTGTAGTTCTTAAAATATCCATGTTCATACAAGCCTTCTCTATTTCTCCCTTGCTATACCCCCTTTGAAGAAAACCTTCCTGAAGCAGGGAGAGTTCACGCTTATAATCAGATTCAAGACAACAAAGTCTCGAAGTCCTCATAGCCTGTCCTTTCACTATATTAGGGAAAATTTTTGGATTGTGCATGCTTGTACGATACAAATATGCCGGTCTATAGCATGCCTTACGATGAATTTGAGTGGAAAATTTGTGGGCATTTTTTGATACTGTTACATCCAAAAAATGTATTAAATTCTCAGAAAATTCCATGGTAAATTTGAGAAAGGATCCTGAGGTGTTAAGAGTACTAAAAAAAACATTTAAGGAATCAATGTCCCCTCTCCATAGAAAAAACAAATCATCCACGAATCTTCTGTAAAACACAATATGTTCATCAATCATAATGTTGGATCTTTCAAATGTAACCATTACCAAATTGGCGTAGCTATTGGCACAGCTAGTGCCCATAGCTACACCTTGTGTTTGTTTATAGCAGATTTCATTGAACAGAAACACATTATTCTCTAATACAATTTCTGGTAAAACGCACAACAAATCAACAGTATTGATATTTGAATTCTCTAGTTTCAACAGCAATTCCCGAACAAGAAGTATACCTTCAACATTAGGAATGCATGTGAACAGGGACTGGACGTCCATGGTAACAAGTACTATATCATCCAAGTTATTTAAATCCTCTGCAAATAAATATAGATCACGCAAAAAATGTTCAGTGTCTCGAAGTACATAGGTGAAGAGATTCAAAATATTTTTTAACTCACTATCCAAAAATATGGATATCGGCTCAGTTAGCCATCCTGACCCTGAGACAATAGGCCTCAGTTCAGGTTGTAACAGGTTTTTATGCACTTTTGGCAAACCTGTAATGGTAGGAATTAAAGGAAATTCTACTAAAAAGTACTTGTACAGTTCTTCTGTAATTAGTCCCATGCATTTGCATTCATTTAATGTGGAGAATATACATTGCTGTAATGAGTAGATCTGTTCCTTGTTGATTTGTTGGTATGAGGAATTGTCTAGCATTTTTAACATTTTGTTAACATAGTAATCTACATCAAGTACCACTACTGGTCCGCCCTTATCTGCGGGCCTAATTACAATGTCAGCATTCACACTCAATTCATGCAGAGCAGTTCTTTCAATTTTAGTAAGATTATTTGCCTGGAACCTATTAGAAAGGGTCATGTTCTTATATATAGACTGTTCAACTGCCTTAACAAATATTTCAACACTAGGAGGTAAGCGTGGAATGAAGGAACTTTTGCAATGAAACCCTTTATGAGATTTATCAGAATCAGAATTGTAGAGCAGTTTAAACGCTACATTACGCGTGTACATGCGCAAAGAAATAAGTGCCTGGCTAACGTCCATGCTGGACGTTGGCACAAAAGTCATACCTTTACTTAGTACTTTCTCCTCAGCTGGAGATAAAGCGTGCTTGGAAATGTTGAGCACTATGGATCTTGGACCCAGAATTTCCGTAGAGTTTGTTGCTGAGGTTGCGTAAATGTGTCCATCCTCTTGGCCCCCTTCGAGTAGTCCAACTCTATGGATCTTTTCCGTCCTGTACGAATGGGGAGAGGAGCATCTAAAAAATGTGGTACTTGATCCTCTTTCCCCATCTGTATCTTATGCCGAACCACGCTGGATAGCGGGGTTACGTTGTTTTTAGAACTTGCATTCAATGCCTGCACATTAATGATTTCACTCGGTGTAGTGTATACTGAGTTAATGTGCTCCAGTGATGCTACTTCTGTTTGTTCTCCATTGCTGTTGGTTACTTCAGGGCCCAACAAAACTGGAGTAGTCTCTTCAGGTCCCGCAGCGTCATTACACGGGATGTTCGGTAGTGGTTGATTGGTGTTGGAGGCACATCCCTCCTTCAAACTAACGTCATCACGTTTGGAGTCGCCTTGCAGCACCTCCTTCGAATTACTCTCTGATATGTTTAAAGTGGTAGTGCTCTCGTTTCGTAGATTGGAAGAAATAATCAACGACCTACCATCTAGTCCTGAAGATACTGGACAGGTTTTCTGTGTGGGAAGCGCATTCTTGCATGAATAAATCAGTTTGTTCAAATCCACATAACTCAATCAATTTTTGTTGAGAAGTGAAAATACTACTCGATAATTCACGTTCTATTGGCTGAAAAAATTCAATAAGAAGCTTGATATATGAAAAACTAGCCTCTAAATTGATCTTTTGCCATTCAAGTAGTAAAGAAGGGTATGTATTTCCGTAGGTAGGCATTGTCATGATTCTTAGACCCCTAGGAACAACTTTTTTATTGATACAGGCTTCCATATGAAAGCGTTGTGCTTGTAACCGCTTAAAGCGGTAAAAGTCATTTTCAATTTCTTTTTTAAGAAGTTTAACTGCTTGTATATTAACCGTTGATGGTGCATTGTCAATCACAGCATGAGAGATGTCTAAATTCATGTCTAGATTCATAAGCGGATTAATATTACCATTAAGAAAGTTGTTTAGCCTTCCGAATTGAAGACATTCAGGAGCTCCTGCTCCTGCCATACTTAGACAATTGTTGCATTCAATACCTTCCATAACTCCCAAGGAAATAACAAAAAAACATACGTAGAAACAAATCCCAAGTAGTGTTTGTGGATAAATCCAAAAAATCCCAGAGTGAAGGTAGAATGCACAGTTCAAACTGATGATCAGTATATATAGTAATCCAAACGAAACAAAGCAGTTAAAACCACAAGTTCTTTAATAAGGTGAGCGCTTTCGCGGTGTGCAAGAACTAATAGACAGACTCACTAGGTATGAGAACAACCTAATAGAACAAAAAAAGAAAAAGTTGTATCGGGACATTGGTGATTTTTCAAGACAAGAAGTGTTTGTTTGGCCAAGACGTACTGAAGATACTAGGAATGATGTTTCACAACGCTCCAGGGTGACTAATGATATTCCACAATGCTCAAGGGTCACTAATTATGTTAGGAATGGACATATGTCTGATATACATGTGCTTCCCACACAGAAAACTCGTCCAGTATCTTCAGGACTAGATGGTAGGTCGTTGATTATTTCTTCCAATCTACGAAACGAGAGCACTACCACTTTAAACATATCGGAGAGTAATTCGAAGGAGGTGCTGCAAGGCGACTCCAAACGTGATGACGTTAGTTTGAAGGAGGGATGTGCCTCCAACACCAATCAACCACTACTGAACATCCCGTGTAATGACGCTGCGGGACCTGAAGAGACTACTCCAGTTTTGTTGGGCCCTGAAGTAACCAACAGCAATGGAGAACAAACAGAAGTAGCATCACCGGAGCACATTAACTCAGTATACACTACACCGAGTGAAATCATTAATGTGCAGGCATTGAATGCAAGTTCTAAAAACAACGTAACCCCGCTATCCAGCGTGGTTCGGCGCAAGATACAGATGGGGAAAGAGGATCAAGTACCACATTTTTTAGATGCTCCTCTCCCCATTCGTACAGGACGGAAAAGATCCATAGAGTTGGACTACTCGAAGGGGGCCAAGAGGAGGGACACATTTACGCAACCTCAGCAACAAACTCTACGGAAATTTTGGGTCCAAGATCCTTAGTGCTCAACATTTCCAAGCACGCTTTATCTCCAGCTGAGGAGAAAGTACTAAGTAAAGGTATGACTTTTGTGCCAACGTCCAGCATGGACGTTAGCCAGGCACTTATTTCTTTGCGCATGTACACGTGTAATGTAGCGTTTAAACTGCTCTACAATTCTGATTCTGATAAATCTCATAAAGGGTTTCATTGCAAAAGTTCCTTCATTCCACACTTACCTCCTAGTGTTGAAATATTTGTTAAGGCAGTTGAACAGTCTATATATAAGAACATGACCCTTTCTAATAGGTTCCAGGCAAATAATCTTACTAAAATTGAAAGAACTGCTCTGCATGAATTGAGTGTGAATGCTGACATTGTAATTAGGCCCGCAGATAAGGGCGGACCAGTAGTGGTACTTGATGTAGATTACTATGTTAACAAAATGTTAAAAATGCTAGACAATTCCTCATACCAAAAAATCAACAAGGAACAGATCTACTCATTACAGCAATGTATATTCTCCACATTAAATGAATGCAAATGCATGGGACTAATTACAGAAGAACTGTACAAGTACTTTTTAGTAGAATTTCCTTTAATTCCTACCATTACAGGTTTGCCCAAAGTGCATAAAAACCTGTTACAACCTGAACTGAGGCCTATTGTCTCAGGGTCAGGATGGCTAACTGAGCCGATATCCATATTTTTGGATAGTGAGTTAAAAAATATTTTGAATCTCTTCACCTATGTACTTCGAGACACTGAACATTTTTTGCGTGATCTATATTTATTTGCAGAGGATTTAAATAACTTGGATGATATAGTACTTGTAACCATGGACGTCCAGTCCCTGTTCACATGCATTCCTAATGTTGAAGGTATACTTCTTGTTCGGGAATTGCTGTTGAAACTAGAGAATTCAAATATCAATACTGTTGATTTGTTGTGCCTTTTACTAGAAATTGTATTAGAAAATAATGTGTTTCTGTTCAATGAAATCTGCTATAAACAAACACAAGGTGTAGCTATGGGCACTAGCTGTGCCAATAGCTACGCCAATTTGGTAATGGTTGCATTTGAAAGATCCAACATTATGATTGATGAACATATTGTGTTTTACAGAAGATTCGTGGATGATTTGTTTTTTCTATGGAGAGGGGACATTGATTCCTTAAATGTTTTTTTTAGTACTCTTAACACCTGAGGATCCTTTCTCAAATTTACCAAGGAATTTTCTGAGAATTTAATACATTTTTTGGATGTAACAGTATCAAAAAATGCCCACAAATTTTCCACTCAAATTCATCGTAAGGCATGCTATAGACCGGCATATTTGTATCGTACAAGCATGCACAATCCAAAAATTTTCCCTAATATAGTGAAAGGACAGGCTATGAGGACTTTGAGACTTTGTTTTCTTGAATCTGATTATAAGCGTGAACTCTCCCTGCTTCAGGAAGGTTTTCTTCAAAGGGGGTATAGCAAGGGAGAAATAGAGAAGGCTTGTATGAACATGGATATTTTAAGAACTACACGAGCGAAACCTTACTTTTCACAGAAAGAGAACATGAGTAACAGTTTGAGCATGGAAACAGATACATCACCAATGGCACCATCCATTACATTACCATTTAGCTCCAATAGACATGTTATTCAACAAGCATTCCATGATAATTGGAATATATTAACAGCAGATGTTAAAATACGGAATATTGTAGGGGACGGACCAAAATTTATATACAAAAACATGAAAAACTTGAAACAACTTTTGTGTCATGCTAATGTAGTTACTCCCAAGTCTCCATCTAATCTGGGGTTTGAAGCAACTAGGAAATGCAATAGTTGCCCACAATGCATTCATATAGATGAGTCACATTACTTCAGGCACCCAGACACAGGACATCTTTGGACTATCAGATGTAACAGTGACTGTGGCGTGAGAAACATAGTTTATGTGGCCCACTGTGTTATCTGTTTTTGTTTCTATGTTGGTAAAACAAACAGAACCCTACGTGAGAGAATCAGAGACCATTATTATTGTTACAGGCGTAAGGAAGAATATAGTGCTGTGGCTAAACATCTTTTACAACAAGGTCATGAACATCAGTTTTTATTTCAGGTACTTTATGTTGAGCCTGAAAATCCACGGTTGGGTAATATAGTAAATAGGACGGAGCAAGCTGAGCTTGATTGGATTTTGAGGTTAGCTGCACACAGAGGTAGAGGTTTGAATGAGCAAGTATCCATCAAACCTCACCTAATAGCCAGGAAATTGAAATAGATATAACTCAGTAGATGTTCACTTTACAGAGTTATATTTACATCATTTTTTATGTACAGTAACATTTGCCTGCTTTAGCCCTGTCCTGTCCACCTTTTTTCCATGGCACTATGGTCATAGTATTTTTGGCTTTGCAACTCATACTAGGAACTAGTTTTATCCATAGTATTTATTGTTATTTGGATCAACACAAGCTTCTCTTCCTGATGCTATCTAAGCTGGAGGCTTGCTTGTATACCAGCGTATTGCATTTATTAGATATCATAAATCACATGTTTTTAACCAGGTTTAAACATATTTTATTTCTATTTTTGTTTTTAATTATGATTGTGTAACATGCATACAAATATGTTTTAAAGTCTGTAGTAAAAGAGCCTGGAACTTAGTATTTTGAACCTCAAGGGCATCCATACTTTGATTCAGTTGTTTAGAGTTTAGGTAATTAAGTGCTGCTAATTGATGTATTATATAAACCTTGTTTGCCATTACTTTTTTGTCTGAAGAAGCGGTGTGTGTACACCGCGAAAGCGCTCACCTTATTAAAGAACTTGTGGTTTTAACTGCTTTGTTTCGTTTGGATTACTATATATACTGATCATCAGTTTGAACTGTGCATTCTACCTTCACTCTGGGATTTTTTGGATTTATCCACAAACACTACTTGGGATTTGTTTCTACGTATGGTTTTTTGTTTTATATATATATATATATATATATATATATATATATATATATATATATATGTGTGTGTGTGTGTGTGTGTGTGTGTTTGTGTGTGTGTGTTTTTGTGTGTGTGTGTGTGTGTGTGTGTGTGTGCACGTGTGTGTTTGTGTATATGTGTGTGTGTGTGTGTGTGTGTGTGTGTGTGTGTGTGTGTGTGTGTGTGTGTGTGTGTGTGTGTGTGTGTGTGTGTGAGTGTGTATATGTGTGTGTGTGCGTGTGTGTGTATATATATATATATTTATATCTATAATATATATATATATATATATATATATATATATATATATATATATAGCATCTATATTAAATCAGCAAACACTTAAAATAGTGAACGCTGATTTATCGACCATTTAAGAGTGAAAGCTGACAATCCCGGAGACAAGGAACAGTGATTTTTTTTCCCAGGGAAAAAAGTCACTGGGCCATTTTTGGAACTTGACTTTGCCATTTCCTCCACTGTGTGTGATCTCGGACTTGGTATATTTAAGTGGAGGGGCACAGCCCTCTATATCAGGGGGGGGTGAAGCCCCCACTTTATTTTTTGCTTTGAACTTTTTTATTTTTTTTTTTGTGGAACAGCGATTTTTTTCCCTGTGAAAACAATCACTGTTCTGTGTCTTTGAGATTGTCAGCTTTCGCTCCTAAAGGGTTGGTAAATCAACATTTGCTATTTTAAGCGTTCACTGATTTAACATAGACCATATATATATATATATATATATATATATATATACATAGGCATAAAAATGATTGCGAGCAATGTAAAATACAGAGCAATGAAGTAGCCTTGGAGTAAATCTTAAATGCAGATATGCCTTTAGGAGTAGGATGTACCATTGCATCAACAACTGGCCTCTGTAACTTAGAAGAGATGTGTAAAATGAAGGCTTGGCTGACCTTCCCTGCCATGGTCACAGCACTTAGTCATGAACATCATTTGAAAAGCATTTTTTGTTATTCTTTCTTCAAAGCATTGCTTTCACATACTTTGGAGCCTCTGTTTAGTTTACTCGTGTCAGGCAAATGTTATGGCTATCAAAGTACAATGGTCAAGGGTAAAGAAAGTACATTGTGGTGACATTCAGTACCTTTAGCAGAAAGATGTAAGGTCTTTAAAATGATAACTGAAAATGGGCTAGTATCTGAAATATGTACAATTAATTCTTACCAAGCAATTTCTCATCAGAACCTCAGGGCAGATAAAATATTTTAGTTTGCCTCTCAGAGTTCAAGAGTGTTGCTGAGCTGAATTATTTTATTTGCATCAGTTAACTTAAATTGCATTTTATATGAAAATTCCTACTTTTTACAGCAAAGTAGCAGACATCATTATCAACAGACATTATATTATGTGACAATATAGGTTCTGACTTTGAGCATAAAAAAGCAGACATGTCTGATTATCATCCCATTCAGACAGCTGGAGTGTGATTTTTTCTTTTACCAAATAATTTGCACCAATCTTATCTTGTGCTGAATTAATTCTCACTGTGGATCTGTGCTTGGGCATATAATATAAATGAGATCCTAGTACACAGAAACATTTTGAATGGCTGAATAAGTCTAAAGCAGGTTTGGATATTTGAATCTATATAAAAATAGAGCATCCTTTAAATTATTGTGTATTGATTTTTCAGGGTGTATTTAGAATATGTTTCTAAGTTCTTAGTTTTGTTTCTGTATTCATGCAATGCTTTTTATAGCTCATTTCAGTACAAACCACAAAGACACGACAGACATTGTAACAACAACTGGTCCCTACCACTGTGTTTATTCCTCTCTCCGCATCAAAGATTATAATCTCTTGTGACATAATTAGATATCTTGTACGGCTGTTCTGTATACTATAGCATGGCACACAGAGATTGCACATATTTGTTTTATATGTATTTATTTACTTACTGTTACACAGATGAATAGAGTACGCCATGCTGGACAAAAGTCAACAGTAATCATGGACAACATTTATGATACAGCACTGACCTATTACAATCCTTGCTCACTGCAACAGTAGCAGAGTGACATAGGTGTTTTGCAACCAGAGAATGACTAGTCTGTTGGAGGGCAAAAATGGGAGACAAAGAACTGAGAGCTGAAAGGCAGTATTCCTCTCCTGCTGGTGGATACAGATTTTGGCCTTAGTTTGGCACTTCCGTATGAAACCTGGATGGTGATTCCATGCCTTGGGGTATGCTATTGAGTCTTAGTAGAGGGTTGGAGCAGTTACCTATCGAGAGCATGAATTGGCATGCATAAAGCATCACAGAATGCTTTACCTCCTGTTTTTATATATATATATATATATATATATATATATATATATATATATATATATCTACCTTACAAGCTCGACACTTCACAAGATCAACATTTAGAACGACGAGACCACAAGACCGATGAAGCAGATAACTGACAACCTGTAATCCCGACAGCGAAAACACGACATGGGAAACGTGTGAGCACAACCCAGTAAGTATGCGATAGTGAGGGATTTAGGGTTAGGGTGCGGGTAAGGTGTTTGTGCAATAGTGAGGGATTTAGGGTTAGAGTGCATGTAAGGTAAGTGTGCAATAGTGAGGGACTTGAGAGTTAGGGTCGGATTAAGTGAGTTAGGGTTAGGGTGCGGGTAAGGTAAGTGTGTGATAGTGACGGACCTTAGGGTTAGGGTTTGGGTTAAGGTTAGTGCATAGATGGTTGTGTGTAAGGTGTAGTGTAGATTTTTAGGTTGTTGGTGTGCTTGTGTTGTGTGTGTGTTGTGTGGAACAGCAAACTTTTTGTTTTGTTAACTGTCGAGATTGTGGTTTGTTGGGCATGTGAACTTTCGTGTTTTTGTGGTTTCATTCTTGTGGTCTCGTCATTCTAAATGTCGATACTGTGAAGTGTCGAGCTTGTAAGGTAAATCCATATATATATATATATATATATATATAACTACACTTTGGGCAGGGGCGGGCATATAATTAAAAAAATCATCACGTGCAGTGCAGCACATCAGGTTAACCAAAATGGACGGTTGAGGACTATTTGCGGTTTGGTTAAGTCGACGAGGACTACTCAACTCACGAACTGAAAAATGGACGGATGGACAGACAGGAATCAGGTGAGAGGTGTGTGTGTGGATTATCGGATTTCAGACTTAGAGTGAGAGGTGTGTGTGTGTGGCCTGGGGAGTTCACACTCTCTTTGGGGCAAATGGTATGGACAGACGTAGCTGTTAAACATTGAAATGGTGTTGTAGTTAAATATAATTATAAGCTTCACACTGCAGCACACAAATCAAAATTTCTTTCCACAGCTTATGTTTCCATGCTTTGTCAGTAAGTCATTTAAATGCTCCATTTTCTCTTGTGTTCCTAGTCACTCCTGAGTACAGCCAATTGAGAATAGTTGTCATTACCTTGTTAGGAGAGACTTGTACTGTATGTAAATGAATACATGTATTAGTTTAGTAGTGGAAACAAAGTGAAATAAATAATTTATTGCTGTAATAGCAGTTTGGCCTCTCTCATAACCTTATGAGTAGCATAAGCCACAAAGTCAGTTGTTTGAGGTGAAGCAGTTCGAAAACTAACAAACCGTTAAACCATATCACATGTTTTCTGTTCTGTAGTCCATTTATATAAAAGTGAAATAAGCTTTTTTTATTTATTTGCATAAGTTCTGCTCGATTTTAGTGCTCTCCAAGATAACACAATTTAGTGTACAACCTACTGTGTGCATAAGCATCTGGTACATACATTTTTTCCACCATGGAACTTATGTTAGAAAAGTGAATAAAATGCAGCTTTTGTTGTTGTTACTGATGCATCAGGGACAGTATATGTCTTAAAATGAAACAGCCATTGTGTTGCTCTTATGGATGAACTTGCTTAGTGTGACCTTCTATCAGTTTTATCTCTTTGGCTGTATAGCCACCAGATGAAGTTTATGTGCCTTTTCCATTAGCATGCACTTAAATCACTGGTGCAGACTGTGGGATAAGTCCCACAACTGCTTTACTATAGCTTGCAGTCAGTTTTCCATAATGTGTTCCTTTAGTCAGTTTTGCTTATATCTGTTCCTCCAAAAAAATGATTACCTGTTTACAATTGCCAAAAGATATGTGGATTTAATCAATGTAACTTTGTTCAGAATGGAAATAATCAACCACAGATGGAAACATATTTTTCAGTTGCATAGATTGGATGTTCTGGCTGCAAATGGTAGAACTTTGGGGGCTAAAGAAGTGACTTATTGCCAAGGCTGAGCAATGCCACATGTAGAATATCTAAAGATGCAGGTGTGGGATGCTGGGAACAGACCAAGAAGATAGTGCAAGGAGAAAGAATTTAAGAATAGCTGGGGTCCCCAAAACATTATAAGGAAAGGACTATAAAACTTTCATACCAAAACAACTGGCAAAGTGAGCAAGTATGCAAGAGGAAGGATACTACTGCAGAGAACCCATAGAATGGAGGGCTTGCATCCCTTTGGTATCAGGTTTAATTTTACAGTGTTTTGTACTGAAATCGTAATAGGTTCAAATGTGTCATTTAGGAGAAAGAAAGAAAGAAATATTGACTTTCATGATTTAAAATGTCACTAACTCATAATGTTTGACTAGGTAGTAAGTTTATGGCTTTTTACATGGACTGGCCACCCAGCGTTGAGAACTTTGGCTCTAGATGATTGCCACTGTTGAACTGACACAAAAATGGGAAAAAGGATTTTTGGATAGATGGATCCACAGTAGCAGTTATCCTGAATGAAGGACATTTGGTAGGACTTCGAGAAACCAGCCTTCAGTCAACAAGTACCTTGGAACTGTAAGGTTCTAAGTGCCCAGTCCTACTGTTTATTCTTAACTTTTAAAAGTAACCAATGTTAATTTATTTTTCTGCATTGATGTAAAGTATATAAAGTGATTTTGATAATATTTTATTATATACAAATATGCTCAGTTAATTAGTCATATTAAAGTGGATGATGTTAGTGTTATGTTATTGCACATTATACAATGACTCCCCATCAATATTCCAAAACAATCAGCGTGCCTATTGTAAATCAGACTTATACTAATGGAAAACTATTTCCATTAGTTTACACTGTATATATTCACTTAAAAATCAGCTGATTTTCCCTTTGGGACATGTGACTCATATGTAAAGAATGCTGATTACTGTGGAAATAAGTCTTCTTATTTGTCTGGCTATTTTCTAAATGGTCCTATGTGTCCTTGAGAGACAGTCACACAGAACAATGAAACACACAACAAACAAAAATCTAGCAAACTATGCAGTAGTCAAATTTTTTTATGAAAGGAAACATGAATGCAACAAATGAAGTAGTTCTTCTGTGATGTGATTCTTGGTTTCGGCACCTTCTTTGCAGAGTTGGCATGCTCCTTCATGTTTGCATGGGTTTTCTGTGAGTGGTCGTGTTTCTTCCCACATTCCAAAGACATGCAGTACATGAACTGGATACTCTAAACTGGCCATATGAGTGAGTGTGTGTGTATGTGTGTAGTTTAGAAAAACACATGATGGGTGAACACTGACTATATAATTGTCACTGTTGATGTGAAACCCTAGCTTCATGTATAAAATAGTAAAAAGGGCTGTGGATGGATGTCAGTGCCAGCCATCATTTGATATTGTGCATGCAGATGTCAGCTGGGGTGTTGCAATGAGTTCTCTGCATGTGCATAACAGCAACATGCTAAAATACATTATTATAGTAATTGTTTATTCTCCAATTTGATCAAAGTCAAGTATCTAATGACTATATAGTAACTATAGTGGTTAAAGCTGGTGGACATGTGTATGTGTATGGAGAGAACATTAGGTTGCATTGCATGCATTTGTCAGCAACCAGATGAAATACATAGCTGTGGCCATTATTTATTGATTTATTTAACCAGACACATCAGATGAATTCCCAGTCATGTGTGTATGAGGAATGGAGGGGGGGACTTTATAGACTGACAGCAGTGACATGAAGTAAATCACAGTGTCATTATTTATTTACTCATTTATTCAGTCACAACTGGTTATCTAAGATGCTCACATTCTATAAAGTGGCTATAATTAGGGGCATGGAGGCAGTCTGAAAAAGAAACAAATTCACCCTTGCTGTTATTTAATAAGAGCCTTATATTCAGGTTGGCATGGAAAGTGTGTGTTTGAGTAAATCAAGCTGAAAATTCATTAATCTTACCTTAAATAGAAATATAACTTGACTGACGGGGCAAATATCTGTTTGAGAAAATAAAGCTAAAAACTCATTACTATGACCTGTGTTACTATTGTGGAATCTCAGTAATTACTGGACATTACACTTAAAAATCACATGTGTAATTCCAGAATTTAATGTGTTGGATTTCATAATATTGCAGTCAAACCTTTTCAACCACATCATATGTCAGAAATAAAGTGTCCTTTTCATAATAGCTCTGGCACGTATTTTAATGAATAGGATGACTTTTGGAATACTGTTTAGCATGTGGACTAGTTTATAGCTAGTTATTTATATAAAATTATAACCATGTTCAGTGCTGACCCTGCTGTAATATATCCCTGCCCCATTTCAATAAGCCCTACCATTGCAGTTGTTTATGCACCCTTACTCAGAAGTCACCAACTGCCACTGTAAATTGTGGAAAATGCTTCAAAAATTATTGGACTCCATGGGAAAATGCAACCTGTAGCCAATAAAACTTGAAATATTGAAGTCCTGAATACATCGTTTACTGTCAATATAAATATACTTGTTACATCCACTTTGACTTCTGCAACCAGACTTTATCTTAACTTTATTATACCTTCCTTTATTTCTAAATATTTATTTTATTATTTATTTATTATTTATTTTTTTTTATTATTTATTTATTTATTTTCTGACATACAGCACTCTGTTTTTGCTGGACACTTTTGTGGTATTGTGCAAAGGTTTAGTCATTGTCCCCATCCTTAGAATAACTGAATTGCATGCCCAGATGTGTTTTTACTTATTCTTTAAAACACAGTGAGTACCTTTATGTGAACCAGATTAACTTGTGTGCTCTATTCCCAGTGACGGATTTAACATACCAAATACATGCCGAGCAATCAACTGCACTGTGATTTTTTATAACATTCTAGCATCTCTGTAACTCTGGAACAGATTTCACACAGTGATTTGTTTTATTAAAGCTACTTGCTCTGTTAATACTGGATTCTTTCTTTTCCATATAGATGCAATTTCATTTAAGTCTTGCAGACAGAGTGCATTAATTTGCATTAACTAGTTCAAAGTTATTCTACAAAAAGGACTGTCATGTTGTCTTCATCATGAAGAATGTATCAGGCTTACTGATTTGTTTTTTGTGCCTTTCTCATTTAAATATAAAAGACACCTCTCATTACACATTTATTTTTCTATGTATATTTTGTTATTTTGTACATTATTTCAAGAAATCCTACAAGATGAGTGCACCATTATTATGTCTAACTACACATAGTTGATTTGACATCCTCCATACTGCAGGAGATAGTTCATTATTCATTTATAAAAATAGTTGCATAATAAATAAGATCCATTTGCGAAAGGGCCGACACCCTTTCACTGCACACCACAGGGCTAAGTAAGATTTAATAAAACCTGTTATTGTGATGCAAAAAATACAGCACAGAATGTATTAGGCTAATAATTCCCAAACTCCCATGTGATGTCACCTCCCTTGAGCAGCCGCACTGACATAATTTTTCATACTCCATTTCAGAATAAAGTCAAACTGGAGTAATACTTTAAAAACAAATCACAAATACCTATTATCCACAGTTAAGGAATTTTTAAATAGATGGAATAAAATGTATTTCATGATAGAAGAAAGACTGTCATTAATAAAAATGATCATATTTCCAAACTTTAATTGCCTCCCCATCCAAAAAGTTAATGAAGCAACTAAATTCTATGTTAATAAATTTCCTATGGTTTCCTCAAAAGCCAAGGATCAACCATGCTTGGCAGTACAGAAGCTGGAAAGATGGGGGAATAGCATTCCCAAATTTATAACTTTATACGGAATCGACCATACTTAATGTGATGAGCCAATGGTTAAACTCCAAATATAGTTCTAATTGGAAAAGTCTCTCTGTAAGTATCTTATTATCTGACATAGACACAAATATTGACAATAATATGTTCTCAGAAAATAAAAAAATCATCCTTGTTGTCAAAGAACATTTCTACAATACCAATAAGAATAAAAACAATTCTCTTTTCACTAATTATATATTAGATAATTTTAAAAAGATAATAAACAAAAATCATATGACAAAAAGCTTAATATTTTTAATATTTCCCATAGCATACCATGAAGACATGTCTGGACTCTTTCAACGTATCTAAAATAAAAGTAATGGAAGAAAATGGCTTAGTTTTCTAGCACCAGTTTCTCTGCAATAATAATATCCACGAACCATGTTCTCTTATGGCCAGGTATAATATAAAGCACAACAACTGCTTGAACATACACATATTTAGAGAATACATAGTCAATGAATTCAAAATATGTCATATCACCAGCACAACACCTTTACCTAAAATACTTTCTCTTCTTTGTGAAATAAACACTTTGCACAGTAATAATATTCTGTCATTGTCAAGTATACATAAATCTTTAAGAACCAATATGCAAATCTCAGAAGACTCCTTATGGAATTTCACAGAGAGAATAAACAAATCCATTTTTTCAGATAGTGATAAAGAATTAGTACTTAAATAAATTAGTAGCACAACATCATCCCCTTCTTGGAAAATCTTCACTTGGAAATACATCCATAAGAGCTTTATTACCCCAAATAAGATGAACATGATATCAAAAAATAATCTTAATAAATGTTGGAGATGTGAGGAAATACTTTGTGCAGTTTGGGTACACATGTTTCTTACATGTAAAATAGTTACTCCATTCTGGATAGAGTTCAGAAATTTCATTAAAGCATTGTGGTCAGACAAGTGTAAAGTATCTGACATTATTACTGTTCAATGCACCAATACCAACACATATCCCCAAAATACAGGTGCACCTTCTTTGGTCGTTGCTTGCAATTGCAAGAAAAATCAATAGGACAAATTGGAAATGTAAAAAAAATCCTATCATTTACAGATTTTTTACTATTAGCTAAACTTGTATGTAATAGGGAGTTGCAAACTATTTCAGAAAGAACTACTAAGATAACACATCAGAAATTAACTTGGTTGAAGCTTGAAAAACTACTAGATAAAATGTAATCACAACAATGACATTATATCTGTTATGGACATTGTGAATAGTTACTGTTCCATGTTATGATGTTTTTAAGACACATATTGTGCATATTTATATATCATATTTCTTGTATTATTTTATTTCATGAAAATCAATAAAAAATGTTAAAAAAAAAAAAGAAATCTGCTGAGTTGCTGCACCCCTCTGTGCAACATATTCTACTCCTTCATGCCTTTCTTCCTTAGTCCCCCTAACATGCATCTGCTCTCTATCATTCCCTACACATCAGGGTAGATTGTCAGATACTACTGATGGAGAACAGCAGCTCATGAAAACAAAACACGAACGCATTAAGGATACTGATAGAATAATAAAGTACCAGTGAAGAGAAATGTCGGGTCATCACTTCTGCCTTGAGAAACTAAATTCATCAGAAAGGGCACAGTTTTCTCTTTTTTAAGGGGCTTGGAGTTGTGGAGATTCTATGCAACATCTAACCCTAATGACTCCTATCTGCATACCAGTGATTAGGAAGACATAATGGGACAGAGTGGGTGACTAAGTGTTATGTAAGTCAACCAGCTACTCATTTCATATTAGGTTCACTGTTTCTGTTGTTTTACTTGATGTTTTTGGACAGGATTGCAATAATACTGGAAAGTTGTTCCATTCATATTCTGGATGAAAACTCAGACACAAACAACGAATCCTTGTTTGTAGACCTGTGTTCCCTGTTTGTGCTATAGACCAGACAGTGACCATGTCAGTGTTTATTTTGGCTGATCATCTGGTTCATGTGGATTGTGCTATCTATGGAAAGCTGGGGGTATGTTGTTGTGAGACTCTTATCTTGCTATGTGCTTTAAGTCATTGGAATCATCTTACTGCCTGAAAAATATGCTTCTGCATTAATAAGATATCAACAAAGCTCCTTTGGTTTGTGAAGTCCTGCAGAGAAAGGGTGACAAAACATGGCAGAAATTCTCTTTGTTATGATGAGAATTGGTTATCTCCTTCAGTACCTATTGTGGCCTTGATATTATACATCTGTCTTATTCCTGCTCTTTTCTGAGGAAATGATAACCTAAACCTATCACAGTTATAACAAAATATTGTCATGTTTTATGATCCTTGTTATTTAGAATGTTTATGCAATGTATGGACAATGACTGCTATTGTTTATTACTATAAAGGTCTTTAACCAAATTAGGGGGTGTTATGTATCATCTATCCTTCAAAACACCTAAATGCATATCAGTGATTACCAGCATCACATGCATAATATTACATATTCATAATTAATTGATGACATTAGTGACATCATATGTCATGTGGTCTTCATGGGATATACATTGGGAAGGTGAATGAACCTGGTTGACTTCTTTGAGGCAGTCACCAAAGCCGTAGACGAGGGTAAGGTGGTTCACACAGCCTATCTTGACCTTGCCAAGGCTTTTGACACCATCCCCCATTCTGGAATTATAGCTAAACTCACTAAACTAGGTATAAATTCCTATGTCACAAGATGGGTTGCCAACTGGCTCACTGACAGAACTCACACTGTAAAAGTTGCAGACGCCAAATCTGACTTCAAACCAGTGACAAGTGGAGTACCACAGGGTTCAGTCCTGGGACCTCTCCTGTTTGGTATCTGCTTCGCTGAAGTACAGGCTAACACAGAAGGCCTCTGGCTAACGAAGTTCGCAGATGACTGCAAACTAGGAGCTATAGTCGAGTCCCCAAATGATGTCTACATCCTACAGAAGGGCCTCACTGAGACAGATGCCTGGTGTCAGAGCCATGGCCTCAAGCTCATTGCCAAAAAGTGCATTGTTATCCTCTTTGGTAAAAACTCTACACCCATGAACTACCACATAGGCAGCAGTCTTCTTAATGCTGAATGTGTGATAAGAGACCTTAGGACCCAGGTGGACAGTAGTCTCTCCTTTGATTATCACATTACCACAGTAGTCTGGAAATCCTTCTACATGGCACAACTCATCACAAAAGGGTTCTCATCCAAGAAAAAAGAGGTCATTGTTCCCCTCTTCTCAACACTCATTAGACCCATTATAGAGTACAATGCCCCCTTTTGGAATGTACCTCACAAGACATCTGTAGCAGCTGGAAAGGCCACAGAAGTACCTCACAAAGAGGATTACTGGCCTCAAACAGATGCCCTACACTGACCGTCTCAAAAAACTCCAGATTAACTCTGTAGCATATCACCTACTCTGAGGTGATCTCTGCCTAACATATAAAGCTATGTCAAACCCAGAGCTGTTGGACATGCTACACCTAAAGAAATCCCAATCCCTCTGAGCTACACGCTCTAGGGACCTAAACCTTGTCAACACAATAAACAGGATATGCTGGAGGGATAGATCCCTGTCCCAGAGACTTCCCATACTCTGGAACAAGCTACCCATCTATGTCAAGCAATGTTCCTCATTAACAATCTTCAAGAAAAATCTTGATGAGTGGATGGGAAATAGGAAATACACCCCGGGGATCACTTCTGTGGCTCTGCTTGACAGGGGCACAGGAAATTAACTTTCTTGGGTTGGCATAAGACAGGGAGCTTTGTTGGCTAGGCTTACTTTGGTCTTTGGGCCGATAGCCTAGTACCTACCTGTGAACCTATGAATGTAATCTTGCAAGATGGAATACCAGCAGCCTTGCTGTGCACCAACAGGTGAAACAAGAATGGTGAGGATCACTGCTTTTAGCTGTTGCCATAATGAATGATATGTGCCTGCATGTGCATTTTAGATTTATCTGAACATAAATATGTTTGTCTTTTGTAAAAATACATCTTACATATGTGCGACAAAGGGATTGGGTGGGGTTATGTTTGTCATGAATTCCCTTCCATTTCTTCAAGTGTTAGTTCCCCATAGCTTCATTTGGAAGGAGCTTCATGAAACGTAGCAAAGAAAAAAATAGATTCATTTTTATTACAGATGGCTTAACTCAACTCATCCCATCTTACAGAGACACACACACACACACACACACACACACATATCTATATCTATATCTATATCTATATCTATATTTATATCTATACCTATATCTATATATATCTATATCTGTATCTGTATCTATTTCTATATCTATATTTATATCTGTATCTATATCTGTATCTATCTATCTATCTATCTATCTATCTATCTATCTATCTATCTACCTACCTACCTGTCAACTTACAGAATCAAATCCTTGATTAACATTTATTAGGATGAGCACTTTCCTCAATTAACCAGCGTCATCAGATTAGCAATTAAAACATTAGCAGAGGCTCTTATTTAGGTAGTTGGACAAGGGGCTGTGGAAGGATAACTTTATTTCATTGAATGAGATTTTAAACAGAGCCATCACATTCATCCTTGTAGTAAGCTCGGGGGCTGGATGGTATTAAAATCTGTTTTGCATTCCATGGAAATCAGATTGTTCCCCATTGTTAGTTCAGGCACTCAATTTTATTAAAACCTGCTTTGCTTATCAGACCCCTCGGTTGTAGCCCTTTTTTAAGCTGATTTCTTCTTCAGTGTTTGACCCATACCCCCTTGCTTTACAGAAGTAATTCATTTTCATTAATTACAGAGTCAAGCTTATTTGAAGTATATTTATTTTGTCAGTTATAAAAAAATTGAAACACAGTAATAAAGAGGTTTTTAAATAGATTTTAGGAACTGGAATATTGCAAAATAATCAGAGAAGCCATTATGTGGCCAGGATATTCTAAGTATCTAGGGGAAGGTGCTAGATCATTTTACAGGGGACCTTCTGTGTTGGGTCTATTTCCTTTATCTCATCACAAGAGTCATGTTTAATAAAAATACGACCCTTTAGTTTTAATAGCTTGCATGAACGGGGTCTAATGCTCAAACATGGTCTGCTTTTATGGAACATATTAATAATTTTCAAAAAATTAAGAAATAATGGATAGTAGTAATGGTGAGAGACCCTTTATTACCTGCTTGTACAAGGCTTGTGACTCAGAACTTCTAACTATGTTGTTAAAATTTGTATATTACTTAAAATATAGTAAGTGACCAAAAGTTTCCCCATTTGGATAGGCCTCATGGCTGAAATCTTTCTGAGTGGTAGCCATAGTGTTTAAAAGCCCTGTGATAGTGTGTAAATCTAATCTGCTTTAGACAACATAGGTAAAACGTAAATCTTTTCAACCCCCCAGAATAGACTAGTTATATGAATTAGTATATTTTTCCTGTTGATACTCAAAGCTATCACAGTTGCTATGTTAAATTTTATACTATTCTGTATAACATTATAAAATTCAGTACAATGACTGCATATTTCTCCTTGTTTTGTCGACTTTGTAATAACATGCTGTGGAATGTTTTTATTTTCAATATATTTCCTTTTCTACATCTTCCAGGATTGTAATAATCATAATATACTGATTGTTAATCTAAGTTTTATGTATGTAATTTTTTAATAATATACAATCGTTGTTGTAAGGTCATTGTGCCAGGAACATGGCTAAATTAATCTATGGAGCCTTCTACCTTCCAAGTTAACAAAGACAAGAAACAAAAAAATAAATAAATACAATTCCTCTTGACTTAACCAAATTGATGACCACTTAAGCAGAATGCTTACTATATAATATTTCAAAAACAATCAACAGATATTATGTGCATGACCCAAAACTAGAAACCAAATGAAGTGCGCAGGACCAGAATGACCAGAAGGATTCATCACATTCATAATTAGTGTTTCTCTTTCCAAAAATCCACCAAGCAATGTTTGAAAACAAAAAATGTTATTCTCATTTCAACCATATTAAACATGCTCTCTCCAAAGTGAACTTCCCTGAATACTTATATATCTGAACTTCTATTCCACTATATTGAACAAACTGCATATATTATTCAGTAATTACATACCCCGTTATAATCCTCCTCTTTTCACATGCACCTCATAAATCTGAAGACAATTTCCTAATGAACCATTAAGGATCACCCTTTAAAAGAGCACATGCCAATCTTCCATCAGGTACTCAAGTCGTTTTTCAACCCTACCTGTGAATTTTCTGGTGAAAAGCATAGCATCTACACTGTGGAATGAAACGGGCTAATAACTCTGAGTGTCATAGCCATCCTCCCTCTTTAGAAAACATTAGTAATGTAGGAATCCTGATTGACACAGGATCCCCCCCCCCGGAAGGTTTTTTAAACAACTCCTTCAACTTCATCTCTCTTGCCATAAAACACCTTTTTACAATGTATATTAAAATCATTTTCAACATATTTTTATCTCTTTTTAAGGATATAATAGAGCTTCTTATCTTTTCCACCATCACTTTACACTTTTCACTCCTTCTCTACCTGATTTCCTCCTCAGACATATTCCGCCTGTGGTGCTCGTGCACTGGCCCAGTAACAAAGGAGCCTCAATCCTCTCCACTAACACCAGTGAGGGGCATCCACATTGGGAAGGATAACAAGTACACACACAGTAAAGTAGAATTTACCTTAAGAGCACACAGAGATCACAGTCAATCCAGGACTAGTTTCTCCCTTTCTCTCCAGATCCCTAATAAGACTCCCCACTGGCACAGCTATAGTGTACAGGTCTCAGCAGAGTGGTCAGACTATAACATCCAACATCCTCTCTGTCCAACCAGTGCTTCATGTCCCTGCCCAAGTAGGTGACACACACACACGCACACACACACACACACACACACACACACACACACACACACACACACACACACACACACTTTGAGATATGAGTTATATACAAACACACAGACACTCCTAGGAAAGGGTGGAACAGGTTCTCCAACTATGCCCCCTTCTCTGCCCAGGCTATAAGGTAGAAAGCACTGCCACCAACCACTAATATCAGCTTCTAATAAGGCCCTTACCAAAGGGTGTCCAGTTTTATTGTGCAATATTATTATTATCCAATTAGTAAGTATGATGAACAGTAAGGTTTATTGGAGTGGCTTGGGCAGTATCACTATATATATGCAATGTACTTTAGAGTTTAAATTATCTCTACACAAAACAGCCATAGTTGAAAGGTTTAAAAATATTTAATAATAAGTAATAAAAACACAAGACAAATCTCCTCATTTCAACACAGTCCTAGTCAAGAGTTCAGACATTACAGGAAAATGCTTAAAATAATACTGTAGAATAGTCTGACATAAATAGAGAAAACAGGTAGGCCAAACTTACTATTTTCTATCTATTTCTAAGAGAAACAATGTTCTAAATAACGTACGTACATACAGAGCAAATACAGAGAACTGGTGAGTAGATCTGTTCAGGTTCAGACAAAATCCAAAATGCTCTGATTCTGTCTCTCTGAAAAAGTCTTAAATTGATAATACATCACTGCTGACTCATTTTAGATTACGTCATTCTTGACACTTCTCTGGTTTAATTTCCCAAGCTAACAGAAACTCAGAGTTTAACGGTTCTTTGATCTTGCACCTGGTCAGGAAGCCACAGCAATAAAATATATTATACATGTAAAATCTACTAATTAACTGTGGTCTCAAAACAATACAATGAATTTGTTGGTCCAGACATCACGGCTCTGAGTTTGAGATCAAACAGTCATACATTGCGTGGCTTATTAGCTTTCTTCCAGCAGAGTGCACTGTGGTTAAATTTTTGAAGGTCAGTACAACATATAGTTTAATCATAACATATAGTTCTCATTTACATTTGTAAAACCAGCCACTGGATTATATTAATATTTACAATTCACATATAATTATTTACAAGATTCTATCAGGCTGGGCTGGCAGCCTTTCGTTTCTTCCACATTTCTCCCCTCCCAGAGAACTCAAGCTATTTTTTCAAGTGACCTTTGAGAAATGTTGCTTGAGAGGGTTAGGTCTATCTGAGTATACCTTACCCCATTCCTTGTCTTAAGAGCCCATCTGCATTGGCATTGCTAATCCCACTGTGGTGCTGCACTTACATTTCATATGCTTGCAACCCTAGGCTCCAGCTTAGTAACTTTGCATTTTGCTGGCTGCTTCGGTGTAACCATGTTAGGGGATTGTGATCTGTAACTACAGTGAATTTTCTTCCATACAGATAAGGCTGATGTTTCTGCAATGCCCACAGTATGGTTAGACATTCCTTTTCTGCAGCTGCATAGCATGCCTGTCTGGGTTGGATCCTATGACTGAGATAAACCACTGGGTGCTCTTTTCCCTCTGATGAAATCTGGCTAAGTACAGCCCCCACATGGTTTTAAGCATCCACTTGCACAACATATTCTTTGCTGTAATCTGGACTGGCTAACACATGGGGGTCCTCCCAAAGCTTCTTTAAGCTTCTGGAATGCCTGATCCCATGCTGGGGTCCCACACTACCTTATCTGGCCTGTTCTTCCTTGTCAGGTCTGTGAGTGGCGCAACTATGGTACTATAACTAGGAATGAACTTTCTGTAGTACCCTGCTGTCCCTAAGAATGCCCTCACCTGCTTTTTGGTAACAGGTGCAGGCCATGCCTGAATGACTTCTAGTTTGGCAGGTTCTGGCCTAATCTTACCATTCCTCACTCTATGTCCTAGGTAAGAGACCTCTGCCATACCCACCTGACATTTGCTTGGCTTAGTGGTCATCCCCTGATCTTCCCTTTCTTTTTTCCTGGAAATATATTTCCAGTCCTTATGGATGCTGATTCAGTTAGATGGATATCTATACCAGTGAACATTCTCACATTTTATCTCAAGTGCTACTAATGAAAATGTAATGAGTAGTTTAGAATCTATGGAAAGTGAAAACATTATCATACTACACTGAACAACTGAGGTTTCTTACTGTATGAGGAATTCAATAAAATTGTTAGGAAGAAAAGATATGTTCACATTACTTCTGTTTCCTGCTATGCATAATTAAATGAATTAGGAGAATGATCATTACAAGTCATTTTAAATATCTGAAAAATGAGACCCCCGGATGTCTTAAAACATGAAAAGGCAGAGGTTTGTTTAGTATCCAGATTAAACTGCTGTCAGCCACCTTATTGTGACTGGTTAAGATGGCTGTAGGCAGAAACTACTTTTTTTTGCAGTTTATTATATACTTTCCATTATGTTTAGAGGGGAACACTACAGTTGTGAAGGACGTACCACCTTCCACACGTTCAGACCAACTACTATGCAGGATAGGAAAAAAGGTGGAGATGTATCAGTCTACATCCAGAAGAGATTCGCATCAAGGCTGGTAAAGCAGAATGATGCAATAAAGCTTCTTCATATACAAATAACCATCATAAAGGTCCCATGCCATATATTAGCTAGCTATAGAATTCCCTTTATTGCACAAGAAAGCCACAGCTTCTGTCTGCAGGAAATAGAATCACAAAGTATTAAACCCGATACTATTTTCCTAGATGATCTAAACTATCCAGTTAGAGGTTGGGAAACCTACACCATCACCGCTAGTGCAAAAAGCACAGTGATTCCTGGACTTTCTTAATACACAATACAGTTCTAACCTTGCCCCCTCTCACCTTTGTCTGTCAGTCAAGATATACCTGAAACTGGTTTGCCTTCAGACCAAGTCTCAAAAGTGCGATTTAAAGCTAAAAATACTGCATCAATGAGTCCTGTCAGTATCCCTGGATGCACCTTAAATATAATAAAGCATAATATAGCCGCACCCCTAATAACAGTGCTCAGCCTCAGCCTATGTACAGGTTTTATACCAAGTGAATGGAGAGCAGCTACTGTCATTCCCCTGCATATGAGGTGACCTTCCACATACATACGCACTCACAGACCCATAAGTCTGACCAGCCTCATATGTAAAGCCATGGAAAGACTTATAGAATTAGTCAGCCAGAACATAGGGAACCTGTCAGCCACCTTATTGTGACTGGTTAAGATGGCTGTAGGCAGAAACTACTTTTTTTTGCAGTTTATTATATACTTTCCATTATGTTTAGAGGGGAACACTACAGTTGTGAAGGACGTACCACCTTCCACACGTTCAGACCAACTACTATGCAGGATAGGAAAAAAGGTGGAGATGTCTCAGTCTACATCCAGAAGAGATTCGCATCAAGGCTGGTAAAGCAGAATGATGCACTAAAGCTTCTTCGTATACAAATAACCATCATAAAGGTCCCATGCCATATATTAGCTAGCTATAGAATTCCCTTTATTGCACAAGAAAGCCACAGCTTCTGTCTGCAGGAACTAGAATCACAAAGTATTAAACCCGATACTATTTTCCTAGATGATCTAAACTATCCAGTTAGAGGTTGGGAAACCTACACCATCACCGCTAGTGCAAAAAGCACAGCGATTCCTGGACTTTCTTAATACACAATACAGTTCTAACCTTGCCCCCTCTCACCTTTGTCTGTCAATCAAGATATACCTGAAACTGGTTTGCCTTCAGACCAAGTCTCAAAAGTGCGATTTAAAGCTAAAAATACTGCATCAATGAGTCCTGTCAGTATCCCTGGATGCACCTTAAATATAATAAAGCATAATATAGCCGCACCCCTAATAACAGTGCTCAGCCTCAGCCTATGTACAGGTTTTATACCAAGTGAATGGAGAGCAGCTACTGTCATTCCCCTGCATATGAGGTGACCTTCCACATACATACGCACTCACAGACCCATAAGTCTGACCAGCCTCATATGTAAAGCCATGGAAAGACTTATAGAATTAGTCAGCCAGAACATAGGGAACCTCCAAATAAAGGACCTGTCCCATACTGGATCCATTAATGGCAGATCATGCTTACTCAACCGGGTGAATTATTTTGAAAAGTTTACCAAAGAAATTGATGAGAACAAAATGGTATACACCACCTACCTCAGCCTGACCATCGATTTTGACAGACCAATAAAACCAAGACGCTCTCCTCCAAAATAAAAAAGCCAATCTGGTGGTCACCTGCCATAAACAAACTCTATAACAGAAGGAGGAAACTGATGCAAAATAAAGTGAAGTCCCAAGACTGGAAAAACTCCCTTATCAGCCTCAACAAAAACCTGAGATCCCTCATCAAATCCTGTAAAGCTAGCTATGAAAACAGAATTACAGCAGATAGTAAAGACAACCACAAGACCTTCTATAGTTATGTAAAGAATCTCCATGGCAATACCCAGATTTGCCCTGAGCTACTGCACAATGGCACCACCTATACCGAGCCAGCAGATATTGCCAATATACTGGCCGACAGATTCAGGGCCAACTTTACACCCCCCGCCCCAAAGGACCAATCATAATACCAGTAGATTGCCAGGCACCCAGTATTACTGCTGCACAGGTTAAAACAGCACCGTCCAAGGCCAAGAATACAGCCTCAATGGGACATGACAATATCCCTGGCTGTGTCCTACATGAACTACAGAGTGAACTAGTGCCTCACCTATCTACCCTGTTCAGTCACAGCCTCCCCTCAGGCTTTGTCCCTACCAAGTGGTGCACTGCTACAGTCATCCCTCTCCACAAAGGAGGAGCAACTACAGACCCTGGGAACTATCGCCTCCTTCGCCTGATGAGTCTGATATGCAAAGCTATGCAATGCATCTTCATGGACCTAATAAACAAGGATACAGGGTATCTCCAAACTCTGGTTTCCACACAGTTTGGTTTTGTGAAGGGTAGATCATGCCTGCTCAACCTGGTCAATTTCTTTGAGTCAGTCACCAGAGCTGTGGATGAAGGCAAGGTGGTGCATACAGCCTATCTTGATCTGGCCAAGGCCTTTGATACAATTCCCCACTCAGGAATCATAGAAAAACTCATTAAGCTAGGCATCAACCCCTATATCACTAGATGGGTTGCAAACTGGCTCACAGATAGAACCCACAATGTGGAAGTAGATGACTCCAAGTCAGACTGCCGACCAGTCATGAGTGGAGTCCCACAGGGTTCAGTCCTGGGCCCTCTCCTATTTGGTATCTACTTCTCTGAAGTCCAGGCCAACACGAAGGGACTCTGGGTGACAAAGTTCACAGACGATTGCAAGTTGGGAGCCATTATTAACTCCCCAAGTGATGTTGACGTCCTACAGAAAGGCCTCACTGAGACCAACGACTGGTGTCAGAACCATGGCCTTAAGCTCAATGCCAAAAAATGTGTCATCACCCCCTTTGTGAAAAACCCAGTTCCCATGAATTACCACATCGATGGTAGTCCACTGACCACAGAAGGCATTATAAGAGATCTGGGAACACAGGTTGACAGCAACCTCTCTTTTGACCACCACACTGCCACTGTGGTCAGAACATCCTTCTATGTGGCACATCTCATTACTAAGGGTTTTGCTTCCAGGAAGAAAGAGATGATCATCTCCCTGTACTCTTTCCTTATTAGGCCAATCATCGAGTACAATGCCCCATTTGGTATGCATCTTGCTAGACACCTGCAGCAACTGGAGAGGCCACAAAAGTACCTCACAAAGAAGATCCTTGGCCTTAAACAAGTTGTCCTTAATGGACAGAATCAAAAAACTACATCTATTCTCTGTCTCATATTGCCTACTTAGAGGCGATCTCTGCTTGACTTACAAAGCCATGCCTGACCCAGCTCTGTTAGAAATGCTACATCTAAAGAAATCCCAATCCCTCCGCACCACACGCTGCAGAGACCTCAACCTCATTACTACAATCAATAGAACATCCTGGAGGGACAGATTCATAACCCAGAGACTGCCCATGCTATGAAATAGACTTCCCATACATGTCAAGCAGAGCACCTTACTGGTCCTCTTCAAGAGAAATTTTGATGAGTAGATGGGAAATAGAAAATTCACCCCGGGGATCTCTCCAGTGGCTCTATTCGACAGAGGAACTGAGACCTAAGGTTGGGAGGCACAATGCCAGGGTAATCCTATGGGCTAGGCTTGTAAAGGCTCCAGGGCCATTAGCCTAGTACACACCTATGAACCTATGAAGTTAATGGATGTGATTGATCCAGCATACTTAATACTAAACTTATTAATGAGACCACTGTGAACACATTTGTTCTGATTTTGAAAGGACACAGAACTGTTTTGAAGATTAGCATGTAATAATATATATAATGATGACATGATTCCAGAGAAGGTGATTGTTCTTTCTTTATAATTATCCATCTTTCTGCACACACTGATCTGACTAAAAACAGGCTTTCTATGGTACTGTTTTGAATTCTGATGAACAGTCCTTTCTGATGGACTATGACAGAAACAGAAGTTTGCTACTCTTTGCTTTTCAACCAGAAATCAGAATAGATATCAAAATTAAAAGATGACCTGCATATCTTAGTAGCAAGTGCAGCTTTTCTGGCAAGGCCTTGGTATTGTGAATAGGTAGAAAAGTACCCCATTGTTAAGGGGAGAACAGCAGAAATAAGTGTACCCAGCCTCATGTTTCCTTAGGCTGTTTTGTTCTTTCTTTCCACATGCAGTTTCTTTCAAT
This sequence comes from Protopterus annectens, assembly GCF_019279795.1. Taxonomy (NCBI): domain Eukaryota; kingdom Metazoa; phylum Chordata; order Ceratodontiformes; family Protopteridae; genus Protopterus; species Protopterus annectens. Next base: position 435,565,494 of record NC_056725.1, read on the forward strand.
GTATGCATATGTGTATCTCAAGAAATATATATATATATATATATATATATATATATATATATATATATATGTATATATATATATATATATATATATATATATATATATATATATATATATATATATATATATATATATACTTTTTTTGCAAGCTGATGAAACCTGAGTGATTTCTGGAATTCAAGGTGAAATGTTCATAAGCTGTGATTGATTGGATTAAACAAATATTTACTTTTATTTATCTTTCTGATAACACCATTTTCTGAGGCAGGCACAGACTTTGCTTGTTAATTCTGAAAGACCTTTGATAGTTATTTAGATTTAGACAGGATGACAGTTTGTATATCAGTGGCTGTGGTAAGATGTGAGTTTAGCAGGTTTACCTCACATCACCTAAAACCCATCTGACTGACTTTCATTTCATGGAGACCAAATCACCTAATTTTCAAAATACTGAAAAGTCATTTGACTGAATCTCATTTCACTGAATTGTAATCAGTAGACATGATGTGGGTTTCCATTCAACTGTGACTTGTTTGTGATAAAAAGAATTTCTGTAACTTACAGTGTTGACTGACAGAATACCGATAGTCATGTCAAAAGTAGTGTTGTAGTGTTTCTAAATATGGGTATGCCTCTACATTTTTATGGGAATTATCTAAAGTAAAATGACAGATGTTTTGTGTGTTTGCAGTAGTAGTGGCAGCGTGTAGAGTACTGTAAGGCAAGTAAAAGGTATATGCCCCTTTCCCCACTGTAGTGTGATCCTGGAGTTAGTATATACAGTTAAGGGGGGTGGGAGGTACAGCCCCCCCCCCCAATTTGGAAGGGTGTGGGGGGACTAGGCCCCCACTTAGTTTGGTGTATATTGTCCAGTTTATGTTAAGAGAATAAGTAAGTAGTTTTTAAGTTCTGGAAAGAGGTAGTTATTTGTGTTGTGAGTATGTTTGTTTATGGTTTAAGGTTTAGTCTTTTGAAATTTAGCATTGAAAGTTGTCAGTGAAATGAGATTCAGTCAAACGAGTTTTCAATATTTTGACAAATTAGGTTATTTGGTCTCAGTGAAATGAAAGTCAGCCAAATGGGTTTTAGGTGATGTGAAGTAGACCCAGTTTAAGATATGGTTGCTAAGAACTTATCAATTTTCTGTCTGTAGTGAAACTGAACATTAATTTTTCATTCTTCACATGTACCGATGTGCTCACCATGAAAACCTTTAATTGGATAATGGCTTGAGATCTATAGCAGTACATTTGCTGACTGGATTAATGTTAAACAATAAGTGTGATGTTATCTTGGATTAATCCCTGACTGTACTACTTGTAACCAAATAAGCTTGTGAACTTAGGGATAGGAGGAGGCACCCAGAGCGGATGAAAGTAAATGGCTGATGTAAGATCTGTAGGGGAAGAGAGGCAGTTTGGCCTGCTGAATGACATGGCTTTAACTGGTCAATACAAGCTGATATTGCAAGCAGTAATGCAATACCAAAGATTAGCATCAGTTGCAGGCCCTTATTTGCCAGTAGTGTAGCAATGGCTGCACGAAGGAGGCAATTGCCCTAGGCACAAGGTGTTAGGTAGTGCAAGTGAGAGTTCTGCATTTTTTTTTCTGTACAGAAATGTTGGTAAAAAAGGCACTTGGTTTCAGCCTTTTTTTTTTTTTTGCTGGGGGCTATGGATTGGTTGCTGTACTGTAGGTAACCAAACACACAGTAACCAGAAGACATTGCTTTGTCTTTTTGTTCTATTCTTGAGAGCTGAGGGCAACAGGGATTTGATCAAGTGTGATTGGCTGATGTACTGTAGGAAGCTATTTTTTTTCTACTCTTCACTTGAAGACTTGAGGGAGTAGGGTGTAAATTCAAGGGACGAGCACAGAGCAGCAGATGAGCCAGCAACAGCTCTGCTCATTGTCAATGTACCTGTCAAATATAATAAGGAAGGTGGATGGCTAGGAGAATGAAAAACTGCCCAAGATGGCTGACGTTTCAATCTCTCTCTCTCTCTCTCTCTCTCTCTCTCTTTCTTTCATTTTCTCTCTCTCTTTTGATGCACAGTGATACTGAGGAAAAGGGGGTAAAATATGCTGGTAGGGATAAGGGCTAAATTTTAAATCAAGGATGAAGAAGAAAGTACAGAAAAAAGATGAGAAAAATGTTTGATGCAGTTCTCTTGATTATAAGGCTTCAACATAATTTATGCATTAGCATATCACTGCGGTTAAATAAAATGACTACGTGGCAGATTAAGCACAAAATTGGTCTGAAGCTATAAACCCCATGAGGAGCTATAAAATTGTTCCATGCAGAGCTCTGTGCTTGGTTGGACGCATTTTTGTTTCAAGTTTTCATGATCAAAAGTAATGATGAAAAAATAACGAAACCCATATATTTTTTTTATTTCTGCTAAAAGGCTTGGAGCAGAGAAACATCTTACTCAATAAGTCAAATGGCAAAATGAGTGTTCTTTTGTGTTCTTTCTTTTAATTGTTAAGATACTTTTGTGGGAGAGAAATTACAAATGTAATTATGCTGCATAGATTACTTTTAGTTTTTGCACTTTTCTTACATATCAGGTTCACTTACTGAAAGCTGTTGATGTGATTTTCTAAATATCTGGGCTTCCTAACTATCCTGTTTCATACTTTGTAAAGTTACATGTCAGTTTTCTCACATTCATGTGTTATGCCCTACAGTTGTACTTCTACAGGGTCTGACGGCTAAAAGAGTAGACAGGTTATTTTAGTATTCCTCATATGGCATGGTAAATTTTCCATTTACAGATACCAGATCATCCAGTGCTAGTCACTATGCACCAATGAGTTTGTCTCAAACAAGAATGATTCAGATGTATGGATATATATTAATTGTATGGCTAGGCTGTATTATCCAGCCTGATACAGCAGTTGATCAGCTCAAACTCCAGACTGTTCCCAGTCTGTCCACTGGTTTGTAAAGGGTAGCAGTATATTAAAAATAACTGAAAGCGTAAGCCAGACGTTGATCACAAAGAGTTGACCAAGCTGCTTTAGATAATTTGCTAAATTAGCAAATTGCTTTACTTATCCATACCCTCTTCAGATCTGACAAAAGTAAAAACTAAAGGCCTGAAAAGTCCTTTCCATGCTTGTTCACCTGTATTATTAAATCTGTCAGGAACAAGCTCTTCCAAATCTGTCATAAGTCATCACTTCCACTTCAATTCCATGAGAAGCATATTACTGTGGACCTTACCTTAATTAAAAATATAACAGTGACCATCATTTTACTTTCAGATTGACATGGTTTCATCAGGACTCACATATATGTAGTGCAATATGCAGCACAAATTAGTGCAGTTAACAGCAGTGTATAGAGTGTGGATAATACAGAAACACAGTGCAGTCACTAGAAGTAAAGTATAGCACAGTATGCACCTCATGCAAATGAGTTCATAATGATATGGAAATAATGAGCCCTGTTCAAATAAAGCACACATATTGTATGAATGGCAACATCAAACATAATGCAAGAATTCAAAAACGTAGAAGACAGCGGAATGTCTTGGCACAAACCTGCTCTGAACACTGAAGGTTTTAGTATATAGAGCTAAGAATATGCCAGACAGTGTGCATGACTGGACATCATTTCAGCTAATGCCTAACCTGTTGTGTATCACAGACATCCACACCATGGCACCATCATGACCATTGATGATGTCCACTGCAGTGGCCTGCAGTCTTGGGGTTTGATAGAGTCTGTGAAAGTAAGGTGTAAATCTGCAAGATCAAGTGTCTGTACCCTGATGGGGAGTCCCGTGTCAGGAATCTATACAACTGTATTGTTCATGACCTTGAAAAGGGCGATGAGCAGCTTTGCCCCCCCCCCCCATGTACATTCCAAAGATAATGGAGGTGTAGAACTTGAAAATGCCAGCAAGCAGTTAAAACCACTGAGCAATGCCAGACATAACCATAGCTGATGGTGAAGCTGTATCAGTAGCAGTCTGCATAGTCTGCACTGAATGGTATATTCCCTGCTGTATAGTCTACATTGAATGATATATTCTCCACTATGTTCTGCACTGAATAGTATATTCCCTGCTGTGTAGTCTGCATTGAAGGGTATATTCCCTGCTGTGAAGTCTGCACTGAATGGTATATTCCCTGCTGTGAAGTCTGCATGGACTGGCATTTTCCCTGCTGTGGAGATTGAATTGGAAAACATATTCCTTGCCACTTCCTCTCTGTACCCTCCCATAACCATGCCCTGCACAGGCTACAGTAGTGAATTCAAAGGCAATTTCTATGTGTTTCATTATATCACCCATGGAGACCTCATTAACCACCAGAGACCTGAGCAACATCTGCCTGTCCATGTACTCAATGTCACTATAAAGTTGTGCCATGAAAACATGGCAAACACAGAGTGTACTACTCTCAATCGCAACCATTTTTTTGTAGCAGCTATCTCTGGCTAGATCACTGCCATGCAGCTCTGTAAAATGATCTCAAGTGATTTACACAGAATAGGGGTAAAATAATTTTCTGTAAGACTTGTATATGGAACATGATGCATACCCAGCCTGGCTGGTGCTAGCCATGTTCATTGTGTCTCTAGCAAAGCATGTGACCAGTACATTTGTGCAGACAGCTTATGTGGACCCAGAGTGCTGAGATTCTGCTTTATGAAGAATTAGTAGCTCACAGCTGCCACACTATGCTACATGGTATTTAATTCCTGAACATGTGTCTAGAGACAAGAGCTAAACTTTCGCTCTTCAAGTGAGTCAGACTAGTGGTCATAGATTGCTTAAGTGTAGTGAACTGCAATACCCCTGAGCATCTGCTAGGGTGGAACAAATGTCCCTGCTGCAAGGTAGGTGCTTAGCATGCGCTTTTCAGGATGGTGAGTGATGCCACTGATATCATTGTGATGATCTATGGCATTACTCATTCATCAACCTGCATCAGTGAAACCCTGTCCTAATTCAGTTGTGGGAGGCACATGTTAAGGGGAACTGGACATTGTAAGCATTTTTTTACTGTTCGTACAGTATCACAGTGTGCATATTTTTTTTTAAAGTAACTGATGAGTGAGAGCTGAACAGGGCAGAATGTGGCAGCAGATGGGAGAGGCTATCCTTGCACCATGATACATATGCCATATTGGGCATTACAATGCATAACAACTGTATTTGTACCATGTGTGTAGTGATATGTTCTCTACTTCTCATTCTTCCCCAGTTCCATTTGTGCCTGAGGATGTGTAGCAATAGCAGTATCCATAGAATGAGCCAGCTAATGCCTTTGGATTTGTTCTGCCTGTTGTTGACAGGTCTGCCTCTTGACATGGGAAGAAGGGTCAGTTATAGGTGGGGGTGCAGTTGCATGATAACAGCCCCCATCACACCAGGCAGTGGAGGCGGAGCCAAATGAGGAGCTGGTGGAGGAGCCAGCAGCAGGGGATGCGCATGTTAGAGGGAGGTAGGTACAGTATGCTGTGATATTGGGAAAAAGGCGGCAGCTAGCACATACCTTTGGCCCACAGCAAAGCATATAATTTGCATTAAATTTATTTAATTTAACATTTGTATACTGGGAAAGAGTCCATTTTCAGCTGAGGCCCAGGGAGAAACTCTCCAGATGCATGCCTTTGAAATGTGGGAAGAAACCTGAGCACCAGGAGGAAACCCACGTGAATACAGAGAGGACATGCAGACTCCAAACAGAAGATACCCCAGCTGAGAATTGAACCAGAGAACCTCTTGCTGTGAGGCCACAACACTTACTGTTGCACCACTGCACCACCCAGTGATTCATGCAAAGCTAACAGCAGATTTTACCTACCCTTGCATAGGCTGGTCAGAGTCTACATCACACATAGACAACCCAAGTAACTGTGTACAATGTGCAGGGCACAGTTAACATCATTTCCACATGTGAGTAAGGGAGCACAAGTGGGCAATGTCTTACACAGGGGACTTTGTGTGTGTGTGTGTGTGTGTGTGTGTGTGTGTGTGTGTGTGTGTGTGTGTGTGTGTGTGTGTGTGTGTGTGTGTGTGTGTGTGTGTGTGTGTGCTGCAGACAATGAAAAGTAACTGCATACTTCTGTAAATACTTTGTGAAGATCCAGTGTCACTTATATACCTGGTTGTGTGAAGCACATGGGGCTGGGTTGGTGTGAGTGTTTTTCTGCAGGGACACAGCCCCAGGATTAGTTACAGCTCTGTGGCTTGATGTACTGGAGAGGTCCAGGGCTTAAATAGTAGAAGGTTAGATATTCTGTATATGCACCCACCCATGGGAGTTGCCATTACATGTTTTTACTATGGATGCACTATTGCTTTGGCTAGGTCATACATGCTGCATGACTGTGACCAGTGTTTATTACCAGACATACCACTGTTGCAATGACCATGACCATGTGAACATTCTGTCCTGGCTATTGTCATTTTCACAGCAGATGTAGCAGTGGAAGTGTCCCCACTGTGTGAATGTGATCTATGTTGTCCACAGTTATGATTGTTGCCATCCATGTTGACTCATAGCCAGTGGCACAACTGTTTTAAGGGGAAGGTGATAACCATATTGTGACTGTCCTTACTCCAGGCCAGTAATCAAGGAGCCTCAATCCTCACCACTGATACAAGTGAGGGGATAGCCACTAGGAGCAAAAATGGATACACACAGCATTTTCAGATTTAGATCTCTGCTCCAAGCACAATTATCCTTAAGAGCACACAGGGAGATCACTCCAGACCTGTGGCTGGACTGGCCCCAAATAAGACTCCACCCTGACCACTTTGGAGCACTGTGTCTCTGTTCCAAGTAGCTGGGAAAGGCTGGCACAGATTTACCAGCTGTGCCCCCTCTACTCAGACTATAGGGTATTTATGCTGCCACCACTCAGCTACTATAAGGATCCTACAAAGATACCCAATTTTACTGAGTACAAGTAATACTAATACAAATGGTAGAGTATGACAAATGCAGCAAGGACTTCAGGAGCATCCACAGTGTCACTAAAATAAGTACTCTTAAGATGTTAAAAGTATTCTCTAAAAGACCAGCCACAATGAAAAGTATAGAAATATTTAATAACGAATAATGAAATAGAAGACATGAGAATGCTGAATATCTAGTTACAATAAACACCAGAGTTTTATTCCCAGGAGATATAAAAAATAACACAGTTGGATAACTTCACACAAATACAGAAAAACAATGCTTAACTAATCTCACTATATTTCTTCTGTCTGATTAAAGTATTACTATTCCCTAGTTAAGTTACTTACTACAGCAAGGCAAGATGATTTGCGTTGAGGTGCTTACTACAGCAAGGTAAGATGAGGTGTTGGGTTGTTTGAGATATCTGTGAGAGATCTTTTCTGTCAAGTTCCAAAGAACAAAGTGCTGCTGCAAGAGTTCTATAATATCGCTCATTAATATCTAAAGAATCATTTCAGTACTAGTCATTGAATGACATCACATTTGGTCGCTTCACTCTGATACAATACACACCCAGAGGTTTGCTAAGATCTGTTGCAGTATCTGAAAGCTATAAAACAATTTTAAAAACTTCCACTGTTCCATGATAGCAGTTAATTTACCCCTATGGACAATGCAACAGGATTCCTAGTCCTGATTTTCGCAGACATTTCTGTCTCTGGCTACAATCTGACTTGTAAGATAAAATCTTTATGGCCTAAACCAACCCATTTAATTTTCAGCCTATTTTTCAAAATTAGCTGGATTAAGATTAACTTCTTCTCTTCCAGAATTCTCTTTTAAAATATATACATTTTATCAGTTGTATTAATACTGTTTGACATACATGTATATCTCTTTATTATTTAGCAGGACCCACTGTTGATGTATTTTTAACACAAGCAACTTTACAAATACATTTTTAACAACGCATCTGTACAAATCAGTTTGATAGTCAAGTGACATAAAATTCTTTACAAAACTCCAGCTAGCTAGGCTGGCATATGTTACTCATGCACTGCCCTGCTCTGCCTAGCGCAGATGGCACTACCTCATATCATCACACATGTCTTCATTGAATACCAGTATGCAATCCTCTGTGTGTCTCCTACCCTATGGGACTAGTGGCAGACCTTGATGACTGTTGTGTATGGAGGATATCCCACTCCCCTAACTGTGAATGTCTCGTGTAGCCTGTCCTCTTTGCATGTTGTGAGTTTCCTGTGAGTCTGCAGGCACGCATCTGTAGAGGAGATCCAGTAGTCGCATTCCCCTTGGCCAGTGCAATCATTGTACTGCATGCCCTTGCCAGCTCATCCCCACCATCATCATCAGAGGTAGAATATCCTCATCATTGAACAGTGGCAGTTCCACAGTAGTGGTGATCAACAGAAAATCATCTGCGAAGCACACTATCATGTGTGACTTTTAACATGCACCAGATAAACACCTATGGTTCAGATGCAGCAGTAGGTGTTTGCAAATAAATTATTTGAATACAGTACCTCGTGCAGATTTTCATGCAGAGTGGATTCCTGCTGTTCTTGTATATCTCAAAGTTGACAGCCTTATGAAGTTGGCCAGTCTCCACAGGTGTAAAAAAATGTTAGAACCAGCCAAGAAAACTCATTTCCACTAATCACATCTAGATTCAGTCTTACCTTTCTGGGAAAAAAAACAAAAATCTTTTTCTAGAACAGGACCAGGCATATGGAACCTACTGCCTGCAGACATAAAACACACTGAAACTTTGGGATCATTCAAGAAGTATCTCAGGCAACATTTGCAAACTGATTTGAAATTCATCTCCTTTTGAGAACCGGCTAAATGCTTGCACCTTATCAGAGCATGTAATCTTGGATTTATTACTCCTAATTATATAAAGAAACTCTGACGCTACATAAATAATTTACCAAAAACACTCTAATCTGAAAAGTAATATTGTTACCCTTTTACTCTGATATACAGTGACTAATAATTCTCCCTTTTTTAAGTCATATATGTATTCATGTTGCTACAGGTCATTTTGTGCAATTTGTTACTTGTACTGAACAAATTTAAAACTCTTTAGTTGGATAGTTATTTTTTCTACTGCACTTACTCATATACTTTATGTTGTGCTATTGTACCCAGATTGTGACTGAAAAGGGTCATAAGACCAGCTCACCTACCCTGTTATCAAAATGAAACATAAAATTAAACTAAATACAAGACTACTGTTATGTACCTGGGGCATCATGGTGCACGATGAAGAGCAGTTCCAATGTTCAACACCATACTCTGGGAACATGATGATGTGTCACTGACTCTGGCAGTGGCCAGAAATTTCCTCTTTCTCTGTAGAGGAGGCATGAGTGATGGCCTCCATCTGATTGACCTACCTTCCCATGCCAGGCAAACAGCTTTTTTCTCCACAGCCCATGTTATGTCAGTAGCCTGCAGTGAACCAGTTCATAAACATAATCCAGGTCACATGAAGCATTAATGCCTACCACAAAATCTTTCATAGATTCAAAGATTCATTGACTGTTACTAGGCTAATGACCCAAGGGGCCTTTCTAAGCCTATCCAACTTTCCCAAAAGAATAATGATGTCCTGCATCCAATTAGGACAATGAGGGCCTGGCATTTATCAGCTATCTTTGTCTATAAGGGTACAGTTTCAGTAGGCACAGTCAGCAGTTTACTGTCATGAGAACCATCGACCATGAAGATGGAGGGCATGAATTAATACCTAATTTTCTGCCTTACGAGAACCTGATTTTTTATGTGGCTTCTCAACAGACTCACCATTTGTCTTCCTTTTGCCTTTACGCGGCAATGTTTATGAATATGAAAAACAGTGGTATTGCCATGTTGGTACTGATTGGCCTATGGTAATCCTATCAAACTTCCTGTATCCCACCATCTGTACACCATGGTGTGGGTGTGTCTGATAGTCATACTTGTCTATCAAGGCAGCGTATGTCTGTCTCCCTCACCTCACAACTCTGAAGATTTCCAGTCAACACAGAGATGGGAGTGTTTACTGTCACAGTTACAACACATTGACATATGCTAGAGGTAGAGATTATACGCTAAAGGAATGCTTTGTGTCAATGTGTGACTACAAGGCAGGCTTGAATGTCTGTACATTTGCTATTGATTTTTGCTGCCGGGTTTGCTTACCATTAGGCTTAACAGTACTTTGAAACAATTCCCCAGCCCTGCAGCACTACTATCCTTCCCCCAGTTTAAAATGCATACAGATAAATTTATGATTAAAGTATTACATATATGAGTCATATCCCTAAGCAGTGTAGCTCTGCATGCAGGAGTGAAGCTGCTAACATAGCACTTAAAAAGTACAATCTGTGTACGAGCACCATTAGTTATCAGGTAATGGAACTGACTGTAGCAGACTCTCAAGCAGTACATCTGCACAATTCTTCCATAGACACTCATTGCATAACCCCATCTTTGTATTGACAAAATTCAGGTGTCTAGCTACAGTGAGTATACAAATGAGGACTCAAGCCGTTAATTATTTTGAATCTCTCAGTCTGTGTGTTTTGCTTACTATCACAAATATGTGGCCTCTTCTTCACAGCATCATGCACATGCCTAGGCACCTGCAGACAGTATTGTGCATGCACAATTCACCATATCTTTCCTACGTGTATTAGTAATTCCACATCTTACATACAGGTAATGGAGTCACAGTCCTGCATGCTGTATTCTTGACTTACAAAATAGGTAGTGCTGCAAAGTTTCACACCATACAGTCAAATGCCCAAAGAATGAAATATTACACATGCATTTTATACTCCCACCACATTGCATGCCAGTTGCCAACTGGATTACAGAGGAGATCCGTAAATGCCATCCATATCAGTATGCTAATTTTGCTACAGGGAACCTGTTTAGTGAAGGTAAGGGAAATCAGCCTTGCAGAGCACAGAGACGGAGCATGGAAGAAACCACCATAACCACTGCTAATGTCTATTGCAGGATGGGGTATGAAGGCCCAGTATAAAGCTGAGGTCTAGAATGCTGCATCAGCACCCATGACAGTTGTAGCAGTCATCCTATGTACTAGTGAGTGATGCCACCATCTCTACAGTGACATTAAGAAATCCAGTCCTGACCTATATGTTTGGTGGAAGCCTAGGTTAAACCTGCAGTACCCAATATGTACTGTAGGCCACATTTGTTTCATTTATACATACCTAATGCCAGTGTGTGGTATCTACTGTTCTTATACATTCTGGTTTCTCTCTGTAGTACCGGAAACAATTGCATAGAATGGGCAGCTTCACTGTAGGAGGATAGAGTGCCAAAGAGGAGGCAGTATGAGCACACCTTCATATAGTACAGATTTAGATATTGACACTACTGTGAATAGGTAGCCATGTTCTAGACACATCTTTGACTCTCTTCACAGCCTATAGTAGTATGAATGCTACAACAGAGTTTATCCTCTTCTCACAGTTCTGTGATAGGGTCCATAGTTCAATAGTAGGAACATGAATGCTTGATGGTATTTCTTTGTGTTTGACAATAGACTTTAGTAGGGTTGTAACTGTAGCTGAACATTAAAAGGAACAGCAATTCGGGTTTCACTTGCTGATACATAATGGGTTTGATTCCCTAACTCAGTCATGCAGTGTGCCGTCACTTCTAATTTGGAGTAGGTGTTTATTGCAGTTTTATATGAACTATCTATAATAATAATATTATAAGAGAAAATTTGTACAAACTATATTTTTTCACTGTATATGGGCATTTGTCTCACCCACCCTCTTCATTGCTGTCATTTGTAATACATACCATTCTTTTATTTTTTTTTTCTCTCCATTTATTTTACATTTATATGTAGCAGCATAGCTCTCAACCTCTTAGCACAAAAAATCTGGAAAAACACAAAAAATAATGGAGGGACAAAGCCCCAAAAATCAGGACAAATTTTAAATATCTTAAAAATTTAGAAATTTGCTAGAATAAAAGGTCTTGCGTACCATGTATTTTCTGAAGGATATGAAGTCTGAAACTCAAATGCCTGTCATTAGTGAATTCAATCCTCACTGATTTGTCACAAAAATCCAGAAAACCACAAATTTTATGAGGAACAGACCAAAAATATGAGGCAAAAATCTGGATATTCTGCAAAAATCTCGACAGCTGAGAGGTACATGCAGCAGTAACAACAGCACCTTGATGCATGCCCACCACTCCAGCTAGGATCGCCAGCCCCAAGTAAATTAACACTATCCATCATATCTGTGGGATACATTTCCGCAGTAACCTCATCACATCATACATCCATTCTAGGGGACATATCATGCAGCCTTTCCCAAGTGGTTGTGACTGTTGTCCCTGCCAGTAGCAGTGGCAAAGGGGGGAAGATGGCACACTGATGACAAACCAACAGCTGCCAAACATTGTGAGAGAGTTGACTGGCAAATGCTAGATACCCACATCTACCATCTTGATGGCCTCCTCCAGCAGCTGATTGAGTTGCATCCCTGCCCTGCTCTGTCTCCTCCTTCTGAGCCAGGCCCAATGGTCATGTTTCCCTTGGGGTGGCATAGTCTCCCTGTGCATCACACTTGACAAGGAAGGTTCCTATCTCCTATAATGGTGTTCCCCTCCATTTCATATGTATGTCTGCCTGAGACATTGTCCAGTCCTCCTGATCACCAGTATCTACCCTCTGTTTGCTTGATTTTTACCTCTCCATTGTGCTCCCCGCCACACTGTGTCAGCACCTCCTGTGTCAGTCTTGTCAGTCATTTATGTTTGTTTCCTCATGCTACCCACACTAAATCTCATACCTTCCTTTTACTTCCCTTTTTTTTTCCTTCCCCATCTATGTTGTCATCAAATCTCTCAGTTGTACAGATTATTGCAGCACACTCTTCAGTTGTTCTACAACTTCTGCTCTACCCCTTGTATATCAGAGTATTATTTTGGAAATTGTGAGTTAATCAGATTAGCATTTCACATCTTTGCCTAACCTGTGGCGTTTACTAGAATTTTTCTTTTCTTTTGATTTATACTTTACTCTACAGGTGGCACTTTATAGGTATGACTTCTCTGCATATGTTTATATGTTTATAATTGGGCACCTAAGACACAAATATATTCTACCCCACTTCATGTACCTTCATCCTGCTCATTTCTTAGATTTTTCCTGCATTCCTATACCCCCCACCAGTTTAATGAGGTCTAAAAATAAATGAGCACACCACTGTAATGGCCATTTATGCCTTATATATGACTTATTAGCAAGGAGGAAGCACGGACAGCTATGAAGAGGATGAGGAATGGAAAGGCTGTTGGTTCAGATGACATATCAGTGGAAGCATGGAGGTGCTTAGGAGAAATGGCAGTGGAGTTTTTAACCAGATTGTTTAATGAAATCCTGGAAAGTCAGAGGATGCCTGAGGAGTGGAGAAAAATGTTTTGCTATCTATTTTTAAGAATAAGGGTGATGTGCAGAGCTGTAGTAACTACAGAGGGATAAAACTGATCAGTCACAGCATGAAGTTATGGGAAAGAGTGGTGGAAGCAAGGTTAAGAGGGGAGGTGATGATTAGTAATCAGCAGTATGGTTTCATGCCAGGAAACAGCACTACAGATGCAATCTTTGCGCTGAGAGTGTTGATGGAGAAGTACAGAGAATGTCAGAAGGAGTTGCATTGTGTGTTTGTAGACTTAGAGAAAGCATACGACAGGGTGCCTAGAGAGGAGTTGTGGTATTGTATGAGGAAGTCAGGAGGGGCAGAGATGTAAGAGTGGTACAGGATATGTACGAGGGTAGTGTGACAGTGGTGAAGTCTGCAGTGGGAGTGACAGATGCATTTAAGGTGGAGGTGGGATTACATCAAGGATCAGCTCTGAGTCCTTTCTTATTTGCAGTGGTGATGGACAGGTTGACAGACGAGATCAGACAGGAAGCCTCATGGACTATGATGTTTGCAGATCGCATTGTGATCTGTAGTGAGAGTAGGGACCAGGTTGAGGAGACCCTGGAGAGGTGGAGATATGCTCTAAAGAGGAGAGGAATGAAGGTCAGCAGGGCTAAGACAGAATATATGTGTGAGAATGAGAGGGAGGATAGAGGAATGGTGAGGATGCAGGGAATAAAGTTGGTAAAGGTGGATGAGTTTAAGTACTTGGGATCAACAGCTCAGAGTAATGGTGAGTGTGGAAGAGAGGTGAAGAAGAGATTACAGGCAGGGTGGAATGGGTGGAGAAGAGTGTCAGAAGTGATTTGTGACAGACGGGTACCAGTAAGAGTGAAAGGGAAGGTCTACAAGAGGGTATTGAGACCAGCTATATTGTATGGGTTGGAGATGGTGGCATTGACAAAAAGGCAGGAGTCAGAGCTGGAAGCGGCAGAGTTAAAGATGTTAAGATTTGCACTGGGTGTGACAAGGATGGACAGGATTAGGAATCAGTATATTAGTGGGTCAGCTCAGGTTAGACGGTTTGGAGACAAAGTCATAGAGTCTAGATTGTGTTGGTTTGGACATATGCTGAGGAGGGATGCTGGGTATATTGGGAAAAGGATGCTAAGGATGAAGCTGCCAGGTAACAGGAAAAGAGGAAGGCCTAAGATAAGGTTTATGGATGTGGTGAGAGAGGACATGCAGGTGGTTGGTGTGACAGAGCAATATGCAGAGGACAGGAAGAAATGTAAACAAATGATCTGCTGTGGCAACCCCTAACGGGAACAGCCGAAAGAGAAGAAGATATGACTTCTTCTTTCCGAAATTGATCATGCAGAGTCTCTTCAAGGTGCGATCATAGCCACTGTTCGCGTCTCTCCCTCATGCTTCTCTGTAGCCACAACCGTGATATGTTCTATTCTCACAAACCCTACTCCAGCCAAGAGCAGGATATTTAATCAGTTCTTCGTTTCACGCATTTCCCCTGCTGTTAATTATTAATGAGCTATGGAACAAAGTACACTGTTGTGGGCTGCTAGTGACTGATTGGCCTTGTTTTTCAGTCTCAGCTCAAACCTTAATTTAAATGAAGGAGATTCCTGACATTTACAAATGGATCACCTTGGCTCATGATCACGTTTGTTAAGGGATGTAGTATTTAGCTGATTCTTTTTTAATTAGCAGCAGTAACATCAGCACACCAGTTAAGACATCAGATAATTATAGTGATATGGGAAGTTGCTCAATAAGCCACCAGTGAACGCTGAATCAGATGGCAGGAAGACAAAGTGACTGATGAATGGATAATACTTTACTACAACAGTAGATACAAGTAAAGCTCAGGGTAGCTACTGTTAGACAACTGCTATGACAGAGTAGGTTGTGAGGATTAGTTTACATATTCAGAAATGCATGTGTAGGCATTTTGTAGAATGACCTTACCATGTGTAGGGATCAAGTTTGAGTTCTATTCCCTGATAACTTTCTGTCATTTTATTTTCAGCTTTGTGATTTTCAGGAATTTATTCTTCAGTCTTTTTCTACTGAGACAGTAAAATCAAGATGCCAGCACTCATTATAATAGAGATCAGCACCAGTCACCCACACCTCTGTATAAGGAGACAACCAGTGGGTAATGGACAGTGGGTACGTCCCAGTTATCCCAAAGTCAGTAGTGTAAGGGAATCCGATATTATCAGATAAAAAAAACATTTCTGCAACTATATGGAATGTCTGTCTTGGATTATGTCTACTCCATACTTTCAAATGTATATTTTACCAATAGAATGGCATAGCTCTCAACCTCTTAGCACAAGAAATCTGGACAGAGCCAAAATAATGGAGGGATGAAGGCACAAAAATAGAGACAAATTTTAATTATTGCTTTTGTAAACTTAGAAGATTGCTATAATAAAAAGTTTTGTGTTAGCATTTATTTTCTGAAGAATATGAAGTCTGAAACTCAATCTACTGTCATTATTTACAGACTGCAGTCCTCAATGATTTGCCAGAAAACTACAAATTTTATGATGAACAGACCAAAAATATGAGGCAAAAGTCTGGACATTCTGCGAAAATCTAAGCAGTTGAGAGGTATGCAGAGTGGCACCAAATGCATTTCAGTTGACATCAGTCCTGGGCACAGTCCAGTCATATATAGGGAATACACGAATATCGTGCATGTCATGGTACAGGCATGAAGTCATTCCTGACCAAGTAATAAAACATTTAACATTACTCCTAGGGATATTAACCAATGTTGTCTAATAGATTAATAATGAGTCTGTTAAACTGCAAGTGTTATTTAACTGCTTTTAAAAGTAAACCTTGTCGCCTAGTGAACCATTTCACAAATGTCCTAGTATACACAATTATTAGTAATAACTGTTTAGTGAAGTCTTTCTGTATACCCTATTACACCATAATATCATGTTACGGTGTGGTCTATATGAAACTCCTAATGTAAGTTTGTGTGTGACACTTCCTACCTAGTGTGTATGTGACAACTATTGGGTGCTTACCTTGAGACAAGGGAGGCAGTTAGTACAATACACCATATTTTTTTGATTCTAGAGGTCACGCTCATAATATTTCATGTATCATAACTGCGTAAAGAACAAGAGGGAGATTAGATGTATGCAGATAATTTCATCAGTATATATTTCAAACTTTATTGGATGTCAGACAATATGACAGACACACACACACACACACACACACACACACACACACACACACACACACACACACACACACACACACACACACACACACACACACACACACACACACACAAATGCACTTCTGCTGTTGTTCAAGTGACAATAACTTAGCCTTTAGTTATGAATAAATGCATTTTGAATTTGTATTGGGTAAACCTATTTTATTTTACTGAAATCATCAGAATTATTGTTAGACTTTCAATATCTTAGACTATCTTATTACATCTAGTAAAGTAGATTTCTTGATCAAGAAAACAGAAATTCTCTACCAAAATAAGAGACTGCTCCATTCTGTTTAAATGCAGCAACTAAATATACGGATACCGTCTACATGTAGCACTGTACCAGAAGTAAAGGTTGTGATTTATAGTGGGCAAAAGTTTTATTGAGGTTCCCAGAAAGAAAATCTTTACCATCTGAAAGAGGGCACAGTGTAAAGAAAATGCAGGAAGAAAGTGCAGAGAAACTTGAACTACAAGTGAAGGTCAGTTTGGAACAATGCAATTCATCCAATGCTAGACTTGTGAACGAACAGCTTTCTGCAACTGATAACTTGAGTGGCAGCTCAGCAAGGCACATGTATGACTTAAATGCTTTATTCCTATGTGTTTATTGTTGCTGTATTACAATATAATTGTACTAACATTATTAATCCCCTTTGTTGAACAGGAATCTATAACTTAAGTGTAACAGCTGAATGCCAACACATATTGGATGTTTTGTTGTTCTCTTTGAGCATATTGCATTTAAATAAGTACAGATAATCAGCTGGTTTGTAGTAGATAAATGCTATAAACCTTATAATTGTACTTACTCCAAGCTAGCAAAGTTAACAATGTATTTTGTGCTGTGAAATACTTGCCTGCCATTCTAGCTGCTGTTCTTGAGTATGTAAGCAAATGTCTGTTCCTGTGCACTACATGTGATATGGTGAAAAAATTGTCAAAGAGCAAAGGCCAGCCTTTTTGATCTAAAATGCATTATTCAAGTTTCAATCAGCATTTTGCATGGAGCAGTCATAGTAGATACTAAATGATAATAAGTTGACTGTTGCTCATTTTAAAGTACCGTTTTGTGTTAAAATGCGGTTTTCAATCTTTAAGAGATGAATGGATGTTCAGACATAGTGGCATGTGGTTTAAATTAACATTACTACTTGAGTTGTTACCCATGCAGTGGGTATTAAAATAGAGCAATTAACAACTGGCAGTGCATTTGAATTACATGATTTGCTGATGTTAAAAGAGAGAGCTGAAATCCAACAAGATAGATGCAGTTGCCAAGTGCAGAGGAAGAAGTATATCAGGCCTAGGTTTGCTATCTGGAGGACCTGCATATAAGAAATTATTACTGAGTACAAGGGAATATACAGGAAGACCAATGCTTGATGTTGTTGTTGTCTTTCAGCTTTTCCCGGTTAGGGGTCGCCACAGCAGAACCACGGTCCGCTAATGATTGGCAGTAGATTTCCATGGTGCCAAGTTGCCAGCTCGACGCCCAACCTTCAACGAAGGCATGCCCATTCACGCATGTCTTTCGGAATGCCACTTGACCCATGGGAAGGACATGCAGA
Source organism: Protopterus annectens (assembly GCF_019279795.1). Taxonomy (NCBI): domain Eukaryota; kingdom Metazoa; phylum Chordata; order Ceratodontiformes; family Protopteridae; genus Protopterus; species Protopterus annectens. The sequence goes on from NC_056725.1 coordinate 435,583,691, forward strand.
CTCCACACAGAAGGCACTCCCCGCACACTAGCTGAGAATCGAATGGGAGAACCTCTTGCTGTGAGGCAACAACGCTACTGCTGCACCACCGCGGATTCATAGGAACACCAATGCTTGATATACCATGATTTTATAAAAGAATATCTGATCAGTTTCATTTGCGGAAAAGATCAAAGAGAACAGATTATGGTCATTCAGTCATATGTGCAGAAATGCAGAAGACAATCTGGGGAAGAAGATTTGGGTTAGAGAGGAAGAAGGCAAGAGGAAATGAGGGCATCCAGCAAAGAAGTGGATGGATTGCAATGGAGAAGATCTGTGACAGTCAGACATGAGTGTTGAAGAAAGCAGGAGGGTGGCATTGAGTTGAGAGAGATGACCACAGTTGACATGACACCCTGACCCCATGTAGAAAATGGGAAAGGGGAGGTTGATAATGATGATGATCTAAGCAGTTTCCTGGAGAGAAAGCCAGTTTCCTGGAGATGAAGCATATCATTACATTCCAATATAAGACCGTGTGTTTTTATTTTTATGATGTAAAGCTTTGATTTTGTTTACTGCTTTTCCACCATTAAGTAAAAAGAACTTAACACCTTCTGTCTCCAGTGTGTTTTATCTTCTGCAACTGGTATAATGAACAAAATAATAGTGACCTGCAAAGTCTGAAAAATCTGATTACTGTTTTGATCATACAAGTTTTATAAGCTGTTTTATGTGTTATGCTTTATATGTAGAGTGTGTACACTAAATAAGTGAATTTATTGCACTCATTACAGACTTCAAGTTGTACAAATGCCAGCAAACTTTATTGGGAGCAGGCTTGTTTATTTTATAATACATACTGTGCATTCAACTCACAACTGGCCATTGGTCCATTTCTTTTCTTCAAAAACATGACCGCTATAATTCACCAAGACTGTAAGCTGTTACCTAAGCAGCATTTCCATAGTAGATAATATTTTTGTTTGTGACACAATCACCTTGCAAGGCTAAATGTCTATTGAACCAGCTGAAGCATATTGACAGAGTTTAGAAGTTAAATAAGCCAATGATGGTCACTTGTTATTCACCGTAAGATTCTGTATGACCAATAAGCTGGACAATGGAGTGCATGATTTAATGTAGTTTATTTTGTTTCCTTTGCTAATTCAAAATGGTTTGCTTATAACAAAACTCGTTAGGTTGGTTTTTGATCAGACTGTGATTTAAAAGCAGCCTAAAGGAATTGGTTGATGATATTGCCAAATTTAAAGGCACTCTTGAGACTAAATGTGCAATAGAAGTTAAGAGTTGAAATACTTTTTTACAGTTGTTCTATAAATGTGCAGAACCCAAATGTTCATTAGGTTGTATATGTGTGGCAACACTGTCCAATTTGCACAGTCTGATATTTTTAATGTGTGTTTAGACAAAGGGACAAAGGGTTTAGTGTAGCAGTCTACAAGGAACATTCTGTGCATGTTTAAGGTATCCATTCATAGGTTCATAGGTAGGTACTAGGCTATTGGCCAAAGGGCCTACATACCAACAAGGTTCCCTGGCTTATGCCACCCAAGAAAGTTATTTTCCTGTGCCAATGTTGAGCAGAGACACAGAAGTGATCCCCGGGGTGTATTTCCTATTTCCCATCCACTCATCAAGATTTTTCTTGAAGAGTGCTAATGAAGAACTTTGCTTGACATAGATGGGTAGCCTGTTCCAGAGTATGGGAAGTCTCTGGGACAGGAATCTATCCCTCCAGCATGTCCTGTTTATTGTGCTGACAAGGTTTATGTCCCTAGAGCGTGTAGCTCGGAGAGATTGGGATTTCTTTAGGTGTAGCATGTCCAATAGCTCTGGGTTTGACATAGCTTTATATGTTAGTTAGAGATCACCTTGGATTAGGCGATATGCTATGGAGTAAAGCTGGCGTTTTTTGAGGCAGTCAGTGTAGGCCATTTGTTTGAGGCCAGTAATCCTCTTTGTGAAGTACTTCTGTGGCCTTTCCAGCTACTGCAGATGTCTTGTGAGGTACATTCCAAAAGGGGCGTTGTACTCTATAATGGGTCTAATGAGTGTCGAGTAGAGGGGAACAATGACCTCTTTTTTCCTGGATGAGAACCCTTTTATAATGAGGTGTGCCACGTAGAAGGATTTCCTGACTACTGTGGCGATGTGACTATCAAAGAGAGACTACTGTCCACCTGGGTCCCAAGGTCTCTTATAATGCATTCAGTGTTAAGTAGATTGCTGCCTATGTGGTAGTTCATGGGTACAGAGTTTTTACCAAAGGGGATGACACTGCACTTTTTGGCATTGAGCTTGAGGCCATGGCTCTGACACCAGGCATCTGTCTCAGCGAAGCACTTCTGTAGGATGCCCACATCATTTGGGGACTTGACTGTGGCTCCTAGTTTGCAGTCATCTGCGAACTTCGTTAGCCAGAGGCCTTCTGTGTTAGCCCGTACTTCAGAGAAGTAGATACCAAACAGGAGAGATCCTAGGATGGAACCCTGTGGTACTCCACATGTCACTGCTTTGAGGTCGGATTTGGAGTCTGCAATTTTTACAGTGTGGGTTCTGTCAGTGAGCCAGTTGGTAACCCATCTTGTGACATAGGGATTTATACCTAGTTTAGTGAGTTTAGCTATAATTCCAGAATGGGGGACAGTATCTAAAGCCTTGGCGAGGTCAAGATAGGCTGTGTGAACCACCTTACCCTCATCTATGGCTTTGGTGACTGCCTCAAAGAGGTCGATCAGGTTCAGGAGGCATGATCTGCCTTTCACAAACCTGAACTGGATGGGATCCAGAGTTTGGAGGTTACCAATGTCTTTGTTTATGAGTTCCATGATGATACGTTCCATGGCCTTGCAGACCAGGCTCATCAGGCTAATAGGTCGATAGTTCCTGGTATCAGAGGTGGCTCCCCCTTTGTGGAGTGTGATAACTGTTGCTGTGCACCATTCAGTGGGCACAAAGCCTGATGTGAGGCTATTATTGAACATGGTGCTTAAGTGTGGAGCCAGTTCGTTCTGAAGTTCATGTAAAAAGCAGCCTGGGATGTTTTCCGTTCTCATGGATGCTGTATTTTTGGCTTTAGAGAGTGCAGCTTTTACCTGCGTAGTTGTGATTACAGGGACTCTGCATTCTTCCTGTATAGATATGGGCCCTTTAGGGGGTGAGAAGGGGGTCAAGTTAGCACTGAACCTATCTGCCAGGATGTTGTCAATATCAGTTGGTTCTGTAATTTTCGTGCCTTTGTGCTGTACCTCAGAGCAGATCTGGGTGTTACCATCAAGATTCTTGACATAGCTATAGAATGCTTTGTGGTTGTCCTTGGAATTAGTGCCGATTTTGTTTTTGTAGCTAGCTTTGGAGGATCTTATAAGGGATCTCAGCTTCTTACTGAGGCTGACCAGGGAGCTCCTCCACTCATGGGATTTTATTCTATTTTGCAACAGTTTCTTCCTTCTGTTGTACAGTTTGTTTATGGCAGGGGACCACCAGATTGGCTTCCTTTTTTTGGAGGATAGCGTCTTGGTTCTGTTTGGGATAGCACGATCCATGCACTCATGTAAGTGCTTATAGAGTGCATTTGTGTAGGATTCAGCAGTTGTAACTGTATTGTCCATCTCCATGGGTGTCATGAAATTCACCACTTCTGTCTTAAGAAGCATGAAGTTGACTTTGTAGAAATTTTTTACTGTGGTTTCCTTAATGGGGGGTAAGGACGGGATGTGGATATCAATGGTGATTAGCTTATGGTTGGATCGGACCAACGAGAAGTTGACTTCAGGTTTGGAACACCGGTCACTCATGTTGGTAATGACTAGGTCTAGGATATTGTTGCCCCTGGTGGGGGTGTGGATAAGTTGATCCAGGGCATTGGCGTTTATGAATTCCAGAAAGGGTTGAGCTAAGGAGTTGGTACATGAGTAGTTTTCCCAGTTAATGGTGGGGTAGTTGAAGTTGCACATTATTAGGGTGTTTGGTTGAACCCTAATATTTTCCAGTACATCAAGAAAAGAGGAGTGGGAATCCTGGGGCATGGTGGGGGATCTGTAGCAAGCTACAATTTGGATTGCAGTTTTGCCCAGAGTTAGTTGCACTTGGATAACCTTGGATGCATTATGCTGAGCAACTAGTCTGGAGGTGTGGATATCCTTAATGAATATGGACACACCTCTGCCTTTGGTGTTTCAGTCCAGGTTACATGGCCGAAAAGTGTGGTATGAGTTATAGCTTGGTACTGCAGGGGTGCTCTCTGGAGCCTTGAACCAGGTCTCAGTCACTGCATGTGTTCAGTCATCATGTGAGCGATATTAGGATTAGATAATATTTGCCAGCTGTGCAATCCCTCAAAACTTCAGATATAGAATGACATTTAGTTTGTTTGGTAATTAGAGTGAATTTGACTCAAGCATTGTAGTAAACTAAATACTACAGATGAAGATGCAAGAGTTAGGGAAAGTTACATGTTTCACGTGTTTGGATTGGAAGATTAGTTATGAACTATACTTTTTTTCCTAAATGCAAATAATCCATATAATTTCGGCAACTGAAGAAATCAAAAATCAGTAAAGGTAAGAGGTGCACCTTCTTGGCTGGTGAACATCTAGAAATATAAGGGCAAAAATCACAAAAAATGCTAAAGTAATCATTTACAAGAATATGGAGTATCAAAATAATGACACAGTTGGTGAAGACAGGGGTAAAGAAGTTCAAATCTGTGGTATCACAAAAGCCCACAAAAGACTAAGCAACCCTAAAATGTTTAGAAGAAACATATAGACAATGGGGCATGGAAAACAGCAATAGAAACAATAAATAATACGAAGAAACATAGTGAAAAATGCAGAGAAGGAAAAGAAGACATATCTTAGGTATCGAAATAAGGGAGATATAGTTATATGAAATATAAACAGAACATGATAGAGGAGATGTTTGTATAATGAAAGCTGCAAAGATACCAGTCAAAGGACTGTGCAATAAATTTGCAATACGATCAATGTTACTCTAAAGAATTCTTCAGGGACTCCCCTACAAAATGAATCTGTTAAATATATGTTTCTAAATATTAGTTTAAGCTGTTTCTCCGATAGTGGGTTACGTGTTATTTCCCTATACTAATGTTAGGTTACACTTTCTAGTAAGTAACACTGTTTCATCCATGGATGATGTAGAAGAAATAGCAAGGAATGAAAAGAAACAGTATGAGGGGCTAGAGGAAAATCAGAATGATATAAGAAGTGAAATTGACAGAGGTTATAAAATAGAATTCTGGTAGGTGATTTTATAACTGCTTTAAGGAAGAGCAGTGAAGCCAATATTTTAATAAAGGAACAGACAGTGACAAGTCAGAGCATTGACAAAGACATTAAATTTGAGATGGCAAGAATGCATGGACAAATAAATTCCTGAGGAAAAACTGGGTAGAATCTGCTCAACAACTTACAATGATAGGATAATAGAAGGACAAACTCTGAGAAGGTACACGGGAAGCAAATGGAAGAGAGCTGAAGACAATAGAGAATAGAGAGAAAGAGAGAGAGAGAGAGAGAGAAAGATGAGATAATAGAGAAAATGAAGGACCCTGGTACATCATTAGATAAAACCATAAAGGTAGGTAATGTACTTTAAATAAAAAGAGCAAAGAAATAAAAAGAGAAAACTAAATGGGCAGGCAAAAACAGGGTGGAAGGAATCACTAAGAAAGAACAAAAAAGAAAGGTAAGGTCCTGAGTATAGAAGAAAATGGAATTGAAATGTAAGATCAAAAAGCAAGGACAAATGATATTGACCTAAATAAAGACTGCATCAGCAAAGCACAAATGGAGAATAGTAAAGGGCAAAGAAGTGAAACACTGGAAAGATAGGGTAATTTTGGTAACCAAACAATGCACTAATTCTCATAAGTTATACAATAAAAGAGATACATACAATGCCAATAACATAACTGTAATGACTACATTACATGTTGAATGTTCTTTAGAGTTTGTAAAATAGAAAATATTGGAGGTATAACCTGGCAGGATCAAAAGATGGCATCATGTGAGAACATAATTAATATAATTGTGGAAATATAATTATTGAACATTTGGAGATTAAGATATTTGAGAGATGTGTTGTCAACCCCCCTTGCTTGATTAACCGCATTCTCAAAATGTAATATTATTAAACACATATTATACAACGACCCCCCATTAAATATTTAAAAACGTGTACATCAGAGTTATAGTAATGGAAAAAGGTCCTGTCACCCGGACTTTTTCCATTACTATAACTCTTTTTTTTACAGCAATGGAGAACGCAAGATCTCCGTTGCTCTTCACACTGTCTCGCTATGTTAAATGAGTTTAACATAGCGAGACAGCTTTAAAAAAGCAACAGAGATTCTCCATTGCTTTTTTTAAAGCTGTCTCGCTATGTTAAACTCATTTAACATAGCAAAATAGTTTTTAAAAAGCAACGGAGATCTTGCTTTCTCCGTTGCTTTTGCCCACAGCTCTGATGTACTGCGTAGGCATGCGCAGTACATCAGAACTGCCGCAGAATACCAGACAGCTGCAGAAGGGGAGCAAGGAGGCATTATACAATGCCATTATTTAAGAAAAGTAGTTATTTTTTTCTTAAATAATGTCATTGTATAATAACCCACTTCTGGGTGTGGGTAATGCTGGATTTACCCACGGTTGGCTTTGTTTGGCCACTCGGGCTTCGCCCTCATGACCAAACCACACCAACCATGGGTAAATCCAGTATTACCCACACCCAGGCGTGGGTTATTGCTATATTAATTAATGGAGACTGACTGAAATCCCAAGGATGAGAAATAGGAAGGATTGCACTGAAAGCAGCATAGTTAATGTTGAGAAGAGAGGACCCAATGATAAAATGGATTAACAACATAAAGAAAGTGTCTTATCCATTTAGCATACTACGTTTAGTTAATGAAACTCCAGCAATGATACAAATGGCTTAAAGATTACATTTGAATTTAACATAGCAGAAGAAACTGATAAGAGAGGAACAGAATCGTGAAAAAGAGCAAGGGTGTGTCACAAGTCATTCTTTGGTACTGTTGTCCACTTCATGGTAGCCTAAGGAAAGCAAGTAAAAAACTGGCTAGATAACAAATATATTACATAGGATAGAAAGAGGAGCAGCAGAATCATTTCAAGCAAGTGTGATGATTAGAATCAAAGTCATTTAAAAAGCCCACCAGGAGAATGATGTTTTTATAGTGTCATGAAATATTGCAGGATTAGCGAGTTCATTTGGAGATAATAACCGCTGGAACTTTTTACAAACCTAAAATATGGCAAATGTTTGGAATATTTGGTTTGAGGACTTTAGCCAAGGCAGAGCCCAGAGCTTAGGGATGTTCTTTATGCCCCCAGCAAAGAACTGCAAGTAAAGAAGACTGAGCTGGAGATAACACTAATTTATGGTCATAAGGGGTTTGAGTCAAATGTTGTTACACAAATGGAGGGTATTCTAATGACTGATTTAAAAGTGGCGAAAAGGAGACTTCCATTAATAAATTACTATAATGCAGAAAAAGAGAAATCTTCAAAGTAATGAAAATCAACATGGCTTGACATAGAGTAACATGTATGGATAAGCAAGACTGAAGAAACGAAGTAATAATATGTGGATATCTAAACACAAGAATAGTAACTGAAAGCAGTTGTGGAATATACTTACATTACAAAACCAAACATACTCAATTCTGGAACTAGACATGCGATTGCAAGGTTTTGGTGTAGCTTTTAAATCAAAAATCAAGAACTTCCTGCGCGAGTGCAATGCACGGCCCCAAATGTACCAATTGTAATAAATTGCTGGCTCTATTCTTTATTTTTGTAGCTTTTAAATCAGCAAAACATGTCAGTATACTGAAAACACAGTTACCAGCACAGTGTGAAAGGAATGGTATATGTTCTCTGCCTAGATTCCAACATAAGTATAATAGTCATGAATTGTCTACTAATTACAGATTGCATGAGCATACTCCAGTTAGAGTGCTTTGAGTTGTATAGTGACACATAAAGGCTTTATGAGAATCAGACTGGCAGAGAATCCTTTCTGGTTGTTTCAACTGCTTATATTTCAGTAGCTCCACTGAGCTGCGGAAAGTGACTACCTGGCATAGTATGTATGAAGCTATAACATTCAGTACATCACTGGAAATTTGTGGATATAAACTGTGTACCAAAATCTGTGATTAAATCATTTGGTATTTCATGTTTGTTAAACGTCGTCTTGCTCCTGGCTGTAATTTGCTGGTTAGTCCTTGTTGGTATGTGTAGAACTCCAGTATCTCAAATTATTCTCTGCTGGGGATCTTGTGGTAATGGGGTTAGTAGCAATGATTTCCTCCTCCAGTATGGTTTACGTATTATGCAAAAAGGGCAGGTAAACACATTCATTGCTATGTCTGTGTTAGTACTGAGCCACTATACTGACACTTTGGCTCCTTCACAACACTTAACTAGGCCTTACTGGTCTTTATATATTTATTTAAGCAATTTGGATATTGTGAAGAAGACACAATCCCATCTTGGTACCAGTAGCAAACCACTGTGTTTCAATAGTTCTACTGTGACTATAGCATTCATACATCAAATGATTTATTTGCTTGTTAGGCCGTTAATCTATTAAATGTTTAATGGCCATGTGTAGCTCATTGTCATTCTTGGTAAGTTTTTTTTTAATTAGTCAGCTCTTTAGTAGTTTTGTCAAGTATTTGGTTTCTTAACAACATATCAGCTAAAAGCAGCTGTTTCCAGATACAGAAATGCTTTGTTATTGAAACACCTCAGTTTCATAATTATCCTGTCATCTATTTGTTGTGCTTTGTCCATACTGTAGGAATTAATCAGCCCAAGTCTGGAGATTGAAGTTCTCTAACCACAGCAGGTATCATGAGAATTTTTCACAATCTTGCAAAAATGAAAGGCATTCCTGTTTTCTATTCATGACTATCTGTGTTCTGAATCAGTTAGCGTTCTGGCTACATAGACAATAGGTGTTATGGTTTTTATAGCCATCTGGAGTAAAGGAGCACTTAGAACATAACCGCTGACATCAGCGCACATGACTTCAGGTTTGATGATATTACAGTGGTTGAGACTGGAGCAGACATCTGGAGTAAAGGAGCACTTAGACCATAACTGCTGGCATCAGAGCTCACGACTTCAGGTTTGTTGATATTACAGTGGGTGAGAGTAGAGCAAGGTAAAGATAGGGAAGTAAATAGTGTGGGAAGAAATAGCCAGGGAATTGTTATGGCTAGGCTTGTACATGCCCTAGGGCTGATAGCCTAGTACCAACCTATGAACCTATATCTGCATTTGTTTAATGTTACCAAAGGACTGGACTTGAGCATTCCTCCATGATCAAGGTGCATCTTTCCTTAATAACTCTGTCAGACGGTACAGCACTGTGGCCATTTTTTAAAAAAAAAAAACTTGCCCAGTAAGCTTATTAGGTCTAGGCCTTGATGTAGCTCAGTTACAGAGGTTGGAAATTTTAGTTCTGCCATGGCTGTAGCTTTGCTTGAAACTGATTTATATGACATAATACTGGTGCTATGGCTGAAGTATTGGATTTAGAGCTTCCAAAATTGCACTTTTAGTGGCTTTGAGCACACCTTTCAATTTTCAGTCATATGTCCCTTTATCAAGATGAAACACTATAATTTAATCCGTGATAACACTACTTTTCTTGCCTTTTAAACAGATTGCTGATATCATGTTGTATTAATTATCGTGCTGATAATGATAACAAATGGCAGTTTTTTTTTAAATAAGACCTTACATTCAGAGAAATAAAGGCTGCCAGCTTTTGAATAAGTCTCTCTAAGGGGCAGTTTCCAAAACCCACTTGAGTAGTCTCATGTGGAGAACTCTCTCACATCAACAAACAGGTGCTGCATCCTCGAAGGAAGGTAACGTGTACTTTTCCCTCAAGACTGTGTGCTCCTCCAGAAATATGAGCTTAGAACATGACTTAACTCCTACATTTCCTCATACAGGTAATTATTTTACAATACTTAGTCATCTATAGATACACTGAATTGTATCCTGCATAGTTTTACAGTACTCTTCATTTGTATGGATTCCAGTTGTTTTAATGCAGTTCAGGACATCACTTAAAACTCACAACAGGACTAATCAGGATCCTGAAGTGACATCTAGTCTCAGCGGTGGTTGCTTAGTATTACACTGAGCAGAACTCTGCAAGTTCTCTCTCTGAATCAATCCTATTCCACTTAATAATGCTGATGCATATTTGTGAACTTTCAAATTCATTCATGAAACACTACCACTTCACATTGACAAAGGATTTTATTGAGTTTTTATAAACTAAAGCAACCTCAAGACCTTTAGGAATGCCTGCAGCTATATAGAAGTTTCTAGTATGGACACTTCCTTTTTTTATGCATATTTGGTGATATATGCTTGTCTCCATGACCTTAAGTGAACTGTAAAGGAGATGAATACATCTATAAGGCTTTGCATGTTACTTGATGCCTTTACATTTATAGAGAGGAGCAAAGTGTTTTCTTTTCAGAGATAAGTTTGTTCTTCCTGAATGATCTATTAGTCAAATAACAAGGGAAAAGGCTTACCTCTATATTGTCAAGTGTTAGTTCCACTTTGTTAAATAAATTTGTTAGAATCGGACTGTAAAAATCATTGAGTTATTCAAAAACAATGTCAATCAATAACAAACAATAATGCAGGAAAACTCAGATATCTTATTCTCTAATGTACATTAGGAGGCAAAAAACCATACACAAAGTTGTATAGAATTTTGACTAGTTTATTCGTACAGTGTTTGCCATTTTATAGCATTTACAATCAGCTTTTGCCCACCTCACTGGCGTGGTCAGTGACAGGGTCTTAACATCATAGTAACTTAGTAAAAGTGCTGAATTTGTGTTTTTCAAAAGTCTTTTCCCATGAGAATATTACAGCCTTGCAAACACCTGGTCAGTCACGATGACCTCCTGAGGATGTAGCCAATTCAAGGTTCTCTGATTAGTTCGAATACAATAGATGTATGTCTTCCTTAATGCCTTTCTTTGTCTTCCTCGTTCCCAGCTGCACTATCAGAGATAGTGTGCACAAGGCTACTCTCCTGGTGGAGGCAGGAAAGAGGACACACATGCGAACAGATTTATTATTTTCTAACTTTGCAAAATAATCTTTACTTGAAAGACATGAGCCAGGCTGTGTGCAAGCTGCCAAGGTCAAATTTCTGATTACACTGCAGCTTGTGCTTCAAGCAATAATATGCAAGTTTATTTCTACTATTACAGAATTAAATGCATTACATAAACTTTGTTCTCTATTATGGATTTAAGTACATTTATTCCTAACTAAGGCACACATTTCTCTATATATTTGATCACACAACTTATATGTGTTTGAATGTTTAAATACACATCTTCCTAAGCAGCACACATTGTAAATATATTTTTCTAAGCAGCATGTATGTAAATATATTTTTCTAAGCAGCATGTATAGATTTTTCTAACATTCTCCCTCCTGTTAATGCATTTTATTCTGTTTAAAACATAAACAATATTATTTCATTCCTCAGCCTTTCCTTTCAAGGGCTTTCAGCTAAGTAAGTCATTGGTTTTATATTTCAGAAAAGCATCATTTGAAATTAATCTTTTAATTTCAACACTTTGGTAAAAAGTTTTAGTAGCAGATATATCAACAAATTTTTGATTAATCTTTTCATGCAGGGAATTTCACAGTAAACACATGTTCCTATTAGGAGTATACCCACACAAATAGCAATTAAATGTTTAATAGGATGGAACCCCACCCCCCCCAAACAGATTCTGGAAAAAGTCCGTCAGTGGGTTTGGGCCTGGTTTAGTCATTGCTGATACTTGCTGAATTACCTCTAGGTGGTCATTGATTTCATGTTGGTTGTCTGGAATGTACGCACAGCATTCTTCTTCGTGTACCACCTCTTGCCGCTAGGGTGAAGTAAAGAGCCATTCGATTTTGTAGCACAACAGTTTTATTGCATTCAGTTCATTAGTCACCAATTCTAGGGTGGAAAAAGTTGCATTGCTCATGACTTTTTGACAGCTTTCTCAGCTCCCAGATCGATTTGACTGCTCCATAGGTTGGTGGTATTCCTGCCCTGGATATAACACTGTTGCCCAAGTTCATATGAGTCAATTTACTTTTGTCTTTCACTGAATTATGGCCTTTTCAACCAGCTTCGATTTTACCAACTGGATTCACAGGTTTTTCTCACTGGACCTTCAGATTCTCGAGCTGTTTTCCTTACGTTTGTATTTTACCCAAAGGTAATTCTGCAGTATGTCTTATTGCTAAAACCAGATAACCCAAAAACAACTGCCGGACCAATTCTCAGGTAACCATTTATATGCCTTTTTCCCACAAATAAAATCATTACTTTGGTACTGATACGTGTTATCCCTGCATGAAACATTTTTCTGTTCTTAATAGACAATTGCTTAGTTAAGACTGGATTGTCACATACTGCATTTAATGTAGTTTTCATTGAACTCAGATATGAATCATGGTTAGTATTACAAACAGTACCCCCACTTTTGACTTTAATGTAACATTTATAAGACATTGTTATATTACCATTACTCCAGCCCACCTGGAGGGTATTACTTTTGTAGAGACATACAACTCCTTTTTGTGTGAACAGGTATAAATAAAGCAATTTTGTCCTGTGATCTTACAGTTTCTGTATAAAAAAAACTTTCCAAAGTCTTATTTTATCCCCAGAGGGACAGAGGACGTTAAAGTCTATTATATTTTGTTGGTATAGCTGTACAAACTCAGCAATTTGAAATGTGCATAGTTTCTGTATACACTTGCTTCATGGCCAGGTACGTGTTAAAATTTGGATGCCAGTCTATAAACAGTTCATCACGTCTTCTCACTTTCACTTGTGTGGTTGAGTGCAGGGAAAAACCACAATAAGAGAAAAATTGTCACACTTATAGTTAACAAATACATAGTTAAAATAATTATGCAATAGTTCTTGGGTTGGTCTGCTTTTTTGTCTTCTTTACTCTTGGCCATTTTGCCCTTGTGTATCAGTCACAAAGTTTTTATTCAGCTGAAAGTTCTTTTGTCTGAAAAAGAGTTAAACTGCAAAACAGATTTATTCATAACAGTTTCTTTATTTAATTAGCTAGTGAACTGTCAGCCTCCAGCCCTGCAGGCATGAGAGCTTTTACTGAGGCACATAATATGCCCTTCCAAATACTACTTTAAAGGGGATTAAACCCTTCACATTTGTTACTGTTTTCATGCTCAGCAATTCTAGAGGTAAACAGCAAATCCAATTCTTCTGAGTCTTACTCATCAACTTTCTTAACTTGTTTTTAAAATCCCATTGTACCTCTCCACCAGTCCTGCTGACTGTGGGTGGTAAGCACAGTGATTCCTTAAGGAAAAGCTTCTACCCATTTTGAAAACATATCTGTGATCACTAAACAGTATTTTTTTCCTTCACATTTATTCAACTCTATGAAGTCCATACAAATAGTATGGAATGGATATGGTGGTGTAGGGAACTCCCTTGCTTGTTTTAAATGCTCCTTGTGCATGGTGCTTGTTACAAGTATGACAAGCTGCACAAAATTTTATTGTATAATTTATGTATCCATATGTTTGGAATATTTTATTTACTAACTGTACCATCCCCTGTTGAGACATGGCTCTGCCCATGGCTCAACAAAGCTACATCTCTAAATAAATTAGACGGTAATATTGTTTTTCCTTTGGAAATGTACAGTCCATTTTAAAATTGCACCTTGTTTTACCCAGTTTTGTTTTTTTGCTGTTGTAGTAAGCATTTGCATTGTTTTTAACATGTTTAAATCTAAAATCTCAAAGGGCTGTAATTTTTCATTAAAAAAAATAAAGTTCCTGAGTCTGAGGCTGCTTGCTTTGCAGCTGCATCAGCTCGTGCATTACCTTTTGAAATCTTATCCTGTTGTTTTGTATGAGCTACACATTTACAAATAGCTACTTTGGTAGGCAACTGAATAGATTCTAATAGCTCCAAAATAAATTGCATGATTAATAGGTTTTCACTGGATGTAATCATCCTCTATTTTCTTTATTATTGTGCAAACACATGCACTGTAGAAAAAGCATACTGATTATCAGTATATATGTTTACTTTTTTGCCTTTTACTAAAATACATGCTTCTGTCAAGATTACCAGTTCTGCTGCTTGAGCATACAAGTTGTGTGGCAAAGTTTGTGCTTCTAAATTTTAGTGTCTGTAACTACTGCATACCCCACCAGATTTTTCCCTGTAGGACCCCTTCTGCATGAGCCATTCACGTAATATGTCACCTCAGCATTATCCAAGGGCATATCTGTAAGATCTTGTCTAGGTAAAGCTAACTGTTTATATGAGGTTGACTCAGCAGTATGGTCATACATGAAAGATGTCTAGCAGGAGAAAGGTATGCAACTTTTTCTTGTGGCAGAATTATTGCAACTGCATGAGGCATTTTCAATGTGAGAGGGTGGAATAACACCATTGAGGCTGGAGCCTGTACTGCCATTGCTGCTGCAACTACTGCTTGTACACAGTGAGGCAAAGATTGCACCACTGGGTCTAACTGTGATGAATAGTAAGCTATGGGGCATTGCTTATCCCCATGTTGTTGCTTTAATACTGATGTCATGTACCATTGCTTACAATCTATGGTCTAAAAAAAAACGTTTGTGATAACTTGGAAGTCTTAAAACTAATGAAGAAGCTATTAACTGCTTTAACCTGCAGAAAGCCATTTCTGCTTTTGTTTTCCATTGTAAAATAATTTGGTACCCAGTTCCAACAAAAATTAGTTGTACCTAGGAAAGACATTATTTCTTTTTAGTTGTTGGTTTGGGTGCTTGCAAAATTGCTGTTTTTTTTCCCTTTTTTCTTTCCCCTTATCTAGTATTTTATCTTTATTGAATATCACATATCCCAGGTATCTAACCTGTGTTTTTTTCCCAAAGTTTGTAACTTACTCTTGTTTACTTTGTGTCCTTGTATTACTAAAAATTTTAACAATGCTACTGTATTCACCCTGCACTGCTGCTGGGTGCTGCTAGCAAGATGTCATTTACATAAAGTAAAATTTGACTACCTTCTGGTGGGGTAGACCCTGCCAGATTGCTAGCCATTTTTTGTGCAAATATTATTGGGCTCTCACAATATCCCTGTGGTAGTCGAGTATATGTATACCTTTTACCCTGAAATGTAAATGCAAACCAATATTGACTATCAGGATGTATAGGTATTGAAAAGAAAGCATTGCTTATATCTACCACAGTAAAATACTTTTGTTGTGGCTTTAAATCATTTAACAAGGTATGTGGGTCTGGCACCGTGGGTGCTTTAGGTATTACTGCATTATTTACAGCTTATAAATCTTGTACCATCTGCCATTCCCCGTTCGCTTTTTTTTTTAACAGGAAATAGGGGTGTATCACATGGTGAATCAGGAGATTCTACCAGTACTCCTTTTTTGAGTAATGCTGCTTATTATAGGCTTAATTTTTACTTTTGCATTCTTTCCCAAAATGTATTGTTTTTTTCTGTGGTCTAAAAGCTGACTTTGGGGTAATTGTAACTGGTCCTGCTGCTTGAATAAGCCCTACATTTAACTTGCCTGTTGACCACAGAGTTGTTGGAATTTTACACAAGACCTTTTCTTTTTCTTTTAATAAAAATGCTAATCAGCTGTCCTTACTAGATTGCAAGTGTACAGCTGTATGTGTCTGTGTCAACCAATTCAGTTTTGTTTTTATATCCCTTGTCCTGACATTTTTAAATCAGTCTGTTCTCCCATTTTGTTACCTTTTTTTTTTCTAAGTCTGCCCATTTAACACTTTTGTTCTTTTGTCAAGCTGACATGTGGCAGTCTATTGGGCTTATACAATCTCATGAACTCCTGAGGTAATGAACAGCTTACTACACTGTTTCCCTCAGTATCCCAGCATAAAGTTTGTAATATTAATTTGTCAGCAGGATTTTTACTTATATTTCTTATCAGGTCCTGGTGTGCTACAGTAGTATGGAGTACAATGTAACAAGTGCTGCTGATCAGTGTCAAGGGAGGGTACCTTACTGATGGCTACGTTTATCAGTTCTTTGGTTACTGCCCTGGACCAATCATAACTAGGTCCTGGCTGTACCAATAATAGGCTTCACCCTCTGATCACACCACAAGAGCATTCACTTGTCTTTGTGCTTCCATACCCTGCATGGTAGGAACTACTGCTATGCCAAATATCTGCACAAGGTCTTTTCCCAGTAAGTTTACTGGATATTTTTGCAGAAACTACAATTTTACTTTTCTGAGTCATACCTGAAACAGGGTCAGTTATTGCTATATTATGGGAAAGTGGTTCCTGTATAGCTGTCCATTTGCTGCTTTTACTAATATATAATCAGGTGATTTAGAATGTTTTGGTAACTTGGAGGTGTATCAAAGTCCGTGACGCTCCTGAGTCACACAGGAATTTGACCTTTCTTCCCTCCACCAGAAGTGTTACTTCTGGTTTTGTATTTGCTAGGTAGAGCTCCAGGCTCAACAATGCTAAATCTAAAATTTTATTTTCATTTTTATTCTTTACATCTGTTTGTACTTCCTCTATTCCCTCTACTACATTCACATTTTCTTTTGTTTATTAACCTTTCCTGATGATTTTTGGTTATTATCACTATTATATAGTCAGTCCACATCTCCTTTATCTTTTGTCATTGCTTTCTTATTTTGTTTATAGTCCCTAGCTAGATGCCCTTTTTACCTGACTGTAATACAAATACTTCAGCTCCGTCTTCAGCAGTGAAGACTTGTGCCCTTTTTTTCTTTTTACTATTAAGGTGTCTTTCAGTACGTCTAGCATACTCAAGTAAGGCTTGCAGCCTGCTTGTTCAGTGATTTATCATATGCCTTGTAATAAAACTACTAACAGAGGCAATGCAACCTTTTAAAAATGTATATATATATATTTTTTAATTGTTATTTTAAGCATTTTAATAATCTAGCATAATATCCATCTACTGTCTCATTTCCCTGCTGTATGCATTAATTAATGCAAGTCCAGTCTGCTCTAAGTTTTCATTTTTCAGAGATTCTGTCTGTTAGACCTTTCACTCTGTTGTCTAAAAATGTTTCAGAATTTTTTAAGCTTCTGTTTTTCTTTTGCCTGACGCCCTGCATCAGATTAAAGCTTGTTTAAGGAGTTTAACTAGTGAAAGTTTATCTAGTTTACTATCAAATTTATAGTTGTTAACACATTTTGCAAAATATCTCACATTATTTGCTTACTGTAATTGCATATGCTTCACATTATCCGTTAGGGCGGATCTCGTGATCTCTTAGTGCACTGATTTCCCATGTCTTAAAAAGACTGTTACGTAACCCTTCTCTTGTACCACGTGGTATCTTATTTCCCATATCCACAGTAGTGTCTAGAATGACTGTTTACTTTGCTTTGTTATTCCCTGATCTATGACTCAAGATACAATACTGACTCTCTCTCTCCCTGCTATCACAAACCTTAGCAATAGCACAGTGTAACCTGGTCCCTGATCTAAAACAAAGACAAAGAGGGAAATTCTTCTTACCTGAGCCTCCTGCTCTTATTGTTTATCCTTGGGGCCCAGTCTTCCGCTTTTCAGCCACAGATCAGAAAGTGGACAGCCTCTTTACATACAACAATTCAGTCGGAGGTCTTTTCACTTTAAGAAGAACCATTCTTTTCGGCAGCTTCTCCTGCGTAGATTTATTAGCACTTATGCACTCTGTGACCTGCAGCTTACCAAGGGAATTCCGGCACGATTAGGACCAAAATGTTAAATAAATTTGTTAGAATCGGACTGTAAAAATCATTGAGTTATTCAAAAACAATGTCAATCAATAACAAACAATAATGCAGGAAAACTCAGATATCTTATTCTCTAATGTACATTAGGAGGCAAAAAACCATACACAAAGTTGTATAGAATTTTGACTAGTTTATTCGTACAGTGTTTGCCATTTTATAGCATTTACAATCAGCTTTTGCCCACCTCACTGACGTGGTCAGTGACAGGGTCTTTACATCATAGTAACTTAGTAAAAAGTGCTGAATTTGTGTTTTTCAAAAGTCTTTTTCTCATGAGAATATTACAGCCTTGCAAACACCTGGTCAGTCACGATGACCTCCTGAGGATGTAGCCAATTCAAGGTTCTCTGATTAGTTCGAATACAATAGATGTATGTCTTCCTTAATGCCTTTCTTTGTCTTCCTCGTTCCCAGCTGCGCACTATCAGAGATAGTGTGCACAAGGCTACTCTCCTGGTGGAGGCAGGAAAGAGGACACACATGCGAACAGATTTATTATTTTCTAACTTTGCAAAATAATCTTTACTTGAAAGACATGAGCCAGGCTGTGTGCAAGCTGCCAAGGTCAAATTTCTGATTACACTGCAGCTTGTGCTTCAAGCAATAATATGCAAGTTTATTTCTACTATTACAGAATTAAATGCATTACATAAACTTTGTTCTCTATTATGGATTTAAGTACATTTATTCCTAACTAAGGCACACATTTCTCTATATATTTGATCACACAACTTATATGTGTTTGAATGTTTAAATACACATCTTCCTAAGCAGCACACATTGTAAATATATTTTTCTAAGCAGCATGTATGTAAATATATTTTCTAAGCAGCATGTATAGATTTTTCTAACACACTTGAATGACATTATCTTGCCTACCTGAATTTTTAATTTGTGTGAGCCTACTTGCTCTACCACATTGCTCACAGTAATGCTGGGAATATGCTTATTTACTGGGTCTCAGCACATATATATATATATATATATATATATATATATATATATATATATATATATATATATATATATATATTAGTTGGTTGAGTGGATGTGTTTATGGGGGAGCAAAGCTAAAGTATCACCCAAATGACTGTAGTTATTTACCTTTCTGGGATTCCCCCACTGTCGTCACACACATTTATATTGTGTCTCACCTTTCCTTTACATTATTGTTTTCACTACAGCCTGCCCTGTTACAAAAGCATAAACAAAATGATTTAGCGTTTTTGCATAGCCACAAATTAAATGTCAAACTAAGATTTATTTTAAAACAATTAGGCAGAAAAATTAAACATGCCTTATAATACTCTGAATTCTGAAACTGGGCAATCAATATACAGTTTTTTTCCCTTGTGATTATCACTGAGAATCCCATCCATGAATCTCAAGAAGGAATCCTCAGTTCTTCATGTTCTTTCCTGCCTGTGTTTCTGCCTTCTTAAGAACAACTGGAGATTCTAGAAGGAATGTCAATGAAAGAGGTAAAAAGGAGCACAAGTTTCAGCTGTGAACACTTTTAAAATCAATAACCAGTGGTTCAAAGAACAGAAATATGGCAGCTAAAATGATCATCTTTCTGTTGTCTTTTCATGCATTTACTGAATTCCTCTCCATGTCATTCAACATCTTCTTCATATTTCATGGAATTCCTTTGGGCAGAATAGTTTAATCAAGTGCATATCATTTATATATAATGATAATTTCTGCCACAAACAATAATTAATTTGTTAATATATGTTGTTTACATTTTAATTAGTAGAAGGAAATAATTCAATACTCAGGATGAGTAATATTTTGTAGATGACAAATTAATACTTCATGTAAGATAACTTAAAAACTAAAGTTATGTACACTTGTTAATTAAAAAGTAAATGTCAGAATTCACTAGTTAAGTAACAGGATTTTATTTGCATGCAGTTGCTGACAGAGTTAGGGCAAATTAGTTGCACTATGTTGTTAAAGAACTTATGTTAGTTCCTGAAAACATTCAATTTATTTGGAAAACAATGAGAATATTTATGTTAATTGCACTTTTAATGAGCTGCATCAATATATAGTTCACAAAATCTGCAGCATTTTACAATAATTGCAAGTTAAATATAACAATACTGATACTGTCCATGAGCACTAGAGTCATCGCAGAAGGACTGGCTTGGAAAAATGTGGTATAAATTTATGGTCAGGATATATCACCAAAACCTAAAATAATGGCAAAACCTTACAAGCCACAGTCTACCCATGATATACTTAGAAATTTGGAGTACATTAGTAGATATCATATACTGCTTTGTGGGTTATACTATTCTTTATTTCATCAACAATCTGAATGCAAGCTAGAAAAAGCTAGAACATTTTGCAATTGCATGACCGTCTTCCTGGTATTACTTTTATTTGTTACTTGGAAAAGAATCCTAACATTGATAATTTAGCAGATTATCATTGTTTAATACCATGATAGCTTTGAGACCACCTCAGGGGTTCTGTTTCTGCCCTTCCTTGGTCCTCTACCTCTAAAAGATCTAGGGAGCCTGATTCCTCTGCTGAGGAGTCTGACTCTGATGAGGATTCCTTGGCGTACTCTTCCCAAATGCCATCAGCCTTGGATTATGGCTCTGAGGAGGAGTTTTAAGTCCTGTCTTACCCTTGGAGAAATTGATCTTTAGGGATACAGCAGTTTGCATGATGGAGCATTTTAAGTGGGACTGCTCCCAAGTTTCTGACATCCAGAAAAGAGATTAAGTTGCTACAGATGGATTCACCTAAGCCTTCTGCTGTTCCCCTTACACAGGCTGCCCTATTGAATACTTTTTCAGCTGCCTGTTTAGCTCCTAATCCCCTTAAAAGCCTGATCATTTTTATAAAGTCCCTGAGGCTGTCAGGTTTCTGTATGTGTCCTCCATCTGACCCTGCCATGATTTCAGTCACTGCTGATAAGCCTTTTTGGCTATTGCCTTCCTCTAAGCTTCTTCCCTCAGACAAGGATAGTCCAGCTATGGAGTCATTGGGGAAGAAGGTCAGCACTTCTGCCATCCTGGCATTTTGTGCCATTAACTATCAAACTTGCATGGCCAGGTATATTTTATCCCTTTGGTCTTAACTGGCAGAGGTTCTATCTAACCTGCCCTATTCCAAGGCTAAGTCCACTGCTCTTTCTTTGGTTGGATCCACTCCTCATGTGGCACATTATTCCATTAAGTGTTATTACAGTGCTATTGATGCCTCCTGTACAACTGCTGCTTCAGGCTCTGTCATTAGACAATATTCCTGGCCTCATCTTCAAGTTTTGCCTGATGACATTAAGGCTACGCTTGTTGATGTTCCCCTGGATAATCAAAATCTCTTTGGAACTCCACAGACAGATTTATTTAAGACCTTACAGGACTCAGGCAAGATTATGAAGGACCTTAAACAGATTTTTCTTTCTTCGATTCCTAAGTTTCAGAGGAATTATCCTGCTAAATCTACCTGAGTTTGTAGACAGCCTCATTCCCCCCTCCAAAGGTAAGAATGTCCCCAGGCACATTTTTCTGGCAAACCAACTCATGTCAAGAACCTTCCTTCCAAGACAAATCTGCCACCATCTGACATTCTGTCTTCCCTTCCTCTGGGCCAAGTTCTCTTGTCTCTCAAACTCTGTCTCTCCCTGTTTGGCAACAGATTACTTCACACACTTGGGCACTTTCAATTAGTTGTCAAGGTTACTTTATGGTTTGCAAGTCTCTTCCCCCTTCATACCTCCCAACAATACCAAATTACTTGGTTTTTACTGGGTTTTGGGGGCCAAATGAAGGGGTGCCATGATTCCAGAGTGGCACCCCTTCATTCTCATTTTTTTCTTTTCTTTTTTTAATTTTTTGATTTTCACGCTGTCTAAACTGACATCATCATATGCTTGATGACGTCAACTCCATCAGGGCTACCAGTCAGTCGGAATTGAGCTCAAAGAGCTACCATCATTTGCAGCTGGCCTAGCTGCAAATGTAAGCAGGAATGGGGGAATGGGGAATCCTCAAGTAAGAAATGAGCAATAACGGACAGACTCAAGTATGGAGCGAGGTGTGTGTGTGTGTGTGTGTGTGTGTGTGTGTGTGTGTGTGTGTGTGTGTGTGTGTGTAAATTCCCCATTTAATACACCTGGTGGCTAGAGGTATTCAGGCTCAAACATTGTACCTTCAGTACAGGGTAAAAAGAGCCTAAAGTCCCTAGCCACCCCCATTTGTGAGCTTTGTTCAGATTTTTTGTGCTATGAGTTGAGAGATATGGTGAGAAGTGAAAACAGAATTTGTCTTCCCCTATTATTGGCTTTGTTGTTTGTCTAGATTTTTTGTGCTAAGAGTTGAGAGCTATGACTGTCGTGGTAGCAGTTGCAGTTGTAGGTAAAAGCCAAAGAGCAGTCATGGTTCTTCTTCTTTGACTGAGGTTGTGTTGGTATTTGGAGAAAAGATCACATCTGTCAGAGCATTTTATGTTTTTTTTTCTTTAGTCAGCTTTTCTAGAATTTTGATTAGGCTTGGTAGTGATCAGAAAAGCTTGTATTGTGATGTGAGAGATATTGCATGGGCTTCTGGAAATGGAATAACTACTTTCACTTTCCATTTGGATGGTATTTTCCCTAATGGCAGACTGTACACATATCCTTAAGAAGTAATAAGTAACATGTGCAGCACTTTTTTTCCCAGAATTCTAACCCATCAGAGTCAGGGCAGCTGTTATCAGGCCCATACTTGCTTCTTGGTGATTTTTTTTTCTTTGAAGTGAAAATAGAATATCCGAGTGGGAACAGCAATGAGATGAGTGAATGCAGTACTGAATGTAGAAGAGGATTTTTCACTGTAGTGCTAAATTCCTTTGTAAATCTTACTGCTAAAGCTAAGGGGTCAGTTCATGGACTTTTAGTATAATTAATAGATGTTACTGATATGTAAATTGCATGACCAGTAGGCTTAATAATCTCCATTAAAAGGCTTTAGAAACTCCAGCCATGGAATATTTTTTTAAAATGTGTAAAATAAAACTGTATCTTGTCTCATTGCTTTTTTACATGGTTTCTGTGAATAAGACTATATCTCTGTGTTTTGTAATTCAGATTTCTTCACAAAGGCCCATAAGGAATCACTAAATCTAGGTAATTATTTTAGTTCACCTGTGAGGAGTGAGAACTGAATTTGTATTCCCCCATTATTGGCTTTGTCCAGGTTTTTTGTGCTAAGATGTTTTGAGCTATGGTGAGAAGTGAGAACTGAATTCACTAAATGATAGCCATTAAGTTTCAGACTTCCTGTTTTTCAGGAAACTGCTGATTTGGCATAGTGGTATGTTGCTCTGATCCTAGTGCATAGGGTCCTGGGTTCAAGACTTGCCTGTGAAATGCATGGTGGAAACACAATATTTTATTCTAGCAACTTTCCAAAATTATACAGGCAATGTTTAAAATGTGTACCCCTGGTTTCCCATTATTGGCTTTGTCCATTTTTTTGTGCTAAGAGGTTGAGAGCTATGGTGAGAAGTGAGAACTGAATTAACTAAATTATAGCCATTAAGTTTCAGTCTTCCTATTTTTCAGGAAACTGCTGAGTTGGCATAGTAATATGCTGTTCTGACTGTAGTGCATAGGGTCCTGGGTTCAAGACTTGCCAGTGAAATGCATGGTGGTCACACAGCATTTTATTCTAGCAATTTTCCAAAATTATACAAGAAATGTTTAAAATGTGTCCCTGGTTTTTGACCTTTTGCCCCCCCCAAAAAAAAAATCAAAACTGAAATTGAAAATAAGTGTGAGAAGCTGTGCAAGATGTCTATGGCTTACACTGCTGCCATTCTAGTTATAGTGTGGGTGTGGAAGTAGACTTTTATGATGGAAATGTTCCGAATTGAGCAGTTTGGTCATTATTCATTCATGCATTTTGTTTCATTGTTTACAGTACAGCCAAATGGAAAAATGTTCAAACAATAAATTTAAAATGCACTCTGTCTAACAAATGTGCTGTATTATATAAGGAATATCACTTAATAAAGTCAGAAAGATGTATCAAAGAAAAGAACACATGTATGTTTCTTGTTTTGTGTGCAAGGGGCCAATAATTTGAAAACAGCCCAAATGTACTCTTTATCCACCAATGCCAAGATGCATTTTCTTTGGATGTTGTGTGGGTTTCAATGCTGTTTCAATGAATGTGAGTTTCAAGGGCAGAGACGTTTTAATGCCAAGTCTGTTTTCATGGTGAAACAGTATTGCTTTGTTCAGCAGATGTCTATTAGTGTTTGTGCATTGTTGTGCTGCAAAATGTAAAAATAAAATCCAAATAATCATTGTAGAAGTAAAGCAGTATGCACACTTAGTGTTTATGGTAAATGGGGCACAATAGCCAGGTAATGGAACATTGGAATGGCTGCAGGGGAACTCTGGTGCCATATTTTGGTTGTCTGTTCTTCAGTTTGTGTTTGAAAGTTGGTATCCCACAATTCCATTGAAGAGGGTGGGGTTACATAATTATGTATGTAAATTAGATGTTAATTAGCATACAAATTTGTACCTATTTTTCATGGGCCTTGTCCCCCTTCAGATCAGGTTCCCCATTTTTCAGAGTGTTGCAGGGTCCACTGGATCAGGGCACAGTTCAACCCATGTCAGAGGCCCTAAGGGGCACAGGGTTTTATTCCAGGATATTTTTGGTTGCCAGAAAGGAGGGGTCCTGGAGGCCTGTAGTAGAGCTTTCCTTTTTGAATAATTTCCTCAAGGTACCCACCTGCAGGATGCTGTCCTCCAGACCCTGTTTCCCCATTTGCTTCCTCAAGCATTCCTGGTTTCTCTGGATCTGAACAATGCTTACCTTCATATTCCCATTCACTCTCAATTCAGGAAGTATTTATGTATGTCCTTCCATTTCATTGTTGCAGTATTCCTTACAATAGGAATCCCCTGTCAAGGGTGGCCTGACATCTGGCCAGTATACCAAAGTCTTTAGGTTGCTAAGAGTATACTGTATGTCATATGTATGCTCACTGCATACATGGTAGGGCATAAAGGTGTCTTCCAGATGTAACATCCTCAGAATTTTATTGCTAGCATTCTGAACACCATCTTCAGTCATCGGTCTGAATGCTGTCTTTGTTTGCTAGATCACCAAACCTTCTAGAGACAAGTGCCAAGTTGGGGTTCTGTTCTTATCTTTCCTCGTTTGTTTTTGTTGCTTGGTGGGCTCATGTCATTCTGAAAGGGTAAATGCCAGTGCAGGAGACAGATTCTCCATAATGATCATCATGAGCAGTGTTTATTTTGTCTAGGTGCTTCTCATGACTATTGTCCTGTTTTATTTGTCAAGCATTCATCTAAAAGACTGTGGTTAGTCAGCTTTCCTCTTTGACCGTATATTTAAAAAACAAATGTCTTAAGCTTTTGGCAAAAGATGCCATGGAAGGAATTTCCCAATCCAAGGGTCAGCCATCTGTGAAGAAGAAGAAGTGCTAGAAAGCTAGGTCTGATTCAAGAAAGCTAGGTGTGATTCTTAGGCTGTGCTGCCTCCACCAGATATTTCTTGTGAGGCTAGTGAAAGCCCAGAAGATAGCCCAGCTTCTTTGTTGGATTTCTCTCCAATGACTGATTTGGAGGCCAGCATGGATCCGGTTTCATGCATGTCCCGGGAGGCTTTGCAGATGTCCAGTTTGGATGTTAAGGGGGAACGGCGACTATTACCAAAGGGTCTAGGGGTGTTCCTTAGATTTTGGTTATGAAGCAGGTACCATATACCATTACAGAGTGTCGTACTGGGTCAGAGCCTTCGAAGTTTTTCAAGGCTGACATCCCCTTAAAGAAGAAACAAAAACTAAGCATGTTTCTACTGCTTATAGGGACCCTCAGAGTGAATGGCAGAATTTCACTTAAGGTTTGTTTAATGCCCTTATGGCTTTGAAGCCTTCTCAAAGAGTTTCTGTTCCAGCTCCTCTTTGGTTTTCTACTCCTCTTAAGAGGTCAAGGGAACAAAATTCCTCTGAGGAGGAGGAATCCCTTGCTTATTCTTCTCAGATTTCTTCTCCTTTAGACTATGGTTTTGATGAAGAGGAGTCCACTAGTCCTGACTCTCATTTTGAGGAGATTTCCTTTCAACACACAGTTTCCAGAATGATGGAATTTTTCAAATGGGATTGTGCCCAGGTGTCTGACATTCAGAAGATGTATTACAAGCTTCTGCAAATGGACTCTGCTAGACCTTCTGCTGTTCCTCCTGTCCTGGCCGCCTTGTTGGATGCCTTTTCTACTGCATCCCAAGCTCCTGATTCTCTGCCCCCAGCTCCCCAAAAAACTGATAGGCCTTATAAGGTAAATGACAATTGCAAGTTCCTTCATACATGTCCCTCTGCTGACCCTTCTGTGGGGGTCTGTTGCATCTGACAAGCCATACAATTTACTGCCTTCTACAAAGTTGTTTCCTTCTAAAAGTGCAGGGCTTCTGGTTGATTCAATAAAAGATAGACTACATCAGTGTCAAAGAGATGAGAGCTCTTCTGTTGGCTCTTCAGGCATTTCATCCTCTCAAGGTACTTACATAGGATCATACGATCATAGGAAGTTACTAGGCTAATGGCCTTAGGGCCCTTACAAGCCTGGCCAAGTTCTACCCTTATTTCCATGGTCAACACCTACTGCCCCTGTCTAAGAGGGACACAGGTGGAACCCCCGGGGTGAATTTACATTTACCCATCCAATTGTCCAGATTGCATTTGAAGAGGGCCAATGAGGTGCTCTGTTTGACATCAAGTGGGAGTCTGTTCTAAAGGTATGGCAACCTCAGGGAGACAAATCTGTCCCTCCAACAGATTCTATTAATGCCACATACCAGGTTAAGGTCTTCAGAGCAAGTACCCCATGTACCATTTAACTTACGGATATGCAGCATTTCCAATAAAGCAGGGTCAGAGATAGCCTTATATGCAAGGCAGACACTGCTTCTGAGAAGTCTATATGAAACAGAATAAAGTGACAGTGCTTTTAGGTGCTTCACATAGGACAGATGTTGAAGACCTTGAATCTTCCTTGTGAGGAACATTTATGGTCTCTCCAATTGCTGCAGGTGCTTGGAAAGGTACATACCAAAAGGGGCATTGTACACAATGATTGGCCTGAAGAATGGCCTGATGAGGGAAGAGTACAGGGAGGTAATAGCTTTTTTTATTCTAGAGGCAATGGTGTTATTTATGAGATGAGGAATATAGAATGCTCTTTTTACCACTGCGGAGACATGGTGATCAAAGGTAAGGTTGCTGTCAAACTGTGTGACCAGGTCTCTCACCACTGAGTGTGTACTTAGGGTGTTGCTATTGATGTGGGAGTTAGCAGAAAAATTGCTGTTACTGAAAGGGATGGCAATACATGTTTTTGTGTTGAGTTTAAAGCCATGACTTTGGCACCAATCATTTGTTTGTGTAAGACCTCTTGCAAGATGTTGATATAATTTGGAGATACTATGACCACTCCCATTTTGCAGTCATCAGCAAACTTTCTCAACCACAGACCTTCAGTTTTTACTTGTACATCAGAGAAATAGATTCCAAACAGTAGAGGACCTAGGCCTGATCCCTGTGAAACACCACTGGTTACAGGTCTTCTGTTAGATGCAGCTTCCCCTATTTTGACTATATGCATTATATCAGTGAGCCAGTTAGCAACCCATCTAATGATATAATGGTTGATACCTAGCTGGGTGACTTTCTCAATGATGCTTGAGTGGGGAAATAGTTTCAAAAGCCTTGGCTTAGTCTAGGTAGGCTGTATGCACAGATTTCCACTTGTCCAGGGCCTTGGCGTCTGTCTCAAAGAAGTCCACAGGCATGATCTCTCTTTGACAAATCCAAACTGAGTAGGGTCAAGTATTTGGAGGTTACTTATATCTTTGTTGATAAGGTCAATGATTATATGCTCCACTGCCTTTGCAGATAAGGCAGTGGCTAGTTTCCATACAGCTGGGATGAAGCCGGTGCTTAGACTATGATTGAAAAGAGTACCCAATGATGTTGCTAATTCTTGTTGGAGCCCATGTAGGACACAGCCTGGGATGTTATCATGTCCTATATATGCTGTGTTGTTGGCCTTAGAAAGGGTGTTTATGACCTCCTCTTTAGAGATACAAGGTAGGAGGCAGGTGGTAAGGATGTCATGGGGTACATGTGGTGGGGACAGGGGAATGAAGTTTTCACAGAATGTCAGCCAAAAGGTTATCTATGTCCACAGACTCAGTATATGTGGCATCATTAACTACCAGTTCAGCACAAATCTGTGCCTTTCCTTTTAGGTTATGGAAGTAAGTAAAGAACATCTTATAGTTGTCCTTAGCTGAGGAAGCTAATTTGCATTCATAGCTTGCTTTGGAGGATGTCTCAAGAAGTCTTATTTGCTTGTTTAGTCCTGAGGAGGGCATGTTTCCAGTTTAGGGCTCTCTCCCTCTTACTCATAGACAGCAATTTCTTCCTCTTATTGTAAAGTCTGTTAATGGCAGTTGTCCACCAGGCAGGTTTGCTCTTCTTTGAGGAGCTTGTTTTGGTCCTATCAGGTAAGGCCGAGTCAATGAAGTTATACAGGTATCTGTATAAAGCACTGGTGTAGAATTTGGCATAGTTGCCAGTTCATCTGAGGGGGGAGGTGCATTGAAGCTATTTATACCATCCTATGTTGTTGTGTCTTTCGGCATTTCCCGGTTAGGGGTCGCCACAGCGGAACTCCAGTCTGCTTATGATTGGTAGTTGATTTTTATGTGCCGAGTTACCAGCCCTGACACACAACCTTCAAAGAAGGTACGCCCATTCACGCATGTCTCCACGCACCAGCCTATAAAAGGATATAATTTACTTTGGAGACGTTTTATAGTTTAGTTGCTGCTGGGGAGGTCAGGTGTGATAGTTAGTTTGAATGAGATTGATTTGCGGTCAGATCTCACCAGGGAAGACCTCACAGTGGGGGTACTACATTCGTCCCCCACATTGGTAAGCACCAGATCCAGGATGTTGGCATCCCTTGTGGGGGTGTCAACCAGCTAGTCTTGTGCATTGGAGCTAACAAAATCAGGGAACCATTGGGCAAGTGCTAGTGAGTTTGAGCACGAGTAATTTACCCAGTCAATGGACGGGTACTTGAAATCGGTCAAAACCTTTGTGTTCAGATGTATCTTGATAGACTGAAGTAGAGCCAAATAGGCAGAGTGGGTGTCCTGATTTATGGAGGGGATCCTGTAGCTGGCAAAGACTTGAATTGGTGTCCTACCAACAGTTAATTGCACCTGAAATATCTCAAGGGAATCATACTGTTTAACCAATATGGAGGTGTATTTATCTTTAATGAATATTGATATATCGCCTTCTTTAGTTTTCACATATTCAGTTTGTGGTCTGATCATGTGGAATGAGACGTAACCGGGTATGGCTGGGATTCTGTCCACAGCCTTGAACCAGGTCTCCGTGACTGCACAAATGTCTGCTTCTTCCAAGGTGAGGACTGCTTCCAGTGAATGCAGTTTCTTGTTAAGACTCCTAGCATTTAGCAGTATAATCTTGAGGTTGTTTTTAGATGGAGTTTTTATTTTGGAAATTTTGTCCTTTAACACTACCTAAAAAGGGCACTATGGGAGTAGCAAGAGCCTAAGCCAGTAGCTGAAATTTCAGGGGTGACAGATGAAGACCATCTCTGGCAAAGCATCGAGGTCTGTCGATCATGTCATCCCAGGCTGACAGATACTGGATCCCTTAGGAATGACACAAAAAAATAAGCAAATTATTGAACTCAATCATTTTCTGTTTGTATTGAGGCATCATCTTAGGCGAAGGTAATATGCTGCTTAAGGATAGGGACATACATGCCTGAGACACATAGTCCAACAGCTCAGTCATGTCTCTCTTCAGGTCCCCTTCACATGGTCGAAATTTCATAAAGTCAAAGACCATATGGCCAAGACCATATGATCGATGTTTGAAACATCGACCATGCGGAACAGGCATCTCCATACAGTGCGGAATGGCAAGATTTCCATCTTCCGATCTCGGAGTTGGTATATTTCAGTTCTGGGGGGTTGGAGGGCAGATCCCCCCAGCATTGTGAAGGTAAGTGATTGTTGTGTTTTTTTTTTTTTTTTTTTTTTTTTTTACATGGTCGATGTTTCAAAGGTTGATCATATGGTCTCGGCCATATGGTCTTTGACTTTATAAAATGTCAACCATGTAAAGTAGACCCCTCTCTTCATATAGTCCAATATGTCTCTTACCAACATGGACTATGATGGCGTCATAATTGTATCTGTTGTTAAAAACATGCATGCATATATGATATGGCAGATCCTGGCACCTGACAGACAGCTGACCATGACCTCTTCCTTATCCAACCTGGTGAGAGGGACATCTGTGTGTCTCCCGATGGAATCACTTATGACTAATATGTTTGTTTTTGTGTTTTGCCTTAAAGACTTGACAGGTGAGACACTTGTGCATGAGCTATTATGTGTATTGTGTTTTGCAGAGGACATATTATGTGTAGTCTACTACTCTGCTTGTGCTTGTGTTTGGGGGGTCTCTGGTGATTAAATATGTTTCTGTTGAGGACCTCCACATATGTAGGTATGTGTATTGTGGGTTTGGTTGAAGTAGGAGGTGAGGTGTGCATCCTGACAACCCACTCATTGTTATATGTACTGACTGGTGTTTGAGAGAGCATGGATTCAAGGCTCTTAATATAGTTGCATCTCTCACATGTTGAGTTTGTGTGGCCTAGAAGTAGAGGGATGTTGTTGAATATGAGGCAGTTGCTACATTGCATCAGGATGCCCATGTTGGCCAAATTAGCTTGAGAAACTGGGAAATTTTCCGTCCATAGCATTTGGTAAATTTATATGGTCAGGAAAAGAGGTCGTACTTAGGAATGGCTAGTGGGTGAGAGGTGTGTTGGTACCTCTGAGGTTAGGCTTAGTGTTCCACCTGACAATAGAGCAGGGCCAGGAAGAACCTCTGCAGGTCCACAAACAAACTGATACGGGAAAATTTAACAAGCAAAACATTTGCCTCTATAACCACCAATGGTAACCAGATGGTGTGCTCCACACAAACAAGCGCAAACATGGGGCTTAAATAAAACAAGAAATAAAGAAAAAACACATCAAGAGCACCAAACCACGGCAGATAAAATATTTCATAAGTTTTAATTCAAGGGGGAGCACTTTTGCAGCCAAGCTGCTTCATCAGAACAAGAAATAACCCTTTTAACTCAACTAGCCAATAAAGATGCTCTCTTTGAGCTCTAGTCCAATCACCCTTGATTAGATGGGACCAATACAGCACACTCCTCTCACAAGTGGGCAGAATGGCCTTCACCAACAAAAATGACTTGAATTTGATGCTCAGAAGTTACAAAACTGACCCAGAAACACCAAACCTGGAATTAGGCTATGCTACAATTGAACTATTACAATATACAGTAAAATGTGGCAGAAATTAGACAGACAATACTACAGTGATTTGGTATGTCACCAAGCAAGGGGGGGGGGGGGCAAGATCCAATCTCCTTTAAGGTTTGCACATCAAGTGAGGTTGCTAGCTATCCAGTATCAGGCAGTTTACATTCCCTCAGGTCAGAAGATTGTGTCAGACTCCCTGAGCAGGTCTACATCACAATCCTATGAATGGATGCTTCACAGAGATGTGTTTCTGGACATTGTCCACCAGTGGGGTACTCCTCAAGTAGATCTATTAGCCTCCCCTCTGAACAAGCAACTTCCTCTCATGTCTTGTGGTCTGGAAGGTGGATGCCCTCTCTTTTTCTTGAAAGGCGATGTTTCTTTATGCCTTCCCTCCCCTTCCTCTCATTCCAAAAATCCTGTTCAAGACAAAGCAGGAGGCTCCCAAAATCTTAGCAGTGACTCTCTTTTGGCCCTGACAGCATTGGTTCCCTCTTCATCTGCATTTAGCAAGGGCAATCATCACAAATTACTTTACAGGGTATACCTTCTTACACAAGACAAGGGATCTCTCATCCATTCCTACTTATCCAGTCTTCAGCCAACACTATGGGTGATATTATTTTGATCCCATATAGATAACTTTTTTCTGAGGACGTGCTTAGATTATTGCAGAAGTCCAGGAAACCCACTACTAGGAAATCCTACTTATCCAAATTGAAGAATTTTTCTGTTTGGTATCTTTCTCATAACCTGGATCCACTTTCTGTGTAGGGTGTTCCTTTGGTTCTCTCTTATCTGTGTGAACTGCTCAGTGCCAGGTTGGCATATTATTCTGTTTGGCCCTCTTTTCAGCTATTTCTGCTTGTCTACCTTCAGCATCCCCCTTTAGCCTCTAGATTTGAGGCTACAGAGTTTCCTAAAGGTGTTCTTGGTATTAGACCTCTCAGGAAGCCTGTCCCTCCTTCCTGGCACCTTAATTTTGTTTTGGAGAAGTTGACCCAGGTGCCTTTTTTGCTTGTCACTTCAGCTTCCTTGCAGCATTGTTCTTAGAAAATCATTCTTCTGTTGATCCTTACTGTTTCCAGATGGGTGGCTGAACTTCAAGCCCTTATGGCTATTTTTTTTACTTTTCTATAAGGACAGGGTCTATCTTTGTACTAATCCTTCTTTTATGCCCAGAGTGGTAAATGAGTTGACTCAGAATCAATCTGTTCATTTGCCCACTTTTTTCCTTTCTCCGCAGTCTGTTAGTGAGAAGGATTTGCATACTTTGGACATGCATAGACAACTCAGATTTTATTTGGATAAGACTAAAGTTTTTCACAAATCTGATCATATTTTTATTTACTTTCATTCTAGATCTTTAGGATTGGCTGTTTCCAAGCAAACTGTTTCTTCCTAGATATCTAAAGCCATTTCTTGTTGTTATTCTTTTCATAGCAAGAGCCTTCTCTCCTAAGCTCATTCTATAAGGACTGTGGCTTCTTCTGGTGCTTTTTTCAGGGGTTTAGATACTAACTCTATTCTTGAGGCAGCTACCTGGACTTCTGGGCATACTTTTACTAAGCACTGTAAGTTGGATGTGATATCCAGGGCTGGAGCTGTTTTTCTAGGGCCATCCTTCATGGGTTCTCAGAAGGCTCTGCTGGTCCTTCCTCCTCCCTTTCTTCTTCCTGAGCTTTTGCACCCTCCCTATTGTAAGGAATACTGCAACAGTGAAATGGGAGGACATAGTAGTTGTGTAAAATCTTACCATAACGATAGATGTCTCCCTTTGCTGTTGCAGTATTTGCTCCCTCCATCCTCCGCCTGTTTTTCCCCCTTCTGCATGTGCTTGTTACTTCTCTAATCCCTGGACTGGCATTCCTACTGCGGCTGTCAGTTCTGAGGATTGTACATCTGGACATTACATTTATGCCCTACATGGGGAGAATACTGGCCAGATGTCGGGCCACCCTTGGCAGGGATCCCTATTGTATGGAATACTGCAACAGTGAAGAGAAGGACATCTACCATTATGGTAAGATTGTACACAACTGTACTTTCTCCTCAAAGTATGGAGCACACCTTTTCCAGAGCTGTTATTTATAGTCAGTGCTCAGAATCACATAGCCAAACCATGCCACCCTATTATATATTGTGTAGTCTAGATGCTTTAAAGGGGTTATTGTGAATGAGCACAAGTAAGATTAATATGATGCATTTTGTACATTTATTTGTATTAGCAAAGTCTTTTATCCATGGTTATCTGGAAAAGCTGTATGACATTTCCAGAAAAGGACTCTTATTAAGTTGAATAAATTATCTGTCAATTTATTTAAAAATATTGCCATATCCATATTGCCACATCCATTAATTGGGGTAATACATTTTAAAGCTATAATTCTATTGCAAATGAAAATACAATACTAGTAGAAAACCTGTAGCATTTTACAAAAGCCATGCATCCCATGAGAAACACTGTTATTATTAAAGTATTCTTACACAGCACGACTATTTAGTTTGAAGCATTTTTATTTCACTTTTCAAGATCAAACATATGTTATGAATAAATTATCAACATGAAAAGTTTCATTTATGCTACAGACTTTGTCAGTAGTCTTAAGCAATCTTTTTTCCGAAACAAATAAGTTCTTCTGATGTAATTTAAGGGGTAATTATAGCATTTTTATAGATGAGGTACAAACTGGGTCACATAAATGCAGACAGCTAATTTTGCTTTCATTGATATTGCGAATACCATTTGGTAAATTCATAGCATGTCATAAAGGGTGTGCAGTGGGTATCTCTGATAAGCACTTCACAGAGTCTTTGAGCACTTTATAGCTTCATAAGAATTTTGGAATAAATTGAGAAGAAACTAGCTTTCAGTGCATCTGCTAAAAGTTAGTACTTAGTATGCCAAAATATAAAAACAACAGAAGTTTATTAATCTTTAACACATCTGCATTAATCTACAACATTAACGTATTTAAAGAATTATCACATTTCTGCAAACTTTGCCTGTTTTTAAATATCTTATTCATGGAGATGATACATTTACTCCTCAGATTTTAGTGTTTAAAATGTTGAAGTATTTTTTATAGTTTTCCAGTCTCAGACAATGTTTGGTACCTTTTTGAAATCTCGTAGCTGAAAATGTGCAGTCTTCATGCACGTATAGATCAAGATAAGCACATTTTTTATTACCTCTACTCATATGTTACAAAGCATGTTGAATTTCTTAAACAACTTTTACCACCACTAAGACCATAAACAATGTTTTCCACCCAAAAGAGAAATGCTTTTGCTTATCATCTTATTTGCTTTTCATTTCATGCAGGATAACATCACATTTCCAAGGTTTCTATATGGTGCTTGTCAGTGATGCTTGCATCTTTACACACCTGATTTCACCTTTAAGTCCCCTTTCAATGTGCAGACACTGATGGGTACTTTTATAGTTTGATCAGTTCTGATTCAGCAGCTGTCACTCAGAATGTTCATCTCTGTAAGATATACTTTTTTTGCAGGGCTAAACATGTAACAAACATCTGTATCACTTTTTTGTGTAATATAGGATCACAATTTTTTTCACAGCAAAGGGAAGTGTTTAATGACTCATTTGATTTGTTAATATTTTGCCTATAATAGACAAAGCATTTAACTATTTTCAGATATGAAAACATGAGCACTTGATATCAATGGATTAATAATGCAAATTATAAAAAAATATAAATACATAAAAATAAACCAAGTAAATTGAGGTAATGGGAAGCACAGTGTCCAGTAATGTGGCATGTAGATAAGTATTGTGCTTTATTGTTCTGGTATTAGGGATTAGGTCCTCTGAAGCCTTACGAAATGTATTTTCTAAAGGAAGTTTTACGGTAAATGTTAGGATTTAGCAAGCATTAATAAAATTGTGTGGGGTGCTTCGACTGATGCACTCTCTTACTAATACCTGCTAATACTAACATTGCCCCTTTCCCAAATCATAACCATACACCTTAGCTTAGAAATTCCCTTTATGTAACACTCACACCATTCAGACAAAGTTGGTGTTAAGGTAGCAGTAATGCTATTGTTAAAGGATCACAAAAGGAAGCTTGTGTTCTCCATTTGTCATCTTTTCTGTTGTTGTTATTTTTGATTTTATTGTTTTGTTTTTTTGGAAAGCCATCATCAGTCCTGATTCATACTTGTATATTTTATTTATTTTATTTTATTTATTTATCATTTGTTAACTGAGAATGTCCGACTTGGAACAAAGCCAATTTTCAGCGGAGGCCCGGGGGAAAATGCTCCATACGCATGTCTTTGTATATTTCTGCATTTCAGTGATTAGTCATGAACCCATATGTATCTATAGAAATTTTTCTGTCTATATATCTATCTATCTATATAGATAGTACAAGTCTCTACTACACTGGATTGCTGGAAATGTGAAATAAATATTTATTTTATTTTTATTTATTTATTGTCATTTGTTAACTGGGTTGGTCCAACTGAGCTAAAGGCCCATTTTCAGTGGACACCCGAGGAGAAAAGCTCCAATTACATATGCAAGACAATCCAAAAGAGAAAAAATAAAAAGTAGTAGCCAATACAAAGTAACTATTTATTTATTTATTTTTATTTATTTAATAATTAATACGATCAATTAAAGTATCTCTAAATTTGCAGAAATAAATGTTGTCTTACTTTATTAAAAGTATGTCTTTTGCATGGGGCACTGCTCTGCCTACATCACATAACCCTGCTAGCTTTTATTTCTTTGTAACTTTGAATTTTGGTGGATTTATGTAAATTTAGGTTTACTTAACTATTTGTTAACTGGTTATGTGGGCCGATCTATTGCATCCGTTTGTGTAACTTACCAGCTGTATGTGGATCATTTGTGTATAAAAGCAAACAGCAAATCACTTATTGTAACACACACAGACTTCACCAATACACACTCAGAAATGTAGATGCCCACAAAAGCTCACTTTTTTTCTCATTGGTTTAAATTTTGAGCTTCAGACATGCAATCATTGCTTAATGAACATGTACCCCTGTATATTTACATGCATCAGTATACAGCTATTTATTTTTCTGTTTACCAGCATAGTAGATAAACACAGCTACAGAATGAGAGTTTGGACTACTTCTGGTCCTCGTGTTCTTCTGCCAGGTTATGGAGCACAACAGCTATAATATCCATTTCAAAAGTCACTGATGTCTCACTGTGCCAGAGCTTGTTTTGTCAAAGGTGGTACAGTCTGATATAAGGTCCCAAGACTCAAAGAAAGGAAAAAATGTAATGTTATTCATTGTTTTAACTTCTCCTCTTTCATTGAGTTTGTTCAACCTTGAAAATAATTTGCCTAGAGGTTTTGTTTGAGTCACACTGGCATTTATTGTTGAGAAATTAATAATTTTCTCTTAGCATTAGTTGAATTCATATTAACCATGAACGTTTTTTATTTTAAGGGTGATGTACAATTGATCACTTTCTGCCCCCATTCATGATAATTTATTTATGGGGTATTTTGAAACAACTGTGTACATTTTTATATACTATACCTATAACTATCTCTCTCTCTCTCTCTCTATATATATATATATATATATATATATATATATATATATATATATATATATATATATATATATATATATATATATATATATATATATATATATATATATATATATATATATATATATATATATATATATATATATATATATATCGTGAGTTTGGAAAGGGGATCATCAGATGTGTCCTTGTTTGAATGCAAATATGAAATAAAATACACATGTAAATGAGAAGTGCATTTCAGTTTCTGGATGTGTTGGTGACAAAAATGTTAGATGGAAATTTACATAGAACTATCTATAGGAAGCTATTCTCCAAAAATTCTTATTTGAGTTATGATAGTTGCCACCCCAGTTTGTCATAGCTAGATGTATTTGTGATTCAAATATGGAATTTGACCTATCTAGATTTATATTTAAGGTAACCCCCATAACAGTTAAAAATTATAAGGGAAGATGTATCAGCTATGTCCAGAAATGAGGTAGAAACAGTCTAAGCCTGAGGCCAGTACACAGCTCAGATTTACCACTACTTTTTTCCCAACATGTTTAATATTAAGAACATTATTAATAAGCATTTGCCCCTTTTGTATGTGGTAACAATTTTTGTAATAAACTAATTGACAAATGCTTACTTAGTTCCAGGTAGACCAAACAGTTAAAGGAGCATCTTTCAGCATTTAAATAAAAGGGCTTCAGTAAGACAATTGAGGTTATCCTCTTCCTTTGGGGTCATTGTACATTTTGCATATCTGTGGTAAAAATGTATGTTTTCATAGGAAACAAATACAACAAAATGCTATTACATGTATATCAGTTTATCATATATAATACCACACATATAATTTATCTGACACATTGTACATGCATTGCCTTTTATGTGGGACAGACAAGACAAATTCTTAAGAGTAGAATTTGTGATCATTTGAGTGCCATTGGATGTAGATGTAAACATAAAGAAAATGCTGTTTTTAAATATAACAAAATTACATCAGGGTCAAAATTTACATTTACACTCATTGGTATAGCTGTTGCTGTTGTTACTCATAGTTTATAGACCAAAGATAATGGGCCAGATTCCAAAAGAGTTGTTCTCAGTAAGTCTGCCCTTACTCCAAAACACCCGCCCTCAGTGTAAGTGACTAACTTTGCTGTATGGCCTATTTATAAACTAGCTTGCTATAGGGATCAGATTCCAAAACAATTGTTCTCAGCCTGTTCTCAGTGTGTTATGCTGACAGCAAGTCTTTTGGAATTGGGGACAATATTCAATAGCTAATTATCAGTAAGCCAATATGCACAAAACAGACATCAGTAAATGGTTCAAACAGTAATATCTAGGTAAATAAATAACTGAGATTTTTGCAGCAACCTGAACTTAACAAAAAAAAAAAAAAAAAAAAAAAAGCACAGCCAGGGGCATATGAAGGTTATATTCATACTGTTTAGGGGAAATTTGGCCAGGAAAATGTCCCTGCTGTTTTTAATAAGAACTATGAGATCTTTTGCATCCACCCAAGATACTACCATCTCATACAGGTAAAATTTCTTACTATGGCTTATAGCTCTATATTTTATTAAATGTCATTTATCCCAAATTCAGAATACTTGATTGACTATTTTTTTATTAGTACTGAAAAAGTAAGCATGTACTTTCTGTTGTATGACAGCCACCTCTTTTTGCTCAGGTGGTCACATTCTAGACATCGGTGCAAAAGATGGTGTACATATCCAAACTCCTGTCTGTTCTCTTACATTCCATGAGATACAGAGCAAGCAGAAGGAGCAACAGGGAATACCTTTCATTTAGTCTTCCCCGGTCACTTCCTAAACTCCAGCTGCTAAAATTTAAGTTTTAACTTGGTTAATAATTTTAAAGATAATTTTGATTTGAAGATTATGAAACCAATCATCAGTTCATTGCTTATCATACCAGTCAACTGCACTTATCAAAGACCACCCTTAACAGACTCTGTGCTTAGTAATAATGCTTTTATCTGTCAGTTAAAATGACTAATTGTCATAGCCTGCTGCATTCTTCCAGTTGTTGACAGGTCAGCTTTCATTTGAAGCAGACATATCCTAGAAATGATTATTTTCAAGCCAAGGTTTTATGCTCAAGCACAGAGCTCTTCACCCCTAGAGAATCACTGGGACTTCCCATCTGTAATATAGTCCTATTCCAAATACTCATACAAGCCTTTTTCTGCTCACTTTATATTCTTTACTCTGTTTCCGACAATCTAGTTCCCTTAACTCCACATGTTCATTTAATGTCCTCTTCCTCCTCCTTTTTTTCTTTTCCTTTCCTTTTCTTCCTGTCCATGAATTCTGATAGGATCCACTAGTTTCCATTCACTGAACATCCCTTCACAAACATGTTCTGTCCTTCCTAAACCATTCTTGGTGGGATTTAATCCATTATACTTACCAATATCTTCTCTGTGATTTTGA
The DNA here is from genome assembly GCF_019279795.1 of Protopterus annectens. NCBI lineage: Eukaryota > Metazoa > Chordata > Ceratodontiformes > Protopteridae > Protopterus > Protopterus annectens. The sequence goes on from NC_056725.1 coordinate 435,623,043, forward strand.
AGTCCATATCTATCTGAGGAATTGGCCTATATTTACCCATTTCTAGTCTGCCTCCCTCCATTGAGATGGATATTGTTATATCCTTCTTCATAGTTTCTGTTATTTCCTCTATTCTCTGAATTCTCTCACATTCCTGTTTCTCATATTCCTGTTTTAGCAAATCCCATATCCTCTTTGTTCCACATTTGCAGAATTTGTCTGTCTGCTTCCCACATTCCTCTCCTTCATTGCATTTATTTCCATTTTAAATTCTTCAGTTGTAAAGGCCATTTTCAAAGTCTCCCTCTGGTTCTCCATCAGTTCAGATTGCAGTCTCCAAATATCTATCCCCGCTCTCCCTTGCTTCTTCTCCTGTTCCATATATATTAGATGCATATAATCCCAGAATACTTAAACTATTTGTCCTTATCCATCACATTCTTATCAATTTTTTTTTCTATTTTACTTTTTTATCCTCTTTTCTGGTCGTATATTTCTTTGCTAGGTAGACTTGTGCATTCTTACCTACTGTCCACCAAACCTGTTCCCAGTACAATAAATTTAGTTTCATATCTATTGTTATTTTGCTTTCCAACTCCACATGTATTTATTTTTCTTTTATCATTAGAACCTCCTTTTTGCTACTACTCTTAGCTTTCAAAATGGACTCTACTAACCCCCAACTTCTATGGATTTATTTTAGTTGATTTTTAACCCCTTAATTTCTTCCATGTTCTTTTTCTCTCTTTCGTACCATCCTGCCTTCATTTTATCTTCCCTTACTGTGACTTTTACTCCATGCTACCAGTGTCTGCCTACCATCTATTTTTCTCTATCATTCTTCTTTCTTTCTTTCTTTTCTTTCTTTCTTTCTTTCTTTCTTTCTTTCTTTCTTTCTTTCTTTCTTTCTTTTATCTGACTGCTCAGATATGCTTTTCCTTCATGGTCTCCCTCTCTCTGATTTCCCATTCTCTGCTCTATCTTGCGTCATTTATCTTTCTGCAGTCATACCTACATTGCTACACTTGCATAATATGATGTGTGTTTCCTGTAATTCTATCTACTTCATTCCGTTTATTTTCACATCCTTCCCTGAGTGCTCACCTGCACTAAACAAATCTGTATAAAGGTAAAAGAGCCTCAGATATTTACGTTTGATACAGTAAAATTGCAATGCATCTAATTTAACATATCTTTTAACATCAGAGACTATGAAAAAGACCACTTTATAAACATTTTAATCTCCAGAAGATTAATGATGATATCTTTTGATATGTGAGGAAAATCGAACACATGATTTAATGGCTGGAATGCACTCCAAAAGTGAAGAAAGTGGCTAGGAGTATGTGTAACTCTCTAGCACAAAAAGCTTCTTGGAATGGTCTGGTTAAGTTCCATGCACAGTTATTGACAAAATTAACCATGTAATTCGTGAATTATTTGTTTTTTCTCCTTCCAGCAAGCATCAATGCCTGTGTAACTAAACAGTTGATTATGTCCACTTAGAGGAGCCTTATATAAGTTAGTCTATGTCCACGTGTTTCGAAATAATAACTGTCATTGTGTAAAAACACTGCTTGCTTTCGATGAGTATACACTCAAGCTAATTTTTCACTTAACCTTTTATTTTTTCACATATCTTCTTTAGGTCTAAATAAAAACTTAAAATAAGTCCTATTTCAGGACTGGTGTGTGATGACGACAAACAGAGGGGGGCGAGGTTATATCTTTTTCTTTCTTTCTATTTTCATTATCCCATTCTGTGTTTTTAAAATGTGATAGCAAGATGCACTGTTCACCTACTTTTAGTTAGGTAAGAGTGAAATGCAGTTGAGTAACTGTTTCAAACTATGAAATAATCCAGGCTAAAACGTTTGGAATATTTGTGGGATATGGAAATGTCAAATAGTTCAGCATCTGAGAATTGTCTCTTCATTCTTATTTGTTCGTGTCTTTTACAGTTGTCTTCTTCATTTGATGGGATGATTAATATACATTTATTAACATGATTTAATGGCAGAAGATGCATCAAAGAATCCTATCACCACCTGTAATATCACATCATCTATATACCCCAACTTTGTTGATCTGTGCTCTCCCATCTCTTTGCTAACGTAGTTCATCATCAGTATGAACAGCAGTGGGTCAAGCTAATGCCTGATGCACACCCACTCCCACTGAGACACCTGGATGAGACAGAATAATCAGTTGACGAGCCAGCAAATCAATTACAGCTTCCTAATATGCTGCACTTCATAGCTAGTACCGAAGTATTAATACCGACAGTGTTTGTTACCCTTAGTAAGTGGCACCTGTTATTGTTATTATTATTACTATTATTATTATTATTGCTTACACATCCAGGCAAGGCATTACACGTCATAATATTTTGTACTGTGAGGGTGTAAGGAGCCAGATTCATGCTAAGTATTGAATATGTGCATCATTTAATCAACTCTGTTCCAATAAAGTATTTGTAATTACACACACCACTTACATAATCCCACATATTTAGTTTTTCTATATTTTTCACTAGTTATTTATAGATTGTGATCAGACGCTCTTTTTCAGTACATATTTGTACTAGTTAATAGTACTTAAAAGCTTTGATAGTGGCCATGGTGTAAACTGATGACATGGCCATTCAAGGGGAAAAAAACATGTTATACTATTTGTAACTGGAATGTTCTTTTTTATTTACTTATTTGTTTGTTTATTTATTTATACATTCATTCATTTGTCCATTTATTTAAGTAATTGATTGATTGATTGATTGACTGATTCACGATATTACTCATTGATTTGTTGTTATGTTTTTTTTTTGTCTTCCTGACTGGTGAAGGTCCCTGAATTTTTGTTGTTATTGGCATTGTTGTTATTTTTAAGGGCATGGTTTTGTGGGAGGATATGCAATTTGTATAATTTTATATTCCAATGTTTTTTTCATTCAAATCACAAATCATGTGATTATGGATGCCAGAAGAGTTTATGTCTGATCCTGATTTTAGTAATTAGATTTTTAATTTTAGGCTGTTTTATTTATTTTTATCATATGTTTTATAAGTGTGTCATTTAGTTTATGACTTAAGAGTGAGTCAGGGTTGTGAAGTTGGGTGTTCCAACTGTGGGTCTTATATCTGGTTCTGCTAGAGGATAAGACCACATTTTGCTTTAAGGGCAGGTTAGCTTTTAAACTGCACAGTACACAGAATGGAAGAAGACTTCAGGTGCAAACTAGCTCAAGTAGGAAAATGCTAGAAAATGACTGCTACGTTTAAGGATAACATTTGTACTAACTTGGGGAAATGTTTAATTCCTGATTTTACTATGCTTAGCTTTGATGTTGAATATATTGTATGATGAAAGAAATGGGAAGGCAAATTTTACTGTTTTTATAAATTTTTTTTGTATTTTTTTTTTTACCTTTGGGTTTGCATTTTATCAAAGGTTCACATTTCACTTACATTTTTCCTAATATCCAAAAATATCCTGGTGAACATTTAGTAAAATAACTTAGAACCTCACCAAGATTATATCAGGAGGAAACCAATGAGAGAAATTTGTCGCAGCACCAATGCCTTTATTCCATAAAAAATCTACCATAACAAAAAAATCCACACCAAACCAAATGTTTTTTATGGTGGATGATTTATGGAATAAGGGCATTGGTGTGGTGACATATTTTTTCTGGTGGGTTTCCTCCTCATGTATTCCTTTGTTTGCATGCAGTGGATGTGTTTCTTTCCTAATCTCCTTGGAATTTCTGGATATTTTTGCATTCTTCATTAATTTTTACTTTTTGGGGTTACTTGTATATGAAAATAAATTTGCCATTTTAAAACTTCTCTGAGTTTATCGACAAGTTAAAGCAATTTTTTTTAAAATTTCTTAGCATATAGCAGTAATATGTATTAATACTTACATTTTATAATTTTTATTTTGAGAATGTGTTTTGATGAGAATAGCAGTTTTTAGTGCTGGACTAGGGCAGTTTACATTTTTCTGAGTGGAGTTTTTGTGGGGAGTGATGCAGTCACACTTTATACATACTGTAGTTTTTTTTTTGTTTATATTAGTAGTATTTTGTCATATGGGCCTCTGAGAGGGTGAGGCACTAACCTAACAAAAATCCTGTGAGAAATAATATCCTAATATTGAACTTTAATATAACTTTAATATAGCTACTTTGCTTTGAATTAGACAGAGCATGAATCTGTTGGTTTGATGTGAATAGCCTTTGTTGAATTAAAGAAGCAACCACAAAACACTGTTAGGTAATCATTAAAGAAAGACAGTTTTACCAGCTGGACATTACTTTGTTATATTGTAGAGAAAAAAATAACAGAACTAGTAAATAAATAAGTTAGTAAGTAACTGAGATAAGGCAAGTAAGTGAACTCACTTGCTAGTAATTAATGTCGAACTCCAGCTGCCTTTAACAGTGTCTGTGCACTGACTTTCTGTATTCCTAATACTTTTCTTTAAAAGTTAAAAATCAGTTCATTGTATGTCTCAATGTGAGTGAATTTGTAGGCTACAGTTAATGAAAAATGAAAGTTATAAGTAGTCCACTCGTCTTACAGACAAAATGATCTGACAGTTTCATTGTATTTCTGTAAATTTCTTTCAGTGAGACAGGTATCCTTAGGCTAAATGCATTCAAACTCCAGACTGTATTACTACTTTCTAGAAGATAATCTGATTGACAGAACATCACATCTTTTTTCTTGTTTGTGTACAGAACAGATGTCAAGCAGGCAGCTTTCTTAGTAAGCAGTACTGGGAGGGGTGGGGAAAGGGGACTCAAATCATTCTCTTCTTCCTTTCAGAAACTGTAAGATTTCTCTCTGTCTTAGCTGAGACATTGTCTTTTCCTCACAGTGACCTTAGCTGAGCTTCTCAGCTTAAGTACCTTCAGTCTTTCGTATGACTTCTACAAAATTCAAATGCCACAGAAACTTTGTATCGGCAAACCCTGTAGAAAATGCTTGGTTAGCTGATGTTTCTCATTTTCCTTTTCTTTTGTTTTTTGAACTGACTGAGAGATTTGAGTGAAGCTTGGTTATTACTTGACACATCTTTTCTCTTATATCCCTCCAGGTAATAGGTAATTCATCAATAATTCAAGTGCTGATGTTATGGAATCTGAAGCAAATTAGACTGTTGTAACAAACAGCAATAAGGGGAGGGGAATGGAAGGTAGGAGGAAGTTAATGACCACAGAGTGTGAAAGAAAACGTTAATTGGAAACTGGAGATCACTTCATCCCAATATATCACTGTTTTCTTTCAGGGCAATGGCCAAGGGTCTTCATTACATGGTGAAGGAAACAGGGTGGAGGGTATTAATACCTATGGCTCAATAAATTCATTCCTAATTTTCTTCAAAGCCTGTACTAAAACATTTTAAAATTAATTTGTGTCAATCTTTGCAACAAAAGATAAGAAGTTTAATGTGTCAAATAAATAGTAATCATTTTGTTTTTAGTACTATTACACTGGTAAAAACAGTGAACATGTGAAAGCAATACTCCTGGGGCAGGACTGTAATAAATGGACCCACCCCCCTCAAATCAGGCATGCTGTTATATGACAGAATTTCTGAACATCATATAGATTGCTATATTACCTTGTTGTGAAGAGCATTGCATTTGTAGATTAGAGGCACCTAGATAAAGTATATGCAGAAAACTCTTGCTTAATAAGCCCTTTCTCACATGCAGTGCACTGGACAGCATGACAGTATACTTGCTAATGCTAACCTCTTGCATCTCCTACAGGCACTCTTGCAGTTGTCACCATGTGAGATCCCACATTCAGGCCATCACATAATTTTAGGGTCTGCTCCATATTTCCTAAATGTGATCTTTAGAAATGGGTAGGAGCAAATTACATAGAAAGAAATGGGAATTGTAGGAACAACACATGCAGAATAATGTTTTGGAGGAGGAATGAGGTTTAAAAGAAAGCAACATTTGAATGAGCAATGCAATATTTGACTGACAATGACTGGATAGATTGTAAATGATATGCAATGTTTGCCATAGAGATGTATGATTGCCTACATCTTATAAGTGATAATTTAATAAAAATGTTTCTTGTTTAAAAAATAAAACAGGGAGATATCAAAATTTCCTCCATTGCTGTGAACTTTTTCTGTTTTGGTGGCCCAGCTCCTGTGTTGGAAATATTCTTGGCAATATACTATGTCTTCTTCTTGGCATTCAAACACTATGTCAGGTAGCATTTATCTAACATGATGCAGACAGCTATTATGGCCACTTACTATAATGATGTTCTGTATCACTGCATGCTATGCCTGCTCCCATGAAGGCATATCCATGTTACCTTTGACCAGTATATATATGTATCCCATTTGTGCAGAAGACCTACAGTAATACTTCAGTCTTCAGGTTAAAAAGAAGTTATGCACTTACCATAATGTTCTATGTTAGTAGTCCATCTGACCCTTCATTCTTTACATATGGGATCGGAGCAGATCTTCAGCTCTGACTCGGCCTGTTTACAAGCTGGAAGACTTCTGGTTGGCTCATGGCTAGGTAGGTATCCCATGGTGCACCATTACAATCCTCAGATCTTGTTTGCTGCTGACTAGAAGAAATAAAACAGCCCACAGGAAAAGCCAACACTAAAAGGTCTCCATAAATAATGAAATTAGTATTTTTCTGTCTCCAGGTACTTCCAAGATGGGGGCAGGTTCGAAAGGATGAAGGGTGAAATTGACTACTAACATGGAACGTTATGGTAAGTACATAACTAATTCACATTAAGTAGTCCTACCTCATCTTCATTCTTTACATATGGGACAGCGTCCCTAGCACCTTATCCTTGGGTGGCCCAAAGAAAAATACTCCTAAATACCATGGAACCAAATGATGCTCTACCCCTGGAGGTTAAATTCAATCTGTAATGAGTAATAAAAGTGAGAGTGGTAGCCCACATAGCAGCTGCACAAATACTGTCGAGTGGAACCCTGGCTTGAAAGGCTGCAGAGGTAGATTGAGATCTGGTAGAATGAGCCTTGATTTTAAAGGGTAAAGGTTTATCCTCAGAACTGTAAACATAAGCTATACAGCTAGAAATCCAGCTAGAGAGAATCACTTTGTAAACTGGTAAGTCCAACCTGGATTCGGATAAGGAAATTAATATTTGATCCAATTTTCTAATGTCTTTAGTCCAGTGCAAATAAAAACATAATTGTCTATGGACATCCAGTTGGTGAAACCTGTACTCAACTGCATTGGAGTGATTCAGAAAGAAAATTGGAAGTTCTATGGACTGATTCAAGGTGGTATGGGAACAGACCTTGGGGACAAAGGAAGGGTTAGTACAAAGGGACACCCTGTCTTTATGAAAAATCTGCTAAGGCAGTTTAACATTCTGAAACCTGTCTGGAAGACATGATAGCCACCAAAAACAACGTCTTCCAAGACAAGAACTTCAAAAAGCATGAATGAGAAGGCTCAAAGGGCGGAGATGTTAATTTTGATAATGCAAAGTTTAAATCCCATGAGGCCACAGGCTCTTGAACTGGAGGTCTTAGCAACGTGGTACTTTTGAGGAAGGTTTTGCACAATTTATGAGACATCAAGTTAGAATCTGGAAAACCCAAATGGAAATTTGAAATCGCTGCCAATTGGACTCTGATACTGGCAGCCACAGATCCTTGGTGAAATAGTTCAGAAAGAAATTCCAAAACCACTGGAATGGAGGCAGTGAAAGGGTCAACATCCATTTTCTCCACCCATGGAGAGAATCTTTTCCATTTACTGGAATAAAGTTTCCTAGTGGAAGGTTTATGGGAAGATGTAAGGATATGAGTCACAGAAGGCGAGAAGTCATGAAGCCTGACTAGGGATAGAACTGGAGCAGCCACACTGTCAAACTGAGGGTGTGTAACGAGGGGTGAAGCGAACCTGACATGTGAGTCAACAGGTCTGGAACTGGGTCCAGAATCCAAAGATCATTCAGGAGAAGAGGCCCGAGGAAGGGGAACCAAACTGGCAAGGCCAGTAAGGAGCAGTGAGAATCAATTTGCTTCCCAGCCATTTCGCTTTCTGAATCACCGTGGGAATGAAAGGAAAGGGAGGAAAAGCATGCAGGACACCCAGGGGCCAATTGTGGACAAGTGCATCTCTGGGTGACTTCCCCAGAGGGGGGATGAGGGAAAAGTAGCTGTTGCATTTGGCATTGATTGGGCTGGCAAAGAGATCGCAGCAAGGCTGTCCCCACTTGCGGAAAATCTGTTCTGCTGTTTCCTGTTTCAGAGACCACTCATGATGCATCAGGATCGGCTGGCTGAGCTTGTCAGCTATCATGTTGGTCGTCCTTGGAATGTGCATCACCACCAGAAATCACTGGGAAGATATTGCCCATTCCCAAACTCGCATAGCCTCTCAACAAAGTGGGTAAGATCTGGTTCTGCCCTGTTTGTTGATATACCATACTACCGACATGTTGTCTGACTGTATTGCAATAGTCCCCAGAGGAAGAGGGTTGTAAAGTGCTTGCAATGCCAGGAGCATTGCCGTCATCTCTAGAATGTTGATATGTAGGTGGGCCTCGTGATCTTACCATGTGCCTTGGACAGTCCTGCCTAGATAATGCCCCCCCCACCCTATCTGTGAGGCATCCATGGTCACAGTGGCAATGGGTTGGCGAGGAACAATTGAAGCACCCGTGGTCAGTTGATTGGGTAATGTCCACCGATGGAGGTCCTTCTTGCAAGATTCTATCAGTAGAATGTGAAGGGATAATTGAAGATGCTGGAAGGACCATTGGGGTGACAGAAGCCACTGAAGAATTCTCATGTGTAACCTGGCTAGTGGCTCTAATAGTATGGTTGAAGCCATGGTCCCAAGGAGCTGCAGAACAATCTTGACTTTGACCCTTCTCAAGGGGAGAAGAAGCTAAATTTGAAGCACCAGGTTTTGTGCTCTTTCGAAAGGAAGAAGAACTACCATGTTTACTGTGTCTACCTCTGCACCTATAAAAATCACAGATTGAGAAGGCAGTAAGGCAGATTTTTCCCAATTTATAGAGATTCCCAGTTGGGCACAAAGCTGAATAGTACTGTCTCTGCTCTGAAGGAGTAGATGCCTGGTGGGGGCGGTCAGGAGCCAGCCGTCCAAATACGAAAACACCTGGAATCCTCGACTTCTCAGGTGAGCTGTCACCACTGCCATACATTTGTTGAACACCCTGGGGGCTGTGGTGAGAACAAAGGGCAGAGCACGGAACTGGAAGAGACTGGCTCCCAGCCGGAAGCGTAGATAACTCCTGGATGCCCTGTCCATTTTTATGTGGTAGTAAGCATCTTAGAGATCTATTGAGCACAACCAATTGTCTTTCCATAACAACAGGAGTAAAGACTGCAGTGTTACCATCCGGAACTTGTCCTTCTTTACTGATTCGTTCAGTCTGCTGAGGTCCATAATGGGCCTCCAGTCCCCTGTACGTTTTGGCACTAAAAAGAATCTGAAGTAAGTTCCGGATCCTATTTGGTCTGTTGGGACGGTTTGGATGACCCTTTTTGACAGCAACTTGTTGACCTCCACAGTTGCCTAATCCCTGTGATTGGGTGGAACACCTGGGGTCTTCTTGGGAACAAAAAATGGAAGAGAAAAGGGTATGACATAACCTTTGGTAATAATTCTTTGTACCCACTTGTCTTGAGTGACACTTAGCCAGGCTTCTGGATACAAAGAAATGCAACCCCCGACGGGCCCCAGAGAAGCACAGTCGGGCCCCACATCAGGAGTGCTGGTAAGCCTGGCCCCGAAAGGAATCGCAACCCCCTGGCTTTGCAGACCACCCCTGCCTCTAGGGCGATGTCTACTATTTCCTCCTCTGCCTCTGAAGGAGGAGTCACCCTGTGCCTCCTGGAAAAACCTCTAGGACTTCTTGAACCACATTTTACCACCCCTCTGACCCTTAGGGTATAGTCTAGCAGGAACAGTAAAACGTACTCTCACGGCAGAGAGTTTTTTTTCCTTCCTGCTCGCACCAGGTGAAAGTGTCCTTTACCTTGGATCCAAACAATGAGGAACTGTCTAATGGAGCACTGGTAAAGGTAGATGTAAATGGTTCTGCAAAGTTACACAAACGCATCCAGGAATGACACCTCAGGGAAATTCCTGAACCCACTGCTCTACTCGCTCTATTGGCCGCATACGAAATGAGCTGCATGGAGGAGTTAATGATAGAGGTCAAGGTGGACAACTGGGCAGAAACCTTGTCAGGGTCTCCCTCAGTACATGTACCTTGTACAGAATCTCGTGACTCTTTAAGGAGATCTCTCTGGAGCCTCATAAAGTGAGTAAGGTAATTCAGCGATCTAAGGGTAAATGCCGCAGAAGAAAATATATGCTTCCCATATCTCTCCATTGTTCAAGACTCCTTATTTGGTGGATGAACAGAAGAAGAAGTCTCAGCTAACTCCTTCTTAGTGGCCGCTGCCACCACCATGGCATCTACAGGCACACCTTTAGATAAAAAAGTCTTTTCCAGGAGGGAAGAAAGGAACTTGTTCGGTCTCCTGGGAACTGGATCCATAGCATCAGGAGTATCCCACACCTTTCGACTAACTAAATCCATCAGTTCGTCGAAAGGTGGAAACACCCAAGAGGCAGAAGGTTGAGACCCGAAAGCCTTCAGGTACACCGACTTCTCATCAGAAGGGGTGGCAGTGGGCCAGCTGTACCGCTGTTTAAGGATCTCCAGGATGTCTATGAAGGAGACATCATCAGAGGATGATTTGGGGGACCCTTCTGACTCCTCCAGGTCAGTGTCAGATGCCAAAGACTCATCCTGGGAGTCAACATGCTTCTTCTTACAAGTCCTCTTCTGTGGGGGCTCTTCAGAAGGACATTCCAGGGAGGTCTCGGAAGAGTGGGGGGCCACCAGCCAGTGGCTCCTGAGACTGGGGGTTTCTGCTGCCACTGGAGGGAGTAGGAGCTGAGACAGAAGTAGGTGCTAAGGAGGGAAAAGTGCCGGTACCTCTGGTAGGAGCTGATGGTCGGGACAGCACACTACTCATCATCTCGAAAGCCGACCTCTCCATCTCCAAGGACCTCTCCGGCTCTGAGGAGACCAAGGATGCCGTCGGTGTCAGAGCCATTGACTCCGAGATAGACGCAGGGTCCAAACTCACCCAAGCCGACTTGCCGAGAGGAAGACTCGGAGCTGAAGAAGTTTGGTTCCAAGCATCCCTGTCGGGGCCGACCAGAGAGCTTCAACCCATGGACACTACAAACAGCACCGAAAGTGTCGGAGCAGAACTCGGCTCCAAAACAGCCACAATGGGAGCTGGAGCCAAAGGTTTCACTGGTGGTACCAAGCACCCTGGCTCAGAAAAACCAGCATGGCTCGGAGGAGGAATGAACACAGAGGGTTGAAAGGGCTTGAGTGGCTCCGGAGCTGACTGAGCTAAAGCCAAGAACAATTTAGGCAAAGCACACGACTTCAAAAGTCTCAGCACTACCCTCTCCACATCTTCTTCTGATAAACTCGTGGAAGACCTGGATAACATGGTAGGAGATCGAGATCTCAAAGGTACAGGAGACTTCACTAACAAGGAGACCAATACAGGGTCAAAAGACCGGCTCTGAGAAGTAGTCTCAAGAGTCTCAGCAGTCGGCTCTGAAAAACTTGGAACTGACCCTGCAACAACAATGCCACGCTCAGTCGGCTTTGAGGTCTGTGGAGCTGATGAGACAGTTTTCACAACTTTAGGATGTGGTTCTGAGACACCAGCTGGTGCCGGGGAGGGCCTCTTGGCAGATTTTGACTTTCCTTTGGTAGATTTGGAGGATGATGAGAGACTAGACAAATCTTCCTCGAAGGAAGGTTTAAGAAAACCTTTTAGAATTAACTTGTTCTTCCTTTTCTGCAACACCCTAGGACTAAATGCATGACAAAATAAACAGGTCTCCCACAAATGGATGGCTCCTAAACAGTAAACACAATTACCATAACCATCCATTAAGGACATCTTTTGGGAACACTTAACACATTTCTTGAACCGGATGGCTTATGTCCTTACTCTCTTTAGACATTCTGAAAATCAGTATAACACACACACACACACAGAAGAAGAAGGAGGAGGAGACTAGGTCCTCTAACTTAAATGGGCCTGGCTCTGGCAAGAAGGGATAGGGTCTTCTAACTTAAACAGACCCAACAGTTATAAGGGTAAGAATATCACACTCAACAGAACAGTAGAGAACGAGAATAACACAAGGTCAACTGTTAAACACAAACAGAACGAAGTTCTGTTAACAATATTAGCAAAACGATGCTAACAGCAATCTAATAAATTCTAAATAGTAAGGGGAAACCGCCAAATTCTATTTAAACATACAGGATACTAGTGCACAAATGGCGCCTACTCTAATCCAAATAGTAAGTCTGGTACATGGGATACCAAGAAAGAAATTAACGACCAAAGGCCAAAAATTGCACCAAATGGCACAAAGAGAAGATAACAACTTTAATAACAACTACGCTAATTGAATACTACAAACAGAAAAGATTTTAACTATATTGAACTATATAGAACTATTCTAAGCTAAACAGTCAAGAACTTTGATAAAAGTGAAAATATGCAACACTTAGCCAGAGCCAAAGAGAAGCACAACCGAACTTGTCAACGCAGTAAACGAGATCTGGGGAGTGTACTGGTGCACCATGGAATACCTACCTACCTAGCCACGAGCCAACCAGAAGTCTTCCTGCTTGTAAATTGGCCAAGTCGGAGCCGAGGATCGGCTCTGATCCCATATGTAAAGAATGAAGGTGAGATAGGACTACTTAACATTTAACTTTTCCAAGTGTTGTCTGTTTCATGAGACCACGACAAGATGCTACACATGTCAGAGTGCGTGTGTGTTACTTGTACCTTCTTGAGTTGTGACATTTCCATTTTTCTTATGCTTACTGCAGCTACCAGCATGTTATCATGGCAGCCCTTCCTGTATCAGAGAATTGAATCCCTGTAATCCACTGTACATCCTGTATCCCCCACAATATGGATTGTCAAGCCTCATTCAATGTTCAGGGACCATCATGTTTTGTGTGGTATGTTCTGCCCTCTGTGTGTGTGATGCTACAGGTGTTTCCTCCACTCACACCATGTCATGACAGTGTCATGACATTGTAGTGTGTTCCCACCTTGACATACAACAGGTCCTCTGTTTCCCTGTTGTCATCTACCATGAGTGTATTTTAGAATGTAGGGATACCTTACCAGATGTCTTGCCTTGCATTCAGTATATTTATTTTAGCCATGTCAGAGTCCATATTTATAATTCAGTAACATTTGTTTCCTATTTTGGTTTTTTTTTTGTGTTGGAGATGTGTCTACAAAGGTGGTCATGTGACTGAAGGCATTCATCACAGCTATCTCTGAATCTGTACAATCATGTACCTTGTTACCATTATATGTCGCACTGTCCTGATTTTCCCTGACCTTCCTGGGACTTTACATTTTATGCTCATGCACAGTATCCATATAGTTTGTATCATCATGGGTCCCTGCTACATAAAACTGGTTATATAATAACATTGATGCACTATGATCCACATCACATGTTGTCCAAATGTGTGACTGTGCACATGGTGTTACTGTTTCATTCCTTGAAAGGGCCTGAAAGGGTAGCCATGGCCAAGTCCAGGCACTGAGCACTGTAGAATTTTACTACAAGAATCTATTTTTGGTAACCATTTGAACTGCTAAGACTCACAGTGTTGAGTCCTAGACTGTGAAGCCTGAATGACCAAGAATCTGGACTTTTAACTCAGAAATTGCCATTTCTCAAATGTTTTCCTTTCAATGGGGTATAGTGATCTTGTCTTGGGTCTATAAAGTCTGGGGTGGAGAGTAGAAGGCCTGCCCCCAACACTGTGAAAGATAGCAGGGAGAGTTGGCCAATGGCAAAAACAAGTTTAAAGGAAAAATTGATGTTTGATATTCACTCTTCTCCAGTAATTGTGGTCTTTTTTTTTCCTTAGCGCTTCAGGACTTGGCATTGGAAGTCTCAGTATTTCTGTAGGGAGCCTGTTTTCCATACATTTTCAGGACCAACACTGTACTAATTCTTCCTACTGTTGTCTTACATCAACAGAAAAGTGAGTGAAGAATATTTATTTATTTTATTTATTTGACATTTGTTAACCGGATTAGTCCATCTGAGCCAATGGCTCATTTTCAGTGGAGACCTGAGGAGAAAGGCTCCAATGTTACAATAAAGAAACACAAAGATAACATAATTAGGCAGTATACAAAAAAATTTGAGGAAAGCTCCACTTTACTAAAAACCAAAGAGTTACTAACTAGCCAAGAACACATAGGCTAAGAAAGCATGTACAAAAATAAACTGGAAAAAAGCTCCAGTATTACCAATCAGAAAAAGTTCCATACTAGGCAAACATACAGAAATTAAGGGGGGGGGGGGGGTAAAAGTTTGACGTCAAAAGTTTATCAGACCTAATGAACTTGCTGCATATCAGTAAATCAAATGAGACTAGGGCTACCCCTTCCAGGGACCTAAATATGGCATGCAACTTAAATAGGACATGCTTGAGGGACAGATTTATCTCCCAGTGACTGACACATCTTTGGAACAACCTACCAATTCATGTGAGACAGCGCACCTCTATGACACTGTTCAAGAGGAACCTGAGTGAGTGGGTGGGCATCCTTAATTCTTACTGGGGATAGCACCTACAACCCTCCTGGATATGGACAGTCATCACTAAATGCAAGCTTGGGTATTGACTACCATTTTCATGGTATTACATTTGGATGAAACTACTAGGCTTAAAATGACCTATATAGGTCAATAGCCTAGTAGTCACCTATGATAATACAACCTACAATGATCCTATATACAGCTCTGATATTATTTGTAACATGTTTGTGGACTAATAAGTTGTGTTTTTGTTTTCTGTTCCATTTGCAGATCCAGATGTTCTAGTGGTGGCACATGAATGGCAGTGGTAACCTCAATTTCTGGTGGCCACTGTCTGTGATGCTGGTTTACTAATGGGCACAAGCCTGAATCCCAACAAGTGGATGGAGATAACATTGTTGAATTTGACCAGGAGGGCACACTGGTGGCCTCTGTGGTCACTACTCAGGAGAGGAGTGGAGGATTCTCTTCTGATAGTAGTCCAGTGGTGTCCTCTGCTGTTTTTAGGGATGAGTTGTGTAGGCTAGCAATATCACCAGTTGTACACCCACCTGACCATTATAGAGTGCCTCCTGGAATTTCTGGTGTAGGTGGGTCACTAAAGACATGGTGCACACATGACATCAGCCCAGAAGATGACTGAGCCTGTCTGTAGGAATTGACCTCTGGCTGATGTGGCATCCATCATATACCTTCCTTATGCCCCATCCTTTTATTCCACTGCGTTGCATGTGACTCTTTTTATTTTTTTCCAGTCCTTCCTATCAGGAAGCATCTGTCCTTGTTTTGTTTGGATCCATGCACTACTGCCCTCACCTTTTGTGTCAATACCACACCTGTCTGTATATGTTTCTGAATATGCCCCTATAGCCTTCTCATCTTCTCACATTCCTCCCATAATCAGTCCTTATTAGATTTTCCAGTTACCTTCCTGTTCCTATATGATAATAGAAGCCTTTTCTGCAGTAAACATTCCCCTCTTCTCCCTCCACCAGTTATTCCCTTTGGTTATCCTTGTGCATTTTCCTGTTATTCCTATTCTCCTTATTCTAACTTTCCTATATCCCCTCTCCACGCATTAACATTGGCTGGCAAGTTATTTTGCTGTGCTGGACTACTTAGGCCTGTCTGATACTGTATATGTGGCAGTGATGAAACTCTTTGTTGTGCATATAAGATACTATACCATCAAGTCTACTTTCTGTGATGTTGACTACTCCAGTCATGCACAATCTGATGGAGCAACACCTTTATTGTGCCTACTGTCACTCTTCTTATGTGCATTAAGAAGACGTTGATGCTTGGGTGTTTGTTTAAGTAGTTTATTGTACACAAACACATCAGGATGGATGGCAAGAACATTGAACTTAAAAAAAATATCTAACTAAATGACAGACTACATACATGCATGCTCTTATTCTGGCTGCTCACTCAAAATGGCATTCTTGCTTACACTTGCTCAGTACTTATATGCATGTGCACACTGACTGGAATGCTTTTTAAAGGTATATCATGCACTCTGATCTACATCCTTCCTCTTTACTGTGCTGTCTCGTATAAACAATGACAATAACATTTCCATAAGGATGCAATTATACAGACACTAATAAAGAAAACAACAGTTATGTCTAGATTGCCATGTATCTGGAACTAGGTTTTGAGATGCGACCTGATCTTGTGACATAGTCACTGGGGAAAGTTCTATTAGGGGACACTCTGGGATTTTCTCAGGAACAGGGATTGCTGATGGAATGTCCTCTGGAACATTGGACAACTCACTCTGAGAACTACAGTCTTTGTCACAGGCAAGATGCTGTAACACTGGTTCGGAGACTGGTAACAAATGCTTTCGATTTCATCTCAGTTCCATTCTTTGTGATTCGACAATGTACAGTTTTGGCTCTTGCCACAAATTTTTCACAAATCCGATGCAATCAAAACCTTTTGATGGCTGCATCTTCCCTATCTCCCCCTTTTTCAATGAACTGAGCAGTTTGCTGGTTTTGCCATAGTAAGATTTCTGGGGCAAACCCTTCTTCAACAGTCAAGCTTTTACTGGTTTGCTGTTCTTAGCACTTGGAACCAATAAATTGCTGCTGATTGGTAGTGTGGTTCTGGTTTGTCTCGACATAAGTCTCTAGGCAAGTGAACCAAGATGTTTATCACAATAAATGTTTGTGAGATTTAATAAGTTTAGGAAAACATCAGTATTATCATGTCTGGATTTCTCTAACAGCTGTTTTGCACTTTGAACTGCATGTTCAGCCAAGCTGTTTGACTGAGCGTATTCAGAAGTACTTGTAATATGAACAAAGTCCCATGCTTATGCAAATTTCTTGAACTGCTGACTAGTAAACTGTGCACCATTGTTAGAAATAACTGTGCGGACTACCATGGACAAAAAATGTCTCTTCAACTTAGTAATGACAGTACAAGATGTTAGCTTGGGAAGCAGGTCAATCTTGAACCAATTTGAGTAAGAGTCTACTAACACCAAATAGTGTTGACCATTCCACTCACAGATATATGTGGCTACTGTCGACCAAGGTAGTTCAGGAATCTAGCTTAACTGAAGTGGTTCTTTTTGTTGCTACAGCTTTGTACTATTACATATTGAACAAGATGAAAGTACTTTCTCAATATCTCTTGACATATAAGACCAAAATACTAGACCTCTCACCCTTCTTTTGATAGAATCAGTTCCTGAGTGGCCACAATGAAAGATCTTAATGTACTCATGTTGGAAAGATTTTGGAACAATCACATTAGGACCTTTCATGATGATACCATTGTCAGACAAAATCTCATCTCTGTAGTCAAAATGTGGTTGCACTTCTACAGTTAAACAAAGATTGCTTTGATGGCCATCCACAAAGAGTATGACTATCTTCAGTTTGTAGTTTAAGTATCAGTTGCTCTCTGCTAGAAGACTACCTCAAACTATGTTTTCTTCCAGTGGTAGAAAAAACTCATGGTAAGACTTTTGATAACAGTAGTATAATTATTAATGTATTTCCGATTTCAGATTATCAAAACATTTCAAAAACATAGATGCATAATTTTGTTAATATAAATTTAACTATCTTCTTGGATTTTTTTTTTCATTCTT
Organism: Protopterus annectens; assembly: GCF_019279795.1. Classification (NCBI taxonomy): domain Eukaryota; kingdom Metazoa; phylum Chordata; order Ceratodontiformes; family Protopteridae; genus Protopterus; species Protopterus annectens. The sequence goes on from NC_056725.1 coordinate 435,640,841, forward strand.
CTAAGTGCATGCAAATGTTTACTTGCATTGATTCTGTCATAATGTGTTATCCAAATTTCTCTCTAGGTTCCCTGAATGTTCTTGTTCGAGGACGAGGCAAAAGGACAATGGACACACAAGTGTGGACACTGAGTAAAAATCAAGGGAACAGGTGGAAGCAAGCCAACATCCCTATTATCCCTTCTACTCCATTTCAGGTAAATAGTGGATTCCACATACTATACTCTTTGTGGAATGGTATACAGTATATGTGCACATAATAGCACACAATACAAAAAAGATGATTTTTTTTTTGTTTCTTTTGCCATTTACTGTTAATTGGGGACAAGGCTAACTCATTTTGTTATATTCATGATACTTTAGCTAGAAACAAAATATAAAAACAAAACCCAGCTCCTTTAAACAATTATGTGCATAAAATACAGCATTCTTTGCATTTCACACTACTGCATAGATCTCCCTGTTCATAGGGTCATAGGTTCTTAGGTGAATACAAGGCAATTGGTCTGCAGACCATTTCAAGCTTAGCTAAAAAATGCTATTCAAAATTTCCCTCTAGCCTCAAGGGCATGACAAAATATACAAAGAGTGAATTTGAGGCTGCCCATCCAATTATCTAGGTTTACCTTGAAGGTGGCAAGGGTGCTACACTGCTTGACATGTAGTGGAAATTTGTTCCAGAAGTTAGAAATGCTTTCAGCTATTAATCTATCTTGGAAATATGTCTTATCTACTGCTCCAGGTTTAATTCCTTTAACTGAGTATTTTTGTATCATTAGTTCTGTGAAGGAATTGGAAGACATGAAATATGGTTGTGTTTTTCATGGCATGGAAGGCAAGACATGCATCTCCATGGAGGAGTCAATAAGACACTGAGTACAGAGAAAGGGCTGTCTGCCTTTCCTGATGACTAAGACTTTTGAAGCTACTGATCTCTTTAGTTATAAATTCCTTAGGTCTCTCAAGTTGTGCAATATGTTTAGATAAATACGTGCCAAAAGGTGAGTTACATTCAGTAATGGGTCTGATAAGATATAAGTAAAGGGGAATTAAGACTTCTTTGAATTTAGGGAGATGCTTTTGGAAATTAGATGAGTCAGATAAAAGGCTTTCTGGACTACTGTGGTGACACGATAGTCAAATGATAAGGAATTAAAAAGTTTGCTTGAATATATGCATAGAGTTTAGCAATGTAAAATGGGCATTTATGCTATATTTTTAAGAGACAGGCTTCTCTTCATTCACAGCATCAGAAAAGTCTAACAAAGCAATATTGGAAAGCAAGTATCACATGCTTTTCTCATGTTTGCAGAACAAATATCTAAACTCAGCAATATGTGATGTTTTTTTTCAATAGGAACAGAACAGATGTTTCCTTTCATACTTCTGTTATTCTGATTGTGTGCATTTGTGCGTTTTCACATCAGCATAACTGCTGACAGAACAATAGAAAAGTCTAAAACAGACATTATGTGACTTCCCACAGAAGGCCAAAAAAGATACCAAGAGGAAATAACAAAATCTATGTGCATGACTAGCACTCTATATAACAATTGTAGTAGTTCAGTTATGTGAGAGAGGGACAGAGAGAGGTATTTTGTAGAAGTCATCATTCATATCTGTAATGAAGGAAAACCTTGTAAATATATGCTACAATCTGACAGAAAGAGAATGTGTCGTTTGTTATAAAAATGAGTTATCTGTAACTGTGCTTATAGCTGCAAAATATATTTCTTTATCAGTGTGCAATTTGAAAGGCTTGGTGCTTTAAACAGACTACAGATGGAGTCATGCAAAGCTCTGTGTCTCTGATTCAGCAGTAAACAGCACAGCAAGACTGTGTGTCTTAAGAAGACTTTGGAAACAGCACACATAAAATACATTTTTCATACCTATATCCCTTACAGCTTTGTCTGATTGGAGGGGTGCATCTCCTTTATGATACGTGAACCTATTTTTTGGCCAACATGAACTATGCTACATTTTTTTACATTTAATAATCAGACAGTCAGGTATGTTGTCAGGGACCATGGATGAAGTATTCTTGATTTTTGAAAGGGCTGAAAGAACTAGTTTCATAGTAATTAAAGAGGGTGACTGGGATTGCAGAAGCTGTGGGATGGCTGTAACTGTGTAAAATGTGCATTAAATTGATAACATATTAGCTATTTCCTTTGGGTCAGAGAGTGTAGCATTATTTTGGACTAGCTCTGAACACTGTTGGATGTTAGTTTTTAACTTCCTAACATAGTTAAACAAAAATAATTTTTGATTTTAGTGGCGTTTTAAATTTATACTGAGCTGTGAGCTTCCTAATGGTTCCCTTAATCTCTGCGTTAGTTTGGTTAAGTGTACTTTTAAGGTAGGTAGAATGAGATCTCTTATATGCATTAAGCAGTTTCTTTCTCTTCTTATATAAATGTATTTATACAGGTATTTCAACAGAGACTGCCTTACCAGTACATTTATTTATGTGGGAGTGGAGATCAGAGGCAGAGGTAGCAGCTTTAGCAATAGGATCCTTCAGAGGATGATTACAGCACAATTTAAGTCCTCAAGTAACGGAAAAAGGTTAGCTTTTGAGAAGTTTGTAAACACAGAGCTATTTACTGAGGAAGTACCACAAGCTTTAAAGGAAAGGATCACTAAATTATAATCTGATCTAACAATAAATGATGATACATATGGAGAAGTGCAAGAAGTGGCCATATTTGTGAAGTTTAGATCCAGGATATTGGGGAGCCTAGTAGAATAATTAACTATTTGTGAAAGGCTGCTAACATTTATAATGTCAAGGAAATGCTGGACATACTGACCATTAACAGTGTAGGTCAGCCAGTTTATTGATGGATGGTTGAAGTACCCCAGCAGAAAGGTCTTGGATTAAATGGAAATTTCAGCTAATGTGTTAAGGCAGTTATTGTGGTCAGAAAAAGATATAGTAGGTGTTCTATATCTAGTTCATCATGTCTTCATCATCAACCTCCTTTTTGCCATTTTTCTACATGAGGTTGGGCAACTCTTGCCATCTCTCTCTATTCGTGCCATTATCCTACCTTCTTTAACACTTATGCTTTGCGGCTGTCTCAGGCCTTTTCACACACAATCCAGCCACCTCTTTGCTGGATGCCCTTCTTTCTTCTTGCTTTTTTCCTGTCAGTTCCAAATCTTCTTCATCTTCTAGTTTTCTGCACATGCCAGTACCACCATAATCTGTTTACTGTGATTTTTTCTGCAATTGAAGTTACTTTGGCTTCTGTTTATGCCCTCATTCCTCATTTCTTCATTTGTCCCCACAGTTTTCCTCCTATCACTCATCTTGGGCACTTCATCACCATTAACTCCAGGTTCCACCACTGCTCTGCCTTAACTACCCAGGTTTGTGAACAGTACCATACAGTAGTACTGGTCACACCACTGTTTGTAGACCTTACTTATCAGCTTCTTTGACATTCTTCTGTCATATATACTACCCATGACACTCTGCATCATTTGGCTGCAGCCCCTCTGCCTGTAGCCTTCACCTTCTCATTCAGACTTCCCTTCACCTTAACCATCCCTTCCAGGTACTTGAAGCTGTTAATGTGTTGCACTATCTTCACTTTTATTTCAATTCTCAGCTTCTTCTGATTTCCCATATTTGCTGCCATTACAACTGTCTTATCTGTACTCTGTTTCATCCCATGTGCTTACAGTTTTGCGCATTCCATTCCTCTGTCCTTTCCTGAAGTTCTAGCTGAGTCTGCCTGTAATGCCACATTGTCTGCATACAGCAACTTTGTTAATCTGTCCCCTCCAATCTGTTTGCTAATGTAGTCCATCACCAGTATGAACAGCAGTGGGCTCAGAGCTGTACCCTGATGCACACCTACTCCCACTGGGAACCCCTCAGTGAGATCAAACACTTTTCCTACTTGAGCCATGGGCTTCTTGTACATAGCCTGCAATAGTTCTATCGGTGTTTCTGAGACACTGAATCACCACAGGACTGCCCAAATCAGCTTTCTTGGGACCTTGTCATAGGCTTTCTCCAAGTCTAGGAATGCCCAGTTGGACTCTTTCCTCATCTCTAGCTTTTACTCAACTATTTGTCTCAGTGTAAACATTGGGTCAGTTGTGCTGCATCCTGATCAGAATCTGAACTGCTTGTTTCCCATCTTAGTTTCAACTACTCTGCATATCCGCTTGTCAATCCCCCTCTCCAGAACTTTCATGCAGTGTGATAGGAGTTTGATACCGCGATACTGCCCACACTTATGAATGTCCCCTTTGATCTTGAACACTGGTACTAGTATGCTTATTCTCCAGTCAGCCAGAATACACCGCTCTCTCCATACTGCTATGAGTACCCTTAGGAGCCTTTTCACCCCAGTCTCACCCAACATCTTTATTATATGTGCTGTGACTTCATCTCAGGCTGCTGCTTTCCCTGACTTCATTGCCCTTATTGCTGTTCTTAATCCTTCTAGGGTGGGCTCATCTTCTTCTGTCATAGTAGGCTGTGTCTGGGGCATCTTCGTTCAGAATCTGCTGGAAGCTCTACTTCCATCTGCCTTTGATGTCCTGTGGACTGGTGAGCTGGTTGTTGCTTGAATGCATTATGAAGGGAGTCTGACTATCTTCTTTATATTTCTGTCTTTGCCTTGCAACCTGAAGTGTTTTTTGTGCCATCTACTTAGTCACTTTTCAGAAGCTGGTAGAGTGTCTCTGATGCCTTGTTCTTTGCTGTTGATACCCCTGTCTTAACCTCTTTGTTAACTAACCAGTATTTCTTTCTAGCCTGGTCTGTCTTTACCATCTCCCACTTTTCCTGCACTCTTTTTTTTTTCGATAACTTCTAGACTTCTGCATTCCACCACCAGCTTTCTTTATGTACCTTATTTCTGTACCTAGCTCATTTGCATATCTGTCCTGTTGTCCTCATATATGCTGTTTTGAAGTGTTGCCATTGTTCTTCAACTCCACCTATTTCTACTTCTTCCTGTTTTTGAGGTGCTAGAGCCCTAAGAAATGCCTTGAACTGTAGTTCTTCCTCTCCAGTCAACTATCAGATTTTCAAACTGGTGTCTGCTGACATTAGAGTCTTCTCTAACAACTACTTGTAGCTGATTGTGGCAACTAAAGATTTATGCTATGAACTGACTGTTTTACTGGGGATGACTTTGCAATTGCTGATTCTACCTCCCTGCCCTTTCCTTTACTTGGAGGAAGTCTGCCTGAGTTGCATGTTTGCCACTCCTGCACATGATCTTGTGACTGTCTCTCTTGCTAAACCATGTGTTGGCTACTATCAAGCCGTTTGGCAGACAGAAGTCTAGAATGGCCTTCCCTGCTTTATTCCTGTTGGTCTACCCATGTGGACCCAGGCAGCCCTCTTATCATGTTCTGTCTGCCCCGATATGTGCATTCAGGTCACCCATTATCAACACAAATTCATGTTGTCCTGCTTTATCTAGTAAGTCCTGCAACTGCTGGCTGAATGCACTCTTTTCACAATTATCACAGATCTGCTGTTTGGCATGGGTCTATATTATCTTGCTGAAAGCTGTTTCCAGTGAATACGGCAACATTGAACAATAAACAGCGAAATCCCACTAACGCCAACAGCCAGGTCACAGAATTTTTTCCTAGGAAAAAAAAGCTGTGTACCAACCAAACACAACAGTCCACCTAAATCATTACAAAAGCCCCCCCCCACAACCCCAGATGTGGGGGCTTTTCCCCCTCACCCCCTCACACCCCCTAACTAAATATACCAACTCCGAGATTGCATTACAGTGAGTTAAAAGGCAATTTCATGGTGAAGGCCAAGTGATTTTTTTCCCTAGGAAAAAAATCAGTGACCCGGCCGTTCGCGTTAGTGGGATTTCGCAGTCTGTTGTTCGATGTTGCCGTATTTGCTGTACACAGCTTTTGGCAAGATAATATAGACCCATATGGCATAGGCTGAGATTATGAATACTACCTTATTATTACATTGGAATTCAATTGCCATGAGTGTATCATTAAATCTGATGGCATTCTTCACTACCTTCTGAAGTCTCACACTCACCGCAATTCCCACACCCTTTCTAGTCTGTCCTCCTCCTGAGTAGTAGACTCTGGATCACAAGCCAAGTGGCTTTGCTGCACTGCCCTTCTACCTTGTTAGCTGCAGGCATAGGATGTCCAGCTTTCTCTTCACCATCATGTCATCTACTTCCAAGCTGCATCCTGTCAGTGAACCTTCATTGAGTGTAGCAATTCTTCATTCATGTTTACCAGGTTGATTGGTTTTACATCCAGATTTCTCTCAGAAGAGTTATCCCAGGTAACCCAAGCTAGTCAACTGGATACCTGCCAGACAGTATCTTATTGACCCAAGGCTGCTGGGCTTTATGGCAAGCACACACTGGCCAGTAAGGCCAGATACATCCCTTCCAGCTTTGGCATGGGCCTCTGGCATAGGTCGTGGTACACTGGGCCCTCAAACTACTTATCACTGGCAAATACCCATGCCTGTTTGGTGACAATAGTCAACACAACCAAATGACCTAGAGCCATATGTTATAATATAACTGTCTTAGTCTTGTTTAGTGTGATTTGTACTTCCAGGAGTTTGCATAAGTGTCCCAAGGAATCTGTCATGAGGCGATGTTATCCTCGACAAATACATATATTCCCCCACAATTGCCAGTGGGACTGAAGACATGATAGGCATTATACCCAGGAACAGAGGGAGTACTTTCACCCTGAAACCGTGTTTCTGTAACTATACGTATATGAATGTGTTCAAGTTGCAGGAAATCCTCAGGTTCTATGAAAAATTCATCCTTGGAAAACTGGATTACTTCTTAAAGGACTTCAGTTTTTTCTTACGATATGTTGATACACTTTTCTGCCAAACACATATTTATTCTTGATACCATGATTAATCTGGGAAGTCAGAAAGCCCATTAGCTTTTTTAAGGAGAATTCCAAGTAAAGATGCTAGCTTATGCATTTTCCGTTTTTATCTGCTCTGATAGTTAATGGCCATGCAGCATATTCCGTGATCAAAAAGAAGATATTTAACATCAAATAGTTTGTTGGGAAGATCAGTTCCAATGACAAACAGTAATGATTTTAACACAAAGTGTTAAGTGCAATTAAGAACCCACAGACATTTATCTGAACCTGACCCAAGGTCAAATAGAAGATGAGAGAAACTATGGGTGGGGACTGCTATGTTTGCTTTGGCCCTGTTGATGTTACCCTTAGTACATTATTGTCTTTAGAAGAATGCTAAGTGACAGTAAACTAAAATAATATTGTTTGAATTTAACACTATTTTTTTTACAATAAAATGAGGTCTGTCTATTCTATAACAAAGCACAAAAATTACCCACTGCCATCTTTTCTCTATAACATATGATTGCTTTCACATGTTATGCCTTTCAGGCTTCCACAAAACTGAATCAGACATTTCTTGTTATAAATGATCTGCAACTGCATATTGTATAAGTTGTGCAGTAAATCTCCTCACATTGTAATTTTTTACTTTACATATTTCTAGCTATGCCTTATGTCATAACTTTAAACTGGGCATCGCAAAATGATATATAAGGAAATAGCCGCATAAAATACATTAGTAGTAACATTAGGCTTCTCTTTCCAAAAGATGGTGCCATAGTCAATAGGATAAATGTTTCTACAATTAAATGGGTTATTTGTTAAATTCCAAGGACTTTAACTGTGATGCTGGTAACAGTGCAACTAAATATGCAATGCAGAGGAGCACAAATAGGAAGCCTGAGCTGACAATATCTAGAAGCATCCATCATCCACTCTAAGTTACAACAAGCCCAGAGTTAGTGTGTATTAAATAATAAAAGTACAGGGTTGATGCCATTAACATTGTGGCATGCAAGGACACACCCCCTCACTAAAAATGCTTTAAAAGGAAAACAGTTAATTTTGTGATTTGTTATTTGCTTGAATTGCACTTTGTTTCTGAAAGTGTTGATGTTTGCAGGATTAGGTGGGCCTCAGACTTTTGTTAGAGACTATGGACCCTTTAGCAGTGTGCTTTGCACAAGCATATACTTGCATATAACACAACAACTGATTTTTAACTTTTTGCATATCAAAATGCGTAATAGTATACATAGAATCTGAAAACACCTAATGAAAAATGGTGAAAAGACAAATTATTAAGAACTTAAATGTACACTCATTCTGCCATCATCAGGGAAACTATGCCCTTGAACAACATGAAATATGCCCAGAAAGAAACTGGAGACTGATAGCATAACAAAAACTTGATTACAACATTTGATAAATAAATGACAAAATAAGTTAACTTTTGCCACATTTGAATGGACAAGATCAAGTGTGTCCAAAAGCTATCAATTTTTTATGTTTATTTATTTTGTCTTAATTTGACTGAAATAGTGTTTTGAGCTGTACTACATGTTTATAATAAATACAATGATATTAAATATATTCTCTTGCTCCAGCTGCTTCATAGCTACATTTGTTGTTTGGAAGGTCCTAGGGATTGTAGCATCTGGGTATCCATCCATTCATTTGTTTTTTCTTTGTATAAACTATGTTTTTGAGCTTAACTTAGCATTGCATTCACCCTCTTTGATTTCATCAAGTTCAGAGAACAGACATAAAGGTGCCCAAAAGCTAGTTAGGCCAAATACTCTTCTTCTGTTGCTCTTACTGTATATGAACTTGACAAAACAGAAAATCCTTCTACTACCAACTGTGTGTATCACTACCATTAAGTTCTCATCCCCATGGATCATTCTGTGTGTATGTTTTTCATTAGATTCTGGCAACAGGTTGCAAATATTCTGTCTCTTAGCAGTTTATGTCAGTATAACTTATGAAAATCTTCATTCCATCCTGTTCGTATCCCAGCACCATTTAAATTTAATTTATATTAAGTTTTTTGCTTCAGCAACAGACCTCACTTTCTTGGCATGGAACAGAGAAGTACTGCACTCCTGTCTCATCCTTGGTTGCCTTAACATTCCAGTCATCTCTGATCAACTCAATTCTAGTTATTTGTTAATTAGTGAAAACTACAAGAAAAAACTAGTCAAGCTAAAGTTTTCACTGTGTGATACCTTAAAACTCCTGTAATAGAGGCCCATGAGATATATACAAATGACCCCTTAAGGACATCAAGTGTTCAGCTATATGGCTTCTGAATGTCCATGACTTTTTACTTTCCTTTTTAAGTCTTTATGGTTAAATTCAGGCAAATAAAGCCAAACCCCATTAGCTGTGGACATACATGTTTTGGCCTTCTTATGACTTCTTCAGCAGACATAAGTGGACATAACCAAACACCATGTTAGTTCAAGAAACTTCAATGCAAATAAGACAGAAATGATCAGCTAAAAAGGTAACTAGGAAAAGTATAAATAAATACTTGTTTTGCTTTGGTCAGTCAGCCTTCAGACTACCAGTTTCAGTGCAACCACTTTCTTGCATGGCGTTATTTAATAACTGTTTTCTTCTGTAGTACTTTTGAGATTTTAGAGAGTTGTTAATTAAAAGTTGCAATGGGCATTAGCTTCTGCTGCTACATACAAGGCAATGTATCCCCAGGACAGGGCAAGGCAGTATACCACTGAGGACACCACCTGATACAGAGGGTGATATGGAGGGCTATAGAAAGTGGAAAATTGGTAAGGTGGTATATTTACCTTCAATGTAACATCCTCACTACCAGCCTAGCAGCTCACACATAAAAAGTTCACGGCTGGCATTGCAACACTCATTTATTCCAGTGACTTAGTTTGTTTTTTCCTGTTAACTTAATTGTATAATTCCTTTAGTGTCTGCTCTGTAACACATGCAGACCAAGCATTTAATTTTAATTTTTTGATTGGCTTACTTGCTCTGTGCCTTTCCCTATCCTTATAATAAGTCATAGATTCTGTTTAAGAAATACTATGTTCCACCATCTCTCATATCAAGACATACATTTGTCATTTGTTCTCAACCTTCTGTAGCACACAGTAGTGTCTTTAGTCCTACCAACTTCTTGTGAAGGCTATTCTAGTTCATCATGCATTCAGAGATTAAATATTAATATATATATATATATATATATATATATATATATATATATATATACACACACACACACACACACACACACATATATATATATATATATATATATATATATATATATATATATATACACATCTGCATGGATCTACTTTACATGGACGAATTACCGAAATATCGAACATCAGATAACTGAGATGAAAAAGCTGACAATTCAAAACACTGAACATTTAAAACAATGAAACTCACAATATCGAAAAACACACTGCATCGATCAAACACAACAGACACCCTATACACTACTATGCAAATAATAACGCAAATGCCTGACTTTCATTGAAACAAATGTAACTGTGCCACCAACCTAAAATAAAATATACAACTTCAAAATGTTACTATATGTACCATTACCTCCTTAAATTTGCAATAACCTCTCCCTTCCTAATTAAATGCCCAAAATTTCCAACTTTCACAGCTGTTTCAAAAATTCATGTCTACATCCTTTACACAGAAAACTGCACTTTACTTTTTAAACCAACTAAAGTGCACAGGAAACATCAGTACTGCTGGCAGTGTAATATGTACGTAACTCAACAGTGCAGACATACACGTAGCAAAAACATTAAAGTAAAACATCTACTTTAAATGTAACAGTGTATGGAATAAAACAATAACTACATAAAAATAACTAATTTTTCACATACACAACTGCAATTTTAAAATGTATTTAGGGCAAGGCCCCCTGTACTCCCCATTCTGGGAGCTATGCCCCCACACCCCCTGCAAATTATGTATATCAGCTCCAAGACTGCACTAACCTGAGGGAAAGGGTAGAATTCCCAATCTGGACTACACTGCTATCTGCATTCAAAACCATAATGGCACTTTGATCTTATCAGTTGTCATCTTCTAAACTTTCATTGCTGTGAACTTTTGTTCTTTTCATCTCAATTGTCTAAAGTTCGATATTTCAGTAATTTGAGCTACCAAAGCAGACCCATCTGTATATATAGATTTATATTTTTCCTTAAGCTGATCACTTTGGAGTTTCAAAATCTAACTTCCAGTTCTCATAAATCTCTTTTTTTGAAGGACAAGTTGTAAAGACAACTGCTATGAAGTTCTCAAAATGATTCGCTAATATAGGTTCGGTAATGTAAAACATGTAACATTATTTTCCTTGCTGTATTATTGGTTACACCTTTGCTATATGCACTTTCATAATCTGTAATGAAACTAGTTCTGATTAGACCTTGCAGTGATAGACAGTTTCCCCAAAGTATTGTGAATTGTCTACCATGTCAATTGATAGCAAAAGTTTTGACTGTTAATCTTCATTATTTAAATGTTTTTTACCCTTCTTTTCTCATATTTCTCTACCCCCGTGTCTCCAGCAATGATTCTGCATATCATGTCCACTACTCCTAGAATATTAAGAGATCCTTCCCAGGTGGGTTCCCTGACTTCTCATGTAGTTGGTCTTACAGCAAAACCCCTAGCAGGGAGCAAGGACCCTAAGGGGAGTTGTGGATGGTGAGCTAGTCACCATCAACCTGATGCAGCAGTCAGACACAGACTCTACCCTTGATGTGTTAGTCTTCAATGCTTCTTTTCACCACAGTGAGTCACATAGCCAGTAGATCTCCCTGACCCCTTTTCCCCAGGATAGATCTGGCTGTCATCTTCTTTAACCTATCCCCTTCATCAGACCCTACCAATAGTCTAATCTCATTCTCAATATCCATTTATTGCCTTTACAGATGGACACACTGCTATGTGCCATTGGGTTACTTTTCCACAATTTAAGAGTTGGACAGCCTTTCTTGCCTGTCCTTTTTCTATAAATCAGCTTAGAAATATAGGCTATACTCACTAATCATTAGCAAAATAAGTAACTAATAAGATTGTTACTGTTTGCAGTCATTTACAAGTTAAAACAGCTGATAAGTAATAATATTATTTCACCGTTTAATGACTTACTGTCTTATACATCATGGATGTAAATAAAGCTAAATGTCCTCTGAGATCCTCCTAGCTATTGGATTTTTCAAAGATCCTTCTTACACTTTGTCTAGTAATTTGTTTTTCAACACATCTAAAATAATTTGCTCGATAGCTGTCCCATGAATTTCTGAGTTCATCTCACTATTTTATCTTATTATCTTATAAAGAAGGATACTATGATAATTTATTTGTTTATGTATTTGCTTGTTTGTTGATTGGGATGTTAGGGAGAGCTTTGGTCGATTTGGACCATTTTTTCAGCCAAGGGTTAGACATAACACAGATACAATCATCAAAGACAAGTAAGGCAAGCTGTTATTACAAAAAGTGAATATAAGGATAAAGACAACATTTCACAGGAAGTTACTTTTTATATTATGTACAAACGATTGAGACATTTCATTAAAGAAGGGGGGATGAGTCGGAGAGTAGTGCGAATATTAAGAAAGTAGATGAAGGAAAGAGAAGAGTTAAAAAAGTAAGGTATAAGTGCAACTGGTATGTAATGGCAGTACTGTCATGGTATTGTCTGAATTTCTAATGTAACTTGGAAGAATTTGCATTGTGATAGATCAAAGTAATTTTAATTTGGAATTACATTTTGGATAAGAAGGGATGGATTTGCTGTGCATTTTCTAAATAAATAAAATAAGAATAAAAACATGCTTCTGACATGCTGAGCTCTGCACTTGGCATTTTCATATTATTGTAATTCTTCATATCTTGCTCATCTTTAACTCTCATGATTTCTTAACTTTGTTTCATTCACATGCTTAGCTAAGCAACATTGTCCCTCTTATTCTCCTTTATTTGATATGAATATTGTACATGTTGACTATTGTTTCTTTCCTTATACAACATTTCTGTACTGAACTGAAGTTGTCACATTTTAGTTTCTCATTTTTATTGACATACCGTTGCACTCCTTTACAGTTTTGTACTTTGTTGTATGTACCCTGATGTATGCTTTGTCATCAGTAATCTCCTCATAGACCATTTGTAATGCCTCTAATCTTAAAAGAATTAAACTGGGCCAGACCAAAGTGTTGTGGTCTTGTGATTTTTTTCTACTGTTTCTTTCTCTTAGGTCAGTGATTTAACCATGATACTATTCTAGACTTGATTTTTGGTTGTCTACTCTGCTCACTAAAATTTGTTTTGTAGAATATCAAATGCTATGAAAATTTTAAGTTGGTGACGTCAACGACCCCTCTTTGGCCCACTTCCCTGGTTTTACAGTGAGAAAAGTATGTTACGTTTCTTTTCTTCGTGATAATCTTGTAGTAAAAATCAGTTACATAGTATTCTTCCTGGGTTCCATTGCAACTGGACAAGATGTTGTCACTCTAGTAGTAATTCCATGACTTGCTCTATTCACAGAAGTGTGAATGTTGGTCAAACTCTCTGTGTCATTCTCATTCTTGAAAATATAAGTTAAATCAAACATAAGACAGAGAAAACAAGCATTTGGTTATGAAGGATCTGCAGTTTTTGAGGGAATGGTTAGACTATGCAGGCCAAGTGTACCACATCTGATATTAAAATCCATGTGTCTTTGTTCCACATATACAGTCTTCCAGCTTTTAGCACACATACTCTTCTATGATTTTTTTTTTATTAGCAGTGCATACTGAGCTTACCAGCTATGCCCATTGTATAATAAGACTTTTGATGCGGCTATCATCATACTCCATGGCCTTGACCTTCATTTCTCAATTTTGCTTTCAACTCTATGTTTTGTTTTTTAAGAATGAGGCCCACTGTCTTATCCTTGCCATACCTCTATGCATATATGGGTAATCTTCCCTTTTCATCCAATGTAACTGCTGAAAAGAATCATGTGCAGATGAATCCCATTTCTTTAACTGTACCACTCTCATACATTTATTTAATTTTGCTGCTCCTACATTTGTTTCTATTTCTTTTTTATGCGGCTGAACATGTTTTATGTCTCTTGTTTGAGAAAAACAATTTCTCAAATCAACACAGTTCCAAGCTGTGAAATGTATTGGATCCATTCTAATGCATGTGAAAACATTCCCATTTGAAAATTATAAAAACATTTTAGAGGTAAAATGTCTTATACCCCCTACACACACAACCACACACACACACACACACACACACACACACACACATACACATACACACACACACACACACACACACACACACACACACACACACACACACACACACACACACACACACACACACACACACACACACACACACACACACACACACACACACACACACACACACACACACACACACACACACACACACACACACACACACACACACACACACACACACACACACACACACACACACACACACAAGCCTTTCACTTTGCTTGGTTATTATGATGAATTCATGTTAGAGGCAAGACAGTCGTCAAATTGCAAACACAAAAATATTAGCTTTCACTATTCTCTGTAGCCAACTGGGTCTTCCATTCTGGGTTTCATACTTGCAGTCAGCATATTCAATGCTAAAATAAATGATGTTACAGTGCACAATCCTGCCTGTGGTTCCTGCACTACTTAGAGAACTCAGAAGCATTTCCAATGACAAATGTAGCTGAATGTGGTTTGTTATGTCATATTAAAATCGACTACTTACATGCTTCCTAAATCCCATCAGCTCCTTAATTCCCAAGTAAGAGCTCCTAAGACAGGAAGTCAAAAACCTTCTTAGTAGTAATTCTGATTTCTGTTACCTTTGCCCCAATATTCCCAGACAGCTCCATGAAGTTCATGAAAGTCTTTAATGCTACCATAACTGCCTTCACAGTATTATTTAAGGGCTAAACATTTGAAACCTCAGCTCTGCTGTCTTTGACTATGTTTTTAAAAACATTTTTCACAGAAATAATGACTTGAAGATGCTTGCCACCTCCTCATACACACACACACACACACACACACACACACACACACACACACACACACACACACACACACTGCTTTTGTCCCCCCATATGCTAACTTCCAGTGTACTAATCAAGGAATCAAACTCACTCTGCAGTTGTCTGTCACTAAGTTGTGAAATAATTACACTTCTTCTTCATTTACTGATGTTCTCTTACCCTAACCCTCTTTTTAGTAATCACTGAGCAGAGAACATATTCCCAAAAGATTTAATAAATGTCTCATTTATCCCTTTATATGATTTTCTCTCAAAAATCTATCTGTAAAAGTACTCAAATAGCTCAGCGACCTTCTACTAACGTTTTTATAAGAGTCCAGTACAATCTTTTTCCTTCTCATTCCTGCTCACAGTCTGTCATCCTCTAACTTTCTCAATGTTTTCATGTGCTTCCTCTTTTGCCTTTCTGTAAGACTTCCTTCTCCTTGATTATTTGTGTTACCTTCTTTAGTACTTCCTTTGTCTCTGGAAGTTGTCCTCTCATCCAGTTTCTTGTAATTGCCTTTTTGGCTAAAACTGTGATCAGCAATACTATATATGTTTGGTACTTATTTAGCTGTTCACCATACTATAATACTTTCAAGATTCCTGTGAAAATTCTCAGATTTCCCGCATTCACAAAATAAATAAATAAATAAATAGAGCGTCTTCTGTGTAGCGACATGCGTGAATGGGCGTTCCTTCGTTGAAGGTTATGCGTTAGGCCCATCAAGCCAGTACGTAAAAATCTACTGCCAATCATTAGCGGACCGGAGTTCCGCTGTGGCGACCCCTAACCGGGAAAAGCCGAAAGACACAAACAAATATATATATATATATATATATATATATATATATATATATATATATATATCAGTGTTCCCCTCTGTCCATTATTACATCTCCAGAAGTCTTCATAGACACATTCTATGTAGCCTCGATGGCATGGAGAAATATATGTGTAAACAGGGAAATACAAAGATTTTTAGTTTCCTAGCCTTTGTCACATGGTTAGGTATTCTTATTATCGCTTCCCATATCTTTTGTTGTATCTCTCCTTGCAGGATCCTTTCCCACCCTGCTTTCATCTGTTCTGTTATGTTTTTCTTCCTTGGCTTTTATTACCTCCATTCCTTCGCCAGTAAGATCTTCTGATGGATCCACCTTCCAATCTTCTCTTGTTTATTTCTTTCAGTAGATATGGCGCCTCTGACTTACTTTTATATTTTTCTGCCTCTATTGCCATTTCCCCGCTAGTCCCTGATGTTCCCATTCCAACTCACTTGGCAGTGTACATTCACTTTTCAACTCCTCCTAGGTCATCATTGTCTGTCCTCTTATCATCTGTTACAGTATCTTACCTGTGATTTCTTCCATTTTCCATCTCATTTACATAATGCCATTTACCAGTATCTTGATTTCCTTACAACTGACAGGTATTTGTTTTCCTTAGTGTGCTCAAGCAGTATGTCCCATAAGTTCCCCTCTCATACCAGTGTTCTGTCTTTTTTTTTCCCTCCCAGATTGAGCTTTTCTACACAGGCTGAATTTGTATTCCAGAAAATTAAAATGTTTGCTATAAAACTAGCTTTTAAGTAATTTTTGATTTCTGGCACTTCAAGTCCCCATTTCTCTGTAGTCAGGGTCACCATCTCCCGTGCTACCTTTGTTTACTGTCCTCCCAGAGGGAATTTCTCACCATCAGATTTATCCTTTTTTACAGCATGTCACTCAGTTTATCCCAGTACACCTGCACTGGGAATAACATCAATGCTAATTTACAGCTGCAATACCTGCACTTTCTGATCTAGATCTAATGGTATGGATTTCCAAATCCACTTCTCAATTTGTTTTTTTTATCTGGATTATACGCCTTATCATATATTAGTTTGAGAAATTCCTCTGGTGTGCCTTTTAACCATACTCCCACATATTTAATGTCCACTTTCCAGATATCTCCTGCCTCTCTGCTGTCCTTCTCATTTGACATGTTTATTGCAATTGCTCCCATTTTACCTTGGTCTGTCCTATACTCTGCCATCTTAGTAAAACTTGTTTTTATTATTTCCCACAACCTCCTTATGCCTTGCCCTTACCAAAAAATCAATACATCATCTGCATATAACATTATCCTGTGTTGCTTCTTATCTCAGTTTTATCCCTTTATTTATGAATTTCTTGTGGCTATTGCCAAGGGTTCTAAGTATAAATCAAATAACAGAAGGGACAGAGTTGGTATCCCTGCCTAGCTCCTCTCTTTAATGCAAATTCCTGAAATAACCTGACTTTCAGTTTCACTCTTGCAGTCATTTTTTCATACAAATTTTCTAGCACTGCTACCCATTTTTCTAGGAACTCCAGTGTATTCAATAATTTTAACAGATACTCCCTTTTCCTCTATTAATGATTTATCGGTATCTAATGATAGGATTGCCAGTTTTCTTTTTGTTTCTGTGGCCCATATCTCTTAACCTCTTGGAGCAAAAAGTCTGGACAAGGCCATAAGGAAAAGTGGGACAAAGGCCCAAAAATAGGGACAATTTTTAAATATTGCTATTACAAACTTTGAAAGTTATTAGAATAACAGGTTTTGCATTGGTCTGAATTTTCTGATGGGTGTGAAGTCTGAAACTCATTTGTCTGTCATTATTTTCTAACTTTAATCTTTAATGTTTTGCCACTAATTTGCCAGAAAATCGCAAATTTATAAAAAATGGAACAAAAATATGAGGCAAAAATCTGGACATTCTGCAAAAATATGTACAGTTGAGAGGTATGCTTGGGCCTCTTTTATTATCATCAACAATTTAATTAGGTTGTCCACCATTCTCTGCCCCCCCCAAAAAACCCCAGTCTGATCCACTGTATGATCGCCGGCATTATTGTTTACAATCTCTCCACCATTGTTGTCATATAATACTTATAGTCATGATTCAGTATTGAAAGTGGTTTCTAACAGGACAGAAAACATGGATCCTTACTTTTGTTACATATAATTGTTCTAACAGCTTCTTTCCATGAGCTCAGCACCTCCTCCAATTCTAGTACGTCATTAAAGATTTTAACCTATCTTTTTATTATACTATCCCCTGCAATCTCCCATACCTCTACGGTCAGTCCATCTGACACTGTCTTTTACTGATTTTGTCTTCCTCATTATATTCTTGATTTCTTGTTCTGTTTTTTTCCTATACCAATTCCTCTTTTCATGCATTATCTATTATTGATAAGTCTATCCCTTCCCAAAAGGGAGCACCTGTCCCCGCTCATTACTCATCCTCCTGCTCTACAGCATAAAGCATCACATAATAATTTGTAAATTCTTCCATTATCTTGCCTACTATCTTTCTCTCACTCTACTCTCTTTCCATAACTAATCCAAACATACTTCTTTCTATTTTTCTTTGTCTAAGTCTAATCGACAATATCTTAATGGCTTGTGGCAGGTTCATAAAGTATATGTTTTCCATATTTATTCTGTTCAGTAGCACCTTTTCATCTTCCCACATCTGTATCTTCTTCTGTAGCTCTCTCTCCTCTTCTCTTTCTTGTTTGGAGAAATCCATTCCCCCACTTGCAATTCTCTTACTTCTCTTCTCATATCCTATCTTCTTGACAATATCTAATTTTCTCTTTTACTTCCTGCTTATATTTCTCCCAGATATTGGATGTCCAGTCTTCGTTTCCCACCCTCAGGCTCTTTATCTTTTTTTGCAACTTCTCTCTCTGTCTCATTTTCAACATATAACCTAGAAATCTCCAGTGAGTTGGTCGTTTTCTTCTTTCTGTAATCTAAGTGTAATACCCACCAGTGCCTGATCCGACCAAGTAAAAGGATCAACCTCCACTTTTTCTGTCCCATTCTCTTACTCCTTACTCATAAACCCTCCATCTTTTCTTGACCAAATTATACATCTAGAAGAAAGTCAGGAATAATATTGTAGGCTGCATAATTCAAGTCAGTATTTACAAAATAAAGAACTAACAGCCAGCATGTCACTGTTTCTTATATTACACATGATGTAAGCTGAGTTACTTTGTGTAGTTTTATTCTACTAAGTTCAAAAATGTAAACAAAGATTATTGGACTATTTCACAATGGCATTGCCTCCGAGCACAGAAAAATCATTGCACCTCTGCTAGGTATCAAGAAAGTATTCTTAAATAAAATTAGCATAATAATCTCACCTTAACATCACAACATGCACACGCAGACTTGCACACATACACACACAACTGAAACAGCAGATTTGACTTAGTATATTCTTATTTTACTACTTATTTGCAATGAAATTTACATACCAATCTGTATTTAACCTTTTTACAACAAAAGCAATACCAAATAGCACTTTAATCAGATATATTTGAGCCGTCCTTATCACAGGCCAAAGCCTACATAAAGTGGCTAGCTTCACTATTTGAGAAGCCTTGCTATTAAACAATGAAAGAGGAAAAGAAGAGAATGCTACTTATTTCCCAACACATCAGACTTATGTTTCACATGAGCTTTTTATATCTCATATATGAAGATCAATTAAAATATCTATGGAATTTCAGCTGCAGTTCAGCTTTTCCTTTTTATGATTTCACAACATTCTTCAGAAATTTAGGCAGGCAAAATCAGAAATTGTATAACCGTAGTGCACACAGAAGAGCAGTGGACCAGAAATTGACAATATTGACCTTTCTCTTGTCAACTAAAGCTGAAGTTGTGTATTCTTTGCCAACTGCCAAAAACCTCTGTAGTGCACTAAACAAAAGAGAGACAGAGAAAAGTCATAGCAGGTGATCCCTCTTAGTTCAACCAAACCTTGGTTTAGTCCAAAGATGCAGTGTAATCAGTACAGTTCAGTAGTAAACAATGACATTACACAAGTCAGTCATACACAGTTACATAAAGGTGCACAGTTGCATCCATTTCTGTTTCTCAAATCTGTCATTCTCAAACTGTAAAATGCATTCAGTTGTCATCTTTACACACTTTATGCACTCACTCCTGTACAATCCCTGTGAGTTAAATTCTCATATGTTTTCTATATATCATAATGGTTCATGTGGCCATATCTGAAAAATTACAGTGGAACAAAGAAAAAAAAATACTTAATTTAGGTCTTTGCTAGTTTTCAGCTACAGCATTTTTCTGTTCACGAATTTACTCGAAATCCCTTAATTCTTCTGCACAGCCAAATTACACCAGTGATCTTCTTCGGTGAGTTTGTATGGTATACTCCTGCTGCTTTTTAGTGTTTAATTTTAGACATATGCTTCCTTTTAATCCCTAACATGATGACAGTGTAGTTGTCAGCATGCACAGAAACAGTCAAATATCTCTATGGATACCCACAGCTGGATCATGATCAAATGAGGATAGGATGGGTAATGGACTAGGGCCCTCCCCCCAGAAAACCAGTATCCTATTACTTGGATGCCTCCTCCAGTTGACAGAAAAAAATGCTCAAACATATCACTGTGCATTCCTCTTTCTTTACTTTTACAGTAATCACAGAAATTTGGATTTAATTTAAAACTTTTTATTTTAAATGTTACAACAAAAACACTGAGCGCCATTTGTGAAAAAACACTCTCACACTGAAAACTGCATTTGCATGGGCAATAGTAAACTACTGTTCTCTTAAAATTCACATTTATTAAAAAAAAAAAAAACTACACAAAAAATCTAGCCAAGCTAAAGTTTTCACTGTGTGATACCTTAAACCTCCTGTAATAGAGGCCCATGGGAATGGGAATGGATGCAAATGACCCCTAAGGAAATCAAGTGTTTCAGTTGTCAACCCATTAAACTACAAGAAGTGTATTAAGATTTACCTTGTAAACTTTATGATTCTTGGTCAAGTATCATATAGCGAACCATAATTAGCAGCTATGTGAAGGGTGCAGAAATTTAAAATACTACAGCCTGTAACTGCTTACTGAATGCAAGTGTCCATTTTCTGGGGCAGCCCAGGAGCACTGTCAAATGAAAATACTTGGTCAGTATCATATTGCAGACAAAAGACAGATAAGTGAATCAAATCCTGCACTACAGGAAGCAACTCTTTAACAGCACATAGCCTTACTCATCTGTACTGTGTATCATGCTGTTTTAATCCAACATAATGCATTTCACACTCACATGCTGGAAAAAAAGTTTAATTACAAATGTAGTCATAGACTTTATGCTGTTCATTCAGAGCCATATAATAAACATACTGTCAATAGTCAACAAAATAAGGATCAGAAACAAAAAAAATATAGCTCATATTATGAGTCTCTTGTTTACTACAATTGATTCCTTTTTACACCACAGCTAGTCTAAGATTCACACGGAAACACACACACACACACACACACACACACACACACACACACACACACACACACACACACACACACACACACAAGCACACACACATATGAAAATAAATTTGACTGCATAGATGTTTGCTTGTGATCAAACAAATGAACCAATACCCGAATAATGATGTAGATGTGTATTTTATCTCACTGTTGAGAGAAACATGCAATTCAATCCATTACATACCCCATGCACTCCCAATGTCTAAATCCAAGAATCAGAGACAAAACCCCCCAGTGTTGGAATATATTTTGGTCTTATATACCTAAGAGACAAAGCCCCAAAAGTAGTAACATATTTTGGTATTGTCTACATAGAAAGTTGTTAGTATAGCAGGTTTTGCATTAGCAAGCATTTTCTGAAGGTTATGAAGACTGAAACTCACATGTTTGTCATTAATGTGTGACTGCAGTCAACAAGACGTTACCAAAAAGCCACAAATTATACAAGAAAAAGATCAAAATATGAAGAAAAAAGAGATCAAAATGTGAAGGAAAAAATCATTATCAACTGAGAACTACACACACAGACACACACACACACACTCTTTCACACACAATTATGTAAACTATTTTTTGTCAAACATGCAATGCTAACTAAATAAAGATAAATAAAATACATTCAAACACATACATAAATATTAGCTAATTCAAATGATCCATTCATTGTACCACAGTCTATCCCTTTTTTCCCAAAGAAACACTAAAAAAGAAAAAAAGAATGCATTTTTTTGAAAACCCACATTACCACAATGGACTTCTCTTCCTTGATATCTATCTATCTATCTATCTATCTATCTATATATAAAATTATTAAATTACATCAACATATAGCAATTTTGATAACAAGAATATCTACCACAAAATATTAACAACGGAAATGCCAATAGTAAACTGTTTGTACATTACTAAAATCCTTGTTGAGTGCAATAAAAAAAAACTAACATTGTTTTGCAGAGGGGCAAGCCCCACTGTACTCCCCATATGTGGGGGGTACACCCCTATACCTCTACTAATTATGTATGTACTAACTCCAAGATAGCAAGATTCCACGGGAAAGGGAATATACACACATCTTGGGATTGTTGATCTATCACACCTGATGACCATCTGTATATGTGGGATATTTATGGCTGCTCAATGAGCAGTCAACTTTGAGGTATGTCTGCATAATCAGTTGAAGTATGTATGTACACACACACACACACACACACACACATATATATATATATATATATATATATATATATATATATATATATATACACACACACACACACACACACACATATATATATATATATATATATATATATACACACACACACACACACACACACACACACACACACACACACACACATATATATATATATATATATATATATACATATATACACACACACACACACACACACACACACATATATATATATATATATATATATATATATATATATATATATATACACACACACACACACACACACACATATATATATATATATACACACACACACACACATTTATACATTTAATTACATAAATAAAATAAGGGTGCAAAGCAGTTCTTTACTAATAAAATGCTCAAAGCATTGAAGCAAATTGCTTGTTTGTTTTTTTCAAGCAAATACTAGTAAATCCATAGGAAGTGGATCTTGTTAATGGTACATTCATCTCTTTATGCATGTGCAGACTGTTATCATGTATAACACTGTATCAATTTTAAATTACAAAATGACTTCTAAAGATATAAAATCACAGAAAATGTGAATGCTCTAAACCAAATATTGTAATACACTCTATATGTTGTAAATTGTCAGACTCCTAATTTCTTGATGTAGATTAAAATTGTTACAAGAAACTGCCCATTTTCACTTATTAAAAAAATACATAAACCAACACAGAAAGAATCTGTTTGTTGCCTGATAGCATATAGATATAGATTTTAAATCTGCGCATACATAGTTATGAAAAAGCTCTGTAAAATTCTGGCAGACATGCTAGTACATTAGGAGACATGATCTCCTCTGCCCTTCTTGAGAAGACGCACCTATGCTATTGTTTATTAATACAGTAGAAACTCTGGTGAGCATTTAGAATGAAGAAAATAATCAGTATTGGAAACTGTAGTCTTCTACTGAATCAAGAAGGATTCTATTCTGATTGCAGTGTTTGAGTGAAATAAAATGTATTTGCCACTTTCGACATGCGCAGTTAGGCATTACACTAATGTTTAATAGTGCTGTTTTGACTAAGATTATTGAAATGCAATATCAAAGTTTTCCATAAATATAGACTTACTACAGCACATGAAGTAAGGCACTGTGAAGTACAGAGCACTCATGCATGCTGTAGGCATTGTACAGGCATTTCATTTTAAGCATTAGCACTTTAGGCACCATCTGATACTTTATACAGCTCACGGTGTTGGTCCAAATGGGAACAGTGCTCCTGTGTTTATAAGATTGACAAATTAGACAAAAAGAATAATACAGAGCATGAACATGAGGCATAAAGTCATATGTTCTATGCATTCTGAGTATGTTTTAGGAGATTTGATAACTGAGGTTAGCATATCACAGGACATCGTATAGTTAAGCTGCTTTGTAGAATCATAGGACCTATCTTCACACACACACAAACTTACACACACACGCACACACGTGCACACACACACACACACACACACACACACACACACACACACACACACACACACACACACACACACACACACACACACACACACACACACACACACACACACACACACACACCAAATTCATCTGTTGGCTACAAGAAACAAATAACTCATATTATTTAGCAACACAAGTAGCTTGTCCTAACTTACTTTAGCAGAGATCTGGCTCTTAAAGTAGACCAACAAGGCTGCTTCTAATGAGAAATGTCCTTTATGGAATGACACAGACTGACTATAAAAACTGCCCATGATTTTCTGTTGTGCTCCATGAAATTTCTCTCTCTCTCTCTCTCTCTCTCTCTTTCTCTCTCTGTCTTTCTCTATCTCTTTCTCTCTCACATTGGCTTGAATTTAGAGTCAGTGAGTGATATTTTCTGAAGCTTTTTGCAAGTCAAAACAGAACAAATGAGCATCTAGGAGATAATGGGGGTTGAGAGATGTGGGTGGTTCTTGGATAGTTTCTATTTTTTTCTAAGATTTTATGGAGCTCCCAAGCCAATACTGGACCCTAGGCAGCTATCGAGGTGCTCTTGAGCTGGCTGGCCCTATGGTTTCCCTACCATCCGATTATAAACTACACTAAATCACTGAGTCATGTGGAACACCTAGGACGTTAACTGCGGGGTTGGGAGATAAGTTATATTATCTGACTGACTGTACTCTACCATCTAGTTGTTAGGGAACCACCTACCAGCACTTAAGGTGAATGCATTTGACATTAGAAGTTCTAGAAAGTGGTAATATTTGACCACAGCAAATGCTTTAGAAAGGCCAAAGAACACTGATCTGACAGACTGAATGCATGCTAAGATACTTAAGAGGGTAACCATTTGAAATGTCAGGATGTACTTCAGTGAGTCCCAAATTATAAAGTCTGAATGGCCATTTATTGGAATATTCCCTTTTCTCTAAGCTATGGTGATCTTGGAGTCAGTATATATAAGTTAGTGGGATGTGGGGGTACAGGGAGCTTGCCCCTCTTGCAAAACCAGTTTTAAAGGAGTTGAGCAATGTTTGATATTTGCACGACTCCTGCATTTTTTATCTTTTTTCAGTTTGTCGGCACTCAGCATTACATGTCCTGACATTTCAGAGGAATCATCTCAAGAGCGTAGAGTGGATTTGTGTCTTTGGTGTGACTAGGTCTAATTTCATGGTATGAGAGACAGAGAGGCATGACAATAACTGAGGTAGGAGAAAGAGAGGTATGATAATAACTGATGTAGGTCTAATGGCATGGTATGTGCCAGAGACAGAGACACATGATAATAACTCCTGTAGGTCTAATGGCATGGTATGGCATGGTATGTACCACAGACAGAGAGGTGTGACAATAACTGATGTGAGCAATCAAGGTAACATATGGGCCTGTTTCTGGGTTGCATAAACACTGATTTTAAATTAACAAAAAGGAAAAATTTGGACCAAAACTATCTATTACACTTCTTAAAAATAAATGATAATGTAGTTGGAGTCACAAATCAACGATGCTATATTTTTGTTTATTGCTTGAGGCAAATCCACGTACACAATACGATTTAGGGCAGGATCCTCCACACACTCATTTAAAATAATCAAATTATCAAACAACATTGCTTCATCACTGTTTTTAATGCACTGTTCTTTTTCTCAAATACAAATATTGATTCCAGTAATGCAGATTTTGCAGGCAATAATATGTGCTGCAAAACTGGTGCTATTATGAAAGGTATTTGTCAAGGATATGTTCTTAGGTCTGCATCAGTTTCTTTATTTTTTAAATTATCTCCCTTAGGATAAGCCTTGTCTACTAGGCAGATGTCATATTAATAGCTACATCCTGTAAGTCACAAAATGCCATTCCTAATTTATTGCAGGAAAATTTTTTGTCAGCTTGGAAATGTTTAGCAAAAATATGCTAACTATAAACACAAAAAACACAACATTAATAATGTTCGGGACTCCTCACAGACTATCTAAGACTTAGAACATAAGTATCTAAATCACAGGTGGAACATCTCTGACCCAAACCAAGGAAGAAATATATTTGTGAATATTCCTTGATGAAATATTTTTATTTTATATTTACATAAAATTCCAACTAGACTAAGTGTTTAAACATTTATGTGTGCCTTGCATATTTACCTCAGAAGCTAGAGGAGTTATAGCTATAAATGTGCTGTTTCCCAGACTTTAAATGGATTGCCCTTTATTTTTTCCATTTCTCAAACAGCACAAAGTTAATACAGACAAAAGAAATAAGCAGTCTGTCAAACAAAATGGACCATCACTGTGTTGCTCTCACAGATCAGCATCATTTACCATTCACAGCTAGGTCCTCTTTTCCTGTGAACACTATAGCATTTATGTTAGTATGTGAACGTTTTTGCCCACTTTTCAAAATACATTAATGACTAATCACTTTATGTGTTTAATAAGTTGACACATGGATATAGATAGACGACCTTTTATACAAACATATTCATACAAATGAAAGAGTAAAATAGCACAGACTTCCTTCCTACCTCAGAATTTAAGGAAAATAGACAATATAAAGTCTTTAAGAAAGGCATGAAGGCAAGACTGGCAAAGCAAACGTGCAACTGCTTTGATGATAATTGTTAAATCTGCAAACTGCTAAATACAAAATCGAAGCATACCAGTAAACAGATAACCAGCATATGTATATTGATATGTGAGATACTGCATCTAACAAAATTATTCAAGGACAGCTACAATTTTCCTGAAGATCCTACAAATGCATACATATGATGTGTACAAATCATTGTTGATATTATTAAAACAAAATTTAGAGTATTTGCATGGTTGTTCTAAAGGTGTTCACTGTCTTGAAGCCAAGGACCTGAGAGTCTGGCAGCTAATAGAGGTTGCCACTCATGCATAAACTTGAATAAGAGCACAGGCAAACATCAGTATGGAGGGAGTGGGTGGGAGTGAGATTAGACAAAGGCAACATTAGCATGGAGGGAGTGGGTGAGGGCTAAAATTAGATTAGGACAACATCAGCATGGAGGGACTGGGTGGAAGAGATATTAGATTAGAGCAGCATTAGCATGGAGGGAGAGGGTGGGAATGAGACTAGCAGCATCTTCATGGAGAGAGTTGGTGGGAGTGAGATTAGATTAGGACAACAGCATGAAGGGAGCAGGTGGGTATAAAAAAAGATTAGAGCAGCATCAGCATGGAGGAGTGGGTGGTAATGAGATTAGATTAGTGCAGCATCAGCATTGGGGTGTAGGTGGGAATGAGATTAGATTAGGGCAGCATTAGCATAGATGGAGTTGGGGGAATGAGATTAGATTTGAGCAGCATCAGCATGGGGGAGTGGGTAGTAATGAGATTAGATTAGGGCAGCATCAGCATTGGGGTGTAGGTGGGAATGAGATTAGATTAGGGCAGCATCAGCATAGATGGAGTTGGGGGAATGAGATTAGATTAGGGCAGCATCAGCATGGAGGAAGTGGGTGGGAGCAAGATTAGATTGGGGCAGCATCAGCATGGAGGGGGTGGTTTGAAACAAGACTAGTTAGGGCAGCATCAGCATAGAAGAAGTGGATGGAAGCAAGACTGGATTAGGGCAGCATCAGCATGGAGGGAGTGGGTGGGAACGGATTATATGAGGGCAGCATCAGCATTGTTGGAGTAGGTGGAAGAAAGATTAGATTAGGGAAGCATCAGAAGAGAGAGAGTTGATGGGAGCAAGATTAGATTAAGGTAGCATCACCATGGAGGGAGTGGTTGAGAATGAGATTAGATTAGTGCAGCATCAGCATGGGGGAGTGGGTGGGAGTGAGATTAGATTGGGACAGCAACAGCATGGAGGGGTTGGGTGGACTGAGATTATATTAGGGCAGCATCAGCATGGAGGGAGTGGGTGGGAATGGGATTATATTAGGGCAGCGTCAGCATGGATGGACTAGGCGGGAGCAAGATTAGATTAGGGCAGCATCAGAATAGAGAGAGTTACTGGGAGCAAGATTAGATTAGGGCAGCATCACCATGGAGGGAGTGGTTAAGAATGAGATTAGATTAGTGCAGCATCAGCATGAGGGAGTGGGTGGGAGTGAGATTAGATTGGGACAGCAACAGCATGGAGGGGTTGGGTGGACTGAGATTATATTAGGGCAGCATCAGCATGGAGGGAGTGGGTGGGAATGGGATTATATTAGGGCAGCGTCAGCATGGATGGACTAGGCGGGTGCAAGATTAGATTAGGGCAGCATCAGAATAGAGGGAGTTACTGGGAGCAAGATTAGATTAGGGCAGCATCACCATGGAGGGAGTGGTTGAGAATGAGATTAGAGTTATGCAGCATCAGCATGGAGGGAGTGGGTGGGAATGAGATTAGATTAGGGCAGCATCAACATGGAGGGAGTGGGTGGGAGCAAGATCAGTTTAGGGCAGCATGAGCATGGAGGGAGTGGGTGGGACCAAGATTAGATTAGGGCAGCATCAGCATGGAGGGAGTGGTTGGGAGCAAGATTGGATTAGGGCAGCATCAGCATAGAGAGACGTAGATGGGTGCATGATTAGATTAGGGCAGCATCAGCATGGAGGGAGTTGATGGGAGCAAGATTATATTAGGGCAGCATGAGAATGAAGGGAGTGGATGAGAATAAGATAGGATTAGGGCAGCATCAGCATGGAGGGAGTTGATAGGAACAACTTTATATTAGGGAAGCATAAGGATGGAGGGAGTGGATGAGAATGAGGTATGATTAGGGCAGCACCAGCATGGAGGGAGTGGTGGGAATGTGATTAGATTAGGTAAGCGTAAGCATAGATGGAGTTGTGGTGAATGAGATTAGATTAGAGCAGCATGAGCATGGAGGGAGTGGGTGGGAGATGTTTAAGGCAGCATGAGCATGGAGGGACAGGGTGGGAGAGATTAGAGTAGGGCAGCATCAGCATGGGAGTGGATGGGAGCAAGAATAGATTAAGGTAGCATCAGCATTGAGGGAGTGGGTGGAAGCAAGATTAGATTAAGTCAGCATCGGCAAAGATTGGGGGAATTGGAGCTAGATTAGATTAGGGCAGCATCAACATAGATGGAGTGAGTAGGAATGGCATTAGATTAGGAGAGCATCAGCATGGAGGGAGTGGGTGGGAGCAAGATTAGATTAGGGCAACATCAGCATAGAGGTGGTGGCTGGGAGTGAGATTAGATTAGGTGAAAATGAGCATGGAGGAAGTCAGTGGGAGAGTGATTATATTAGCATAGCATCAACATGGAGGGGGGCAGAGAGCAAGATTAAGTTAGGGCAGTATCAGCATGGAGGAATGGGTGGGTGGAAGAATAGATTAAGGCTGCTTCAGCATTGACATTGTGCTTAGAAGTGAGATTTAGTTTGAGCAGCATCTGCATAAAGGGAGTGGGTGGAAAGGAGATTAGATTAGACAGCAACAGCATGGAGGGTGTGGGTGTGACCGGGATTCGATTAAGGTAACATCCGGATGGAGGGAGTGGGTGGGAGTAAGACTAGATTAAGGTAGCATCAGCATGGAGTGAGTGGAAGGGAATGAGATTAGATTAGGGCAGCATCAGCATGGAGGGATTTGGATCGAGTGAGATTAGATTAGGGTGCATCATCATAGAGGGAGTATGTGGGAAAGAGGTTAGATTAGGTTAGCAGCAGTAGCATGGAGGGAGTAGGTGTGAGTGGGATTATATTAGGGTACCATCAGCATGGAGGGAATAGATGGGAGCAAGATTTTATTAGGCCAGCATCAGCATGGAGGAAGTGGTTGGGATCAAGATTAGATTAGGGCATCATCAGCATGGAGGAGATGGGTAGAATGGAAAATAGATTAGGGAAGCATCAGTGTGGAGGGACTGGCTGGGAGCAAGATTAGATTGGGGCAGCATCAGTATGGAGGGAGTGGGTGTGAGTGGGATTACATTAAGGCAGAATCAGCATGGAGGGAGTGGGTGGGAGCATGATTAGACTAGGGCAGCATCAACATAGACGGAGTAGATGGGAACAAGATTAAATAAGGACAGCATCAGCATAGAGGGAGTGGATGGGTGGGAGTTTAGATAATGGCACCATCAGCATGGAGGGGAGTGGGTGGGAGCAAAACTAGATTAGGAAAGCATCAGCATGGGTGGAGTGGGTGGAAGCAGGATTCGAATTGGGCAGTATCAGCATGAAAGGAGTGATTTGGAGCAAGAATACATTAGGGCAGTATCAACATAGAGGGAATAGATGAGAGTAAGATTAGATTAGGGCAGCATCAGCATGGAAAGAGGGGTGGGAGTGAGAATAGATTAGGGCAGCATCAACATGGAGTGAATGGGAGGGAGGGAGAAAAGATTAGGGCAGCATCAGCATAGAGGGAGTTGATGGGAGCAAGCTTATATTAAGGCAACATCAGCATGGAGGGAATGGATGAGAATGAGATTAGATTAGGGCAGCATCAGCATGGAGGTAGATGTATAGAGTGAGATTAGATTAGGGCAGCATCATCATAGAGGGAGTAGGTGGGAAAGAGGTTAGATTAGGGTAGCAGCAGCATGGAGAGAGTCAGTGGGATCTAGATTTGATTATGGCAGCATCAGCATGAATGGATTGGGTGGGTGCAGGATTAGATTAGAGTAGCATCAGCAAGGAGGGAGTAAGTGGGAGCAATATTAGATTAGGGCAGCATCATCATAGAGTGAATGGGTGGGAGTGAGGATAAATTAGGGCAGCATCAGCATGCAGGGCATGGGTGTGTGCAAGATTATCTTAGGACAGCAATATCATCACGAAGGGAGTGGTTAGGAGCATGACTAGTTAAGACAACATCAACATACAAGGAGTTTGTGAGAGCAAGATTGGATTAGGGCGGCATCAGCATGGGGGGACATGGGTGGGAGCAGGATTAGATTAAGTCAGCATCAGCATAAAGGAAAAGGGTGGATCAGGATTAGATTAAGCAACGTCAGCAAGGAGGGAGTGGGTGTGTGCAAGATTAGATTAGGGCAGCATGGTCATAGAAGGAGTTGATGGGAGCAAGATTATATTAGGGCAGCATCAGCATGGAGAGAGGGGTGGGACTGAAAATAGATTAGGGCAGCATCGACATGGAGTGAATGGGTGGGAGGGAGATTAGATAAGGGCAACATCAGCATGGAAGGCATGGGTCTGTGCAAGATTACTTTAGAGCAGCATCAGCATGGAGGGAGTGGGTGGGACAGAGATTAATTTAGGGCAGCATTATCATCATAGACAGAGTGGTTGGGAGCAAGACTAGTTAAGGCAACATCAGCATACAGGGAGTCTGTGAGTGCAAGATTGGATTAGGGCAGCATCAGCATGGAGGGAATGAGTGGAGCAGGATTAGATTAAGGCAACATCAGCAGGGAGTGAGTAGGTGTGTGCAAGATTAGATTAGGGCAATATCAACATAGAGGGAGTTGATGGGAGCAAGATTATATTAGGTCAGCATCAGCATGTAGGGAGTGGATGAGAATGAGCTTAGATTAGGGAAGCATCAGCATGGAGGGAGTGAGTGGGAATGATATTATGTTAGGGCAGCATCAACATGGAGGGAGTAGGTGGTATGGAGATTCAATTAGGGCAGCATTACCATGGAGGGAGTGGGTGCGAGGGAGATTAGATTAGGGCAGCATCAGCATGGAAGTAGTGGGTCAGAGGGAGATTAGATTAGGGCACCATCAGCATGGAGGGAGTGTGTAGGAACAAGATTAGATTAGGGTAGCGACAGCATTTACGGAGTTGGTGGGATCAATATTAGACTAAGGAAAGGTCAGCATGAAGGGAATGGGATTATCTTAGGGCAGCATTAGCATGGTGGGAGTGGGTGGAAGCAAGATTAACTTAGGGCAGCATCAGCTTGGAGGGATTGGGTTGGAACAAGATTAGATTATGGTAGCATCATCATATAGGTAGTGGGTGAGAATGAGATTTGATTAGGGCTACATCAGTAGGGAGGGAGTGGGAGAGAATGAAATTAGATTAAGGCAGGATCAGCATAGAAGGAGTTGGTGGGAATGAGATTAAATTAGGGCAATTTCAGCATGGCGTAAGTAGGTGACAGTGCGGTTAAATTAGGTAGCATCAGCATTGAGGGAATTGTTGGGAAAAAGATTAAATTAGACCAGCATCAGCATGGAGAGAGAGGGGGAGGGGGAAAATGAGATTAGATTAGGGCAGCATCAGCATGGAGGGAGTGGAATCGAGTGACATTTGATCAGGGCAGCTTCATCATTGAGGGAGTGAGTGCAAGAAAAATTAGATAAGGGCAGTATCAGCATGGAGGGAGTGGGTGGGAGGGAGATTATATTTGGACCGCATCAACATGGAGGAGGTCAGTGGGAGTGACATTAGATTAGGGCAGCATCATCTTGGAGCAAGTGGATGGAAGCAGGATTAGATAAGGGCAGCATCAGCATGGAGGGAATGTGTGGTGGAAGATTAGATTAGGCAGCATCAGCATGGAGGTAGGGAGTGGAAATGTGATTGGATTGGGCAGCATCAACATGGTGGGAATGGGATCAAGTGACATTAGATGAGGGCAGCTTCAGCATTGAGGGTGCTGTAGAAACAAGATTAGATTAGGGCAGCATCAGCATGGAGGGAGTCAGTGGGAGTGAAATTAGATTAGGGCAGCATCAGTTTGGAGGGAGTGGGTGGGAGTGGGATTAGATTAGGGCAGCGTTTGCATAGAGGGAGATGATGAGAGCAAGATTTGATTAGGCCAACATCAGCATGGAGGGAGTGGGAGGGAATGAGATTAGTTTAGGGCAGGACCAGCATTGATGTAGTTTATCAGAATGAGATTAGATTAGAGCAACACCAGCATAGAGGAAGTGTATGGTAGTGAGATTAGATTAGGGCAGCATCAGCATGGAACAAGTGAGTGCGAGAGAGTTTAGATTAGGGCAGCATCAGCATGGAGGGAGTGGTTAGAAGTCAGATTAAATTAGGGCAGCATCAAAATGGATGGAGTGGGTGGGAGTGAGATAAGATTAGGGAAGCATCAACAGGAGGGAGTTAGTGGGTGCAAAATTAGATTTCTGCAGCATCAGTATGGAAGAAGTGGAAAGGATGGAGATTAGATTAGGGCAGCATCAGTGTGGAGGGAGTGGGTGGTAGGTAGGTTAGTTTAGTGTGTCATCAGCATAGAGGGAGTGAATGGGAGCAAGATTAGATTAGGGCAGCATCAGTATGCAGGGAGTGGTTGGGAATGAAATTAGATTGGAACAGCATCAGCATGGAGTGAGAGAGTGGGAACGAGATTAGATCAGGGCAACATCAGCATGGAGTGAGTGGGATTGAGTGAGAATAGATAAGGGCAGCATCAGCATGGATTATCTGGGTGGAAACAAGATTAGATAAGGGCAACATCATCATGGATGGAGTCGGTGGGAGTGAGATTAGATTAGGGCAGCATCAACATGAATAGAGTGGGTGGTAGTAAGATTAGATTAGGGCAGCATCATCATGGATGGAGTGGGGAGAGGGAGATTGGATTAGGGCAGCATCAGCATGGAGGAGAGTGGATGAGAGAAAGACTAGTTTATGGCAGCATTAGCATGGAGGGAGTGGATGGGAACAAAATTAGTTTAGGGCAGCATCAGCATAGAGGTAGTGGATGGGAATGAGATTAGATTTGAGCAGCATTAGCATAGACAGTGGGTGGGATTGAGATTAGATTAGGGCGGCATCAGCATGGATGGAGTGGGTGGGAATGAGATTAGGTTAGGGCAGCATCAGCATGGATGGAGTGGGTGGGAATGAGATTAGGTTAGGGCAGCATCAGTACAGAGGGTGGGGGTATGAATGAGATTAGATTAGGGCAGCATCATCATGGAGGGAGTGGGTGGGAATGAGATTAGGTTAGGGCAGCATCAGTATGGAGGGTGGGGGTATGAATGAGATTAGATTAGGGCAGCATCATCATGGAGGGAGTGGGATCGAGTGAGAAAAGATGAGACAGTATTAGCATGGAGGGAGTGGGTGTAAGTGACATTAGATAAGGGCAGCATCAGCATTGAGGGAGTGGATGAGAATGAAATTGAATTAGGGCAGCATCAGCATAGACGGAGTGGGTAGGAATGAGATTAGATTAGGGCAGCATCTTCATAGATGCAGTGGGGTAGAATGAAATTAGATTAGTGTAGCATCAGCATAGAGGAAGTTGGTGGTACTGAGATTAGATTAGGGTAGCATCAGCATGGAGAGACTGGGAGGGAGCGATATTAGATTAGGGCAGCATCAGCATGGAAGGAGTGGGTGGGAGCGAGATTAGATTAGAGCACCATCAGCATGGAACGAGTTGGTGGGAGCAGGATTAGATTATGGCAGCATCAGCATGGAGGGAGTTGGTGAGAATGAGATTAGATTATGGCAGCATCAGCATGGAGGGAGTGGGTGAGAATGAGGTTAGATTAGGGCAGCAACAGCATAGAGGGAATGGGTATGAATGAGATTAGATTAGTGTAGCATCAGCATGGAGAGAGTGAGTGGGAGCAGGACTACATAGCAGCATCAGAATGGAGGGACTGGCTGGGAGAAAGATTTGATTAGGGAAGCATCAGTATAGAGGAAGTGGATAGGGGCAAGATTAAATTGGGTCAGCATCAGCATAGAGGAGTGGGTGAGAATGAGATTATATTTGGGCTGTATCAGCATGGAAAGAGTGGGTGCGAATGAGATTAGATTAAGGCAGCATCATCATAAATGGAGCTGGTGTGAATGAGATTAGTTAGGGCAACATCAGCATCGAGGGAATGGGTGGGTGGGAGATTATATTTGGACAGCATCAGCATGGAGGCAGTACATGGGAGGGAGATTAGATTAGGGCAGCATTAGCATGGATTCAGTGGGTGGGAGAGATTATATTAAGGCAGCATCAGCATGGAGGGAATGGTTGAGAGCAGGACTAGATTAGTGCAGTATCAGCATAGAGGGAGTAAGTGTGAGCAAGATTAGATTAGGGCAGCATCAGCATGGAAAGAGTGGGTGGGAGCAGAAATATATTAGATTCTATCAGCATGGAAGGAGTGGTTGGGAATGGGATTAGATTATGACAGCATCAACATAGAGGTGTGGTTGGGAATGAGATTACATTAGGCCAGCATCAGCATGGAGGGGGTGGGTGGGAAGCAAGATTAGATTAGGGCAGCAACATCATGGAGGGAGTACGTGGGTGTGACATTAGATTAGGGCAGCATCAGCCTCGAGGGAGTAGGTGGGTGGAAGATTAGATTAGGGCACCATCAGCATGGTGGGAATGGGTCAGAATGAGATTAGATTAGGGCAGCATCAGAATGAATGGAGTGGGTGAGTCACAGATTAGATTAGGGCAGCATCGACTTTGAGGGAGTGGGAGGGAGCAAGATTAATTTAGGGTGGCATCAGAGTGGTATAACTGTTGCTGTGCACCATTCAGTGGGTACAAAGCCTGTCATGAAGCTATGATTGAACATGGTGCTTAGGTGAGGGGGCAGTTCATTCTGAAGTTCAGTTAGAACGCAGCCTGGGATGTTATCCGGTCCCATGGATGCTGTGTTCTTTTGCTTTGGAGAATACAGTTTTTACCTGTTCAGTTTTGAATGCAGGGGCACTGCATTCTTTTGGTATGGATATGGGCCCTTTAGGGGGTGAGAGGGGTAAAGTTAGCACTGAATCTATCAGCCAGGATGTTGGCGATATCAGTTGGTTCCGTAATTTTCGTGTCATTGTGCTGTAACTCAGAGCAGATCTGGGTGCTTCCTTTGAGATCCTTGACATAGCTATAGAAAGCTTTGTAGTTGTCCTTAGAGACAGTGGCAATCTTGTTTTCATAGCTGGCTTTGAAGGATTTAATGAGAGATCCCAGCTGAGTCTGACCAAGGAGCTCCTCCACTCATGGGATTTTACTCTCTTTTGCAACAGTTTTTTCCTTCTGTTGTAGAGTTTGTTTATAGCAGGGGACCACCATATTGGCTTCCTTTTTTTGTAGGATAGTGTCTTGATTCTGTTGGGGATAGCACGATCCAAGCACTCATGTAAGTGCTTATAGAGTGCATTTGTATAAGATTTGGCCGTCGTAACTGTATTGTCCATCTGCATGGGTGTCTTGAAGTTGGCCACTTCTGTCATAAGAATCATGAAGTTAGCTTTAGAAACATTTTTTTTACAGTGGTTTTCTTAATGGGGGGTGGGGGCAGGATGTGGATATCTATGGTGATTAACTTATGGTCAGATCTGACCAATGAGAAGTTGACTTCAGGTGTGGAACACCGGCCACTCATGTTGGTCATGCTTAGGTCTAGGATATTATTGCCCCTGGTGGGGGTGTGGATAAGTTGATCCAGGGCATTGGAGTTTATGAATTCTAGAAAGCATTGAGCGAAGGAGTTGGTACATGAGTAATTTTCCAATTAATGGTGGGGTCATTGAATTCACCCATTATTAAGGTGTTTGGTTGAACCCTAATATTTTCTAGTATATCAAGAAAGGAGGAGTGAGAATCCTGGGGCATTGTGGGGGATCTGTAGCAAGCTACAATATGGATTGCAGATTTGCCCAGAATTAGTTGCACTTGGATAATTTTGGATACATTATGTTGGGCAACTAGCTTGGAGGTGTGGTTATCCTTAATGAATATGGACACACCTCTGCCCTTGGTGTTCTGGTCCTGGTTAGATAGCCGAAAGGTATGGTATGAGTTTTATCCTGGTAATGCAGGGGTGCTCTCTGGAGCCTTGAACCAGGTTTCATTCACTGCCCAGATATCAATGTTCTCCATTTTAAGGAGTGCCTCGAGTGAGTGCATTTTGAGGTTTAGACTTCTAACATTGAGTAGTACTACCCTAAGTTTTTTGCTTGCCTGTATTTGTTACAGTGGTGGGCTTGTCATTTGAACTTTGCTTAAAAAAAGCACTATAGGGGTGTAAATAGCCCTAGCCAGTATCTGGAATCCCAGGGGCAACAGGTGCAGGCATCTGTACAAAGCATCATGGCCTGTCGACCATGTTGTCCCAGGCAGATAGATACTGGATCCCCTTAGAATGACACCAGAAGCTTAGCCAATTGTTAAAGTCAATCATTTTCTCATTGTACAGCAGTATCTTTCTGGGCAAAGGTAGGATGCTACTCAGGGCTAGGGTCATACCTGCCTGGATTACAAGATTGGAGAGCTCCTCCATGTCTTTTTCATGTAGTCCAGGGAGGTACATCTCAGTTCATTCACACCAACATGGACAATGACTGAGTCAAATTTGTACTTGCTGTGGAGTGACTGAATGCATGGGTTATGTGGCAGATCCTGGCACCTCGCAGGCAGCTAACAGTAACCTTCTTGTCTATTCTGGTGAGTGGAACATCAGTGTGCCTGACTATCGAGTCACCTGTGACTACTGTGTTAGGTATGTTGTTTTGCCTTATGAGCTTTGGTTGAGTGGCACACTGAGTCTGTGTGTTATGTGTCTTTTGGGTTGTGAGGAGGGGTGGAGGTTGCTTGCGTTTCTGCTTTGGAGGCCTCTGTTGCTTTGGTTGATTCTAATTGAGAGCCTTCGAGAATGTTTTTGTGTCTCTATGTGTAGGTTTTCATGGTGTATGTATAGTGGGACTATGTGATTAGTGTGGCGTGGAGCAAGTGTTTACTTTCTCCTCCTGACTGAAAAGTTCAGTCTTGGGTTGAGAGAGCTTTGCCTCCAGTTTGGCTAGATAAATGCAGCTCTCATAGGTTGTAGTGTTGGGTGGTAGGAGGAGAGGGTTGTCAGTGTACATGAGGCAATTGCTGCATTGCCCCAAGATGCCCAGATTCATCAGGTAGACAAGAGGGAACACTGGGAGCTGTCCCTTGGCCATGCCTGGGTAATTACGTTTTTTTCTGTAGACAAGTGAGGGAAGTAAGTACTACAGCTGTTTCCTCGAAGTAACTTGAGGAAGATAAGTACAAAAACTGTTAACCACTAGGTAATGAGAAAGGCTGAGTGCTTCAGTAATTTGTAGCTTATTTAGTGTTTACAGCAGTTCTGAACTAGTGCTGAGCATGGAAAAGCAGATTTGAGTGCTAAAATTAAGAAACTGGCTAGTTCTAAGGGAAAACTGAAGAGCAGACTTTATGGCACGGAGAATAGTTTAACCCTAGCTAAGCAGCGCAGCGTGATGTGCAAACTCATGCAAACCCTTGTAAACACGGGTTTTGTTAACCCAGAAAGTTGAAAGGGATAGAAATTAGCCTGAAACGGCCAATAAGGTAAATTTCAGAGCTGGAAACCACTCCTCTTACAACAGCTAGGCTGCTCTAATGCTTACCAATCTTACATAGGTTCACCTGTAATATATAACCGCCGAAGAAGAGTCCCAGGACTGAGGAGCCTTGTGGGACACACTTGTAACTGGTTTGAGTCTGACATGGCTCCCAGCAATTCTAACCATGAGGGTTCGTCCTTGAGCCAGTTTGCAATCCATCATCCATCATATAGGGGGTTTATATTTAAGCTGGTGAGCTTATCTATAATGCCTAATGGAGGGGGGTATTGTATAAGGCTTTTATGAGGTCCAGGTAGGCTGTGGCAGAAAGACCTCCCACTACAACAACGAGGTCTGGACCACTCAGAAACACAGACTAAAGTCCTGAAGCCAGCAGATCTGGGATCCGGACTGTTCTAGTATAGGAAAGGGTGGGAAACAAGCTGTACAGATAGTATTTTTTTTTTTTTTTTTTTAGAAATTAAGCAGAAAAAAGCTATTTAAAACAGTAGAAATGCACAGAAAAGGCTGTCACACTTGAGTGTGAAGCCCACAGTACTAAATGCAGTTTAAATTTTAACTTTTAAAAAGCTAAATCAAGTGCAAGCACAGTAAAACGATTTAACAGTGCAATGCAGCAGAAATACAGCAAAACCACAGTAAAAACAGCTTTTTAAAAGTCCAATTATCTAAAACAGTTACTAGAAAGCCAAAAAGGTACTTGATCAGCAAAAAAAGTATCTCCTTCTCATTTCTGGTGCTGTAGTAGTTAGCAGGACACCCAAACAGGATCCGCCAAGCTAAAACAAGTGCAAACCCATGCAAACACAGGTTTTTAACTCAGAAACTTGAAAGGGATAGAAATTCACCCAAAATGACCAAAAAGGTAAATTTCAGAGCTGGAAACCACTCCGCTTGTGACAAGCTATGCTAATGCTTACCACTCTCACTGATAAGCAGAAAGACCTCCCACTACCGCAACAAGGTCTGGACCACTCAGAAATACAGACTAAAGTCCTGAAACTAGTAGATCTAGGATCCAGACTATTCTAGTATAGGAAAGGGTGGGAAACAAG
This sequence comes from Protopterus annectens, assembly GCF_019279795.1. Lineage (NCBI taxonomy): Eukaryota > Metazoa > Chordata > Ceratodontiformes > Protopteridae > Protopterus > Protopterus annectens. The sequence goes on from NC_056725.1 coordinate 435,680,137, forward strand.
CAGTACGGATAGTATTTTTTTTTTTTTAGAAATTAGGCAGAAAAAAGCAATTTAAATTAGTAGAAATGCACAGAAAAGGCTGTTGCACTTCAGTGTGATGTCTACAGTACTAAATGCAGTTTAAATTTGAAATTTTAAACAGTACAATGCAGCAGAAATACAAGAAAACCACAGTAAAAATGGCTTTTTTAAAGTGTGGTTAGCAAAAACAGTTAATAGGAAGCCAAAAGGGTACTTAGATCAGCAAAAATTCTCTCCTTCTCATTTCTGGTGATGTAGTAGTCTGCAGGATGCCCAAACAGGATCTGACGAGCTAAAACAAGTGCAAATCCATACAAACACAGGTTTTTAACTCAGAAACTTGAAAGGGATAGAATTTAACCCAAAACATGCATGCATTACATACATACATACATACATACATACATACATACATGAATTTCACTGAACTGTGATTCTTGTATGTATTTTGAATATATTCCTTAATATTATTTATAAATAGCTAGATGAAATAATCCCTGCATTGTGTAGTAGATGAATTTAAAAAGGCAACTCGGATATTTGACATGATATGCTTCAAAATTTATTGTACATTTTTCACTAAAGGACAATAAGACAAGCTTGCATAGTTAATGTGGTGTTAAATGACCTGCTTTCTAATTTCAGATTGTCTTTGAAGCTATAAGAGGAGATGGTTATGAAGGAGACATTGCAATTGATGACATCACTGTGACTAAGGGGGACTGTGCAAAGAGACCATCTGAGCAAAACACAGGTATTTACATAACTCCATTATGAAATGTGATGTCTATTTCAGTGCTATGTTGTTCATTTATTGATAGGTATTAATCTGAAATCCTCTTACTCCTATAAGCATTCTACAACAGACCAAAACAGATGTACGCACATTGCACTTATGTTATTGGCTTGGATTCTAAACTTTAGCTTGCGGGGGCTATTTTGTGCAATCCTTAAAATATGATATGTTCAAAGAACAATTTATGCATTTGGAATTGCGTTAATAAATTGTGCTTTGCATTTCGCTTTTGACTGTGGTGGCTCTATTGTGCTTGGTGACATTCTACAGAAAACTGCCGGTTTTTCTTGGTTACTGTTGAGATTTGTTTTTTGGTATTAATCCTTAAAATATGATATGTTCAAAGAACAATTTATGCATTATAAACTTAGATTTAACTTTGATATAATGACAGTCAAAAACACATTTATTTATATCTTTAATTACTTTTTACTATTATTTACTTTTTATTGTATTTGTGCCTAAACCACGCTTAAAATGATAAGTGCATTATTAAATCCATGTTACTGTATGCAAATAGTGTCATCCCCCATGATGCTAAGGAAAAAGGTGTATTTAATATTTTTTTGCACTTTTGTTTGTATAAGTGGCTGCTCTCAGAGCTCATGCCCATAAGAGCAGTGTTTGAATAAACAGAAATACCAAATATGCTATCACAGTCTCTGTACTCTGGTGCAGTATACAATTCTGTTGCTGGTAGCACAGGGTATTTTATAATATAATATAATCTCTCTCTCTCTCTCTCTATATATATATATATATATATATATATATATATATATATATATACATAGAGATAGAGAGTGAGATCTTAAAAAGATTACAGTAGAAATGAAAAAAAAAAACATTTTGTTGCTTAGTATTTTGCAAATATGTTACTATTTCTAAAATTGTTCAACTGAAGTGAAATAATATGCTGAAAGGGAATTGTATCCCTATTAGTTGAAGCAACTGGCCACATGGCTGCTTTAGAAACCATGTGATGACACAAGTAATTCTCCTGTAGTTTCTCTGAAATGGCAGTGCTGTGGGCCACACTTAAGAGACAATGGACTAACCTCGGAAAGTATTTTAAGTTAGTGATGCAGTCTGAAAAACGTAACTTTGTGCAAAAGGAAGAGTAAAGGTAAAAATATGGCATGAACTTGTCTGCCACAGGTCAAAACTGTGGTTTTTGTTATCATCATAAGCTGACCTCCTGAAGCATGCTGTTTTCTAATTGCAGTATACTATACAAAGTCATGGATGAATGGACTACAGGTTCATTTTTTAGCACCACTCTAGAGCTTCCTGGTATTTAAGCAAGCAATAGTGCCCAACAAGGTGTGTGTTATTATGGAAATAATGCCCAGCCAGGGATGTTCTGATAATTTTTTGAAAGTTAAACCATACCTTATTATTAAACAATGGCAACCTCAAGTACTCAGAATGAATACATTATTTATTTTTAAATGTTACAAAGCCAGCAGTAGTAATTGCAGTAGACTGGATTTTTAGTAATTGCAGTAGCATATATGTGGGATACAACTTCAGTAATGTCCAGGGTACATTAGTATATTTCTGATAAAATGGTAGCAGCTAAAATCTATCCTAAATAAATGCAGGGGGTATTCCATCAGGAGAAGGATAATCCTGCGTAGCCAACTACTAGGAGTAACCCGTACCATTTGCAGCGTAGAAAACATACTTCTTCAAAACTCCAGACCTTATCAAAACCATTTGGTGGGTGTTATTCTTTGATTTCCTGTGAAACTGCTTGGTAGATGAAGCTTTATTTCAAATACATATATAATGAATATATATATATATATATATATATATATATATATATATATATATATATAAGGTCTATATTATATCCTTGAACGCTTAAAAAAGTGAATGCTGATTGATCGAACTTATTTTTGCGAAACTGCAAAATATCAAAGCAGCAGAAACTCAAATTTTTTCCTAGGGAAAGAATTTGGTTGTCCGTTTCTGTTGCTTCAGTATTTTCAGTGTTATGGTGGAAAGTTACCGGTCGGATTCAGGTAAGTGTGCGATTGTGTGGATGTGAGTGTTAGGGCGATTTAGGTGAGTTAGGGTTAGGGCTCGGGTTAGGTGTGTGTGCGATTGAGTGGAGATGAGGGTTAGGGTGGATTTAAGTGAGTTAGGGTTAGGGAGCGGGTGAAGTGAGTGTGCGATAGTGACGGACCTTAGGGTTAGGGTTTGGGTTAAGGTAAGTGGGTAGTTAGTGGTGTGTGCATAGTTTAGTGTAGGATTAGGTATCAGATTTTAGGTGTATATGTGTGGATTTCTGTTTGTTTGGTGTGCTTGTGTTATGTGTATGTGTTTTGGATCAGCGATGTTTTTCCCTGGGAAAAAATCGCTGATCTGACAGTTCGAGATTGTAAGCTTTCACTTAAATTAGGTCGATCAATCAGCGTTCGCTTTTTTAAACATTCAATGATATAATATAGACCCATATATATATATATATATATATATATATATATATATGTATGTATGTGTGTGTGTGTGTGTGTGTGTGTGTAGATATATATCTATATATATATATATATATATATATATATATATATATATATATATATATATATATATATATATTACTTCTTATTTTTACTATTTGATGGAAAAAAAGAAATAGATCAAGAGGCCAGTTTAGGTATACCTTGGTATAGATTGTAGGTAGGGCACTCCTAACCTTTTATGAAACAATCTATTATTGTTTTCTGTTTTTATTTGTGATTATTGTTTTGTTGGAAAAAAAGAAGTAGTTTGCAAATAGGCAGACTCTATCCCTCCCAAAGAGCCTAGGGTAGTTACAGCTCGGGGAAGATTGCTGGCAATATGTTTCAGACCTTATATCAAGGGTAAGGTACCAGTCAAAGTACCAGTGTTGTTATGTTCTTTCCTGTGTAACTGCTTGTTAGGAAAATCTAAATTTGTTTTATATTTTATTTTTTACCCCTGATTTTTAGTCTTTGTTGAAGGAATAGAGTAGATTGTAAACAGGCACATTTTAGCCGTTACAAGTTGCCTGGCTAGTCATTACTTGAGTAGTAACTGATGTCTGAATGTGATGTGCAGCTAGAAAGGTTAGTCAGAAGAACTCCTTTATGCATTACTTCCCTTTAATAACATGGCTTAAGCTGTGAAATTGCAAAAAAACTTCTTAACAGTTAATTGGAAATGTATTCTGGGCCAACAGAGACATAGCTCAGATTCTAGTTTCAAAGTCATTGTTTACTTACAAAAAGAGATACAATATAAAACTATTTTAGAAAAGTCTACATGGACAGGAAGTACAATAGTAGGGGGAAGGACGGGCACATTCAGGTGGAGACGATGTAAACAGTGCTGCTAAATCAGTTCAAGTATTACAGTGAATGCTCACCACATGGTTTTTACTGCTAAGAAAATGTTTGACTGCACTTCCATTGGGGTAGCCTATCTTGCCTTATGTGACTCATGTTCATGTTTTTATATCGGTAAAAAACTGAGATGTTTAAAAAGTAAGATTTATGAACATTATTTAACCATCAGAAAACATGATGCAAACAATGCATTGGCTAAAAACACTTTGGTTTGTGAAAGTTTTAGGAAGTATACATCCTTTGTCATTGACTCTGTAGCAATGTAGGCTTTAGAAGGTGATTAGGTTCACCTGGAATGCTGTGAATCTAGATGGCAAATAGCATGTATGACAGTTCAACCACCAGGATTAAATGATATGATCAATATAAAAGGTTTCATTTTGGGAGCAAATCATTAGTTCAGAATAAATGTGCTTGATCTTGCCTGACTTTAGAAGCTAAGAAGGCTCGAGCCTGGATAACATTTGGATGGCAGACCAACATCACTTTTTAACAATGGATTTTAACTTTTTTTTTTGGCGGAAAAAGGCAGTCATGATATATGATTGGTTCTATTTTCTGATTGGTAAAAAAAGCCATTAAGATCTATGACTGACTTGTTTTTAATGTATAATGATTGGCACTGAATACCAGGAAATGGTTCTGTTTTGAGATTTTTGAAACTAATTTAAATATTGTATTTCATTGGGTGCATGTGCTTTGAATGATAGCTGATTGGCTGTGTGTGTTTTTGGTGCAAAGCCTGAAGAATATTTAAATGATATGGATAGATTATGTAAAAAGATTCTGAGTAAGTTCTATGGTGAATATATTAAAGAACAAAAGCTCTTAGTCTTAGAAGGATGCTTGTTGTTTGTCCTTTCAAACTTATTTTGTTTCATTTCTGTTTTGTTCCATGTTGTTTTTGTTTAACTCCTTTATCCATTACTTCCCTTTGGCAACATGGCTTAAGCTGTGGAATTGCAAAGGCAGTAAAACAAGAACTGAATGCTTGCAAAATGTATCTTGTAAAAATGTGAAATTATGGTGAAGATTATTTTAGTGTAAATACTTATTTCAACAAATCCCCTATTTCGAAAAGTGGGACTGTATGAAATATCCATGCCTAATTATGATGCATATTTATTTAGACAGGCTGGTTTACACTTGTCAAAACAAGGGAAGAGAAAGTTTTCAATAGATACATTGCAATGTTTAACTAGCACATAGCAGCAATATTTTCACCTACTTAGAAATGTAGTATTTCACAGATAGCAAGATTTGATTTATTTGTCCTGGTTTTTCATGCAAGACACAGTAGAAATAACATTTTTTAGAATGTTTTCAGCTTCCTGTGTTTGTATAAGATTGATGTTGCTATTATATGTAAATTATGATATAAGCACATTGATTTGAAAACAGTTATGTTGGGCTATAACAGTTTTTACTGTGATAGACATTATAAAGAGAAATCAGGCAGCATTATTATGATAAGGATTAAAAATTGTAATGAGACGCATGATTCTTACTGTAGATTGTGTAACTGACATTAAAGACAACACCAGGACAAACTATAATTGTCAGAGTGTACAGGCAATATTGTTAAGTGCTGATTACCTGGAGAAATTCATCATTTATTATATGAAATACATGAAGGAAAAGTGAATTTAACAGAAACAAATTTGAATAATATTGATTCTACAACATTGGTAAGGAAACTGTTTACAACACACATAGAGAAACAATTGTTACAGATTGTAAACAATCCTACCAATGTTCAGTGATCTTGAATTTATAAAGTTTAAGTTACTGCTAGATAATTCTGCTAAAGTAAAATCTAAACCAATGCACTGACAATTAATAACAGATTATACGGAAACAAAACAGTTACTATATAAAACTAACTGTAATGATGCACTGAATGCAAACATAGCAGAATGACTATAGCAAGTTTTTAAAGGGGAATTGTTTGAATGCAAAACAAGTGAAAAATGTTTAGCATCAGGATATAGGCACATGATGTCAGGACGATCTGTTTCCATAAGAACGCCATACCTAAGTTGAGAAATAAAAAATAGTAGAAGTGGAAATTAGTATCAAAATAAAATTGTGAAAAGTTACATAAATAAACTGGACAGACACATTAATGTAAAACAATATTAAGAAAAAAACTGAAGAAAAGTTATGTAGAGATTCAGCATGATAGGAGTGATAGGATAATGATTATTAATTAATTAATTTTCCTCCCACATTCCAAAGACATGTAGTAAGTGGATTGGGCAGACTAAATCGACTGTAGGTATGATCTATGTATATGTGTGGTTCGGAAAGACAGCTGTAGCAATGCTAACCACCTGGTGGTGTGTTCTAGTTAATTGTCGTTATTGATTGTGCAAAACAAATTGGAAAGGGGGGTTGTAGATAAATGTGTGGATGGATTGAACATAATAAGAAACTATTTTATAGGTATATAAGATGTGAAGGAGGAAAGGCATCCAAATTGAAAAAGTATGTATTTATTATATTTCTATAGAATTTATAATACAATATATATTTGTATTCATCAAACCAACAGAATGTAGATATTTTTATGAATTCATATGCAGGTTTGGAATCACAGATGAGAGTTAATGTTTACTGCTAACATCCAGGTAACTTCAGGTACTGAAATTAAACTGGATTATGTTGAAAAAATGCTGTGCAAACTAGACATAAACAAAGAGTAGTGTGGAGATAAAATTAGTAGCAATAACCTAAGAACAGTTCAACATAAATGCACAGTATCATTACCTCTGTTGTTCACTACTTAACTGTTATTGACAATAAGACTGGAGATCTGTTAGATAAAAACAACTTTACGGGAACTGGAATAGGGCACACACAGATTAATCTTTCTTGTTGAGGAAAACTAATGATGCATGTTATTTTTGGATAGATTATTGTCAGAACTAGAAGGGTTGTGATTCAAATCATGTATCAGCATGCATATGTTAAAAACAAATATACCCAGCTGGGACATGATGTACTCTGAAAATATAACAACAGCTGTACATGACAAAGTGTATCGTGATGTGATTTATGTGGTCCTATCTTCAACCCCTTGTAGGATCATACACAAAGCATTGATCAACACATTAGGATAACAATATTATTGCAGTGTTAATAAGATGGACTGTTCCATGCCTTAAAGCTAGGACATGGCAAGTATCTCACAGCCTTTGGACAGGTGACATACTTGCTTACAGTCAACATGTCCCACAGGGCTGTGTCCTAGGCCTACACTTGTTTAACTTGTATCTTTCAGATTTATGTTTTTCATCTGAGATTTTCTATGGTCTTTATACAGATGACTTGAAAATAAGAATGCTGACTAAATTTGTTTCAGACAGGTCACGTCTGCAAAAGACCTTGCCTAAACTGACCATTTGGGCATAGAAGAATAATATGCTGATAGACATATCAAAACCAAAATTTGGAGACATACATTGAAAACTGATTGAAACTGTGGATTCACCTGAGTACCCTGGGTATATTGATAGCTAAAACAGAGAGGTTTTCTGATCATACCAATTTCTTAATGACAATTATAAAACTATAGGATGTACAAAGCATTTTAAAAATTATATGAAATTGAAATGATGAAACTATTTTTTATAAGTTACACTAGACACAAAACAAGAGTATAGGATAACAACATGGAGACCTCATAAGAAAACTAGCAGGAGTAAATTGGAAATGCTACAATTAAAATGTACCAAGGGCATCTACGGATGTGAACATTTAAGTTATTATGAAAGATTAAAATATCTGAACTTGTACAGTGTCTCAGAAAGATATTTAAGAAGAGACTGTATTCTGGCATATAGGGCATTTAGATACAACTACCCCTGGGAATGCTTGGGGTATCAAAGGATAGCAGACAATCATTGATCAGCTTGTATAGAAGATATAGGAATGAGAGATATACTAACTGCTTTGCAGACACTAGTTTAGATATTTTTAAGTACAACAAGGACACATTATGGGGATGACTGTTCTGATATAATGGCAGGCTAGAAGGGCATTTTTACCTATACCATTAATACTTATTTGTATATGTGTATAAAATATTTCCTAAGTACTGCAGAAACAAATATCTGAAATGACAATCTTGTAAAAAAAAACAAATGTACTTAATCAATCATTCTAAATAAACTGTCTTTTATATGTCTTAACATAGTAGAACAACAGTAAGCATTCCAAGCATTTTTAAAATATAAATTGTGAAAGAAATATTTGGGCAAAATAAATGTGTTTAAACTGACTGTTAAGATATATGTGACATAAGCCTGATAAGGTCTAAGTTGCAGTATGTTTTAATGTCTTTATAACTTGCATTATCTTTCCAGGACAGCTATGCTGTTTGTAGAAAGAAAAAAAAACAGACTGGTGAAATGCATACCCTGCCTCACCCTCAGAGATGCCTATCTTATGTGTTTTGCAGGCTAAAGCTCATAGTAGGATGGAATAATACATTGAATCATGTATTACTAATCACATGTAAAGAAAATACCAGGCAGTCAGCTAGTAAGTCTTCTTAATAGTCTATAGCCTTAGCATGATAGTGCTGACTGCACACTCATACATAATTCATCCAGTCTTGTTTTCAGTAGCTTTTTCTGACTTAGTATGCATTTCAGCAGATGTTATCCCTGTAATACATCTTTGAATAGACACCAGTCTGTTGACATTGCAGAATCACTTATATGCTTTTCTTATTCTTTTCTTCATACAGATGTGGTACCTCCAGGAGATACAGCTGCTGAACGTCATATCTTGTCATCTTATGGACTTCTGCTATTGAGCATTTTTGTATGGCTCAGATGATGATCCTCTACTTTTCACTTGCAGGAACATGATGGGACAACTAGTCTTTTTGCCACCTTCCTGCCATATACATATCTTCCTCACTTTGATAACCTCAAAAGGCACATATGTGTCAATTGCAACCAAAGACTTACAATACTAGGCCATGACCTGAAACTGACTGATGCTCTAAAGACTTACTGGCAAATATCAAAACTGTAAAGAATTCTTTTTTTCCTTGAGATAAAAAAAAAAAAGACTGCTTCCACTTAGAAGTTTACAGACCTTTATTTTAAAAAGAAAAAAAGCACAAGTTTGTACTACAGAGAAACTTCCTTTTAGATGTCCAGCTAAGGATCTAACCCATGATAACTAGCAGGAAAGTATTGTTTCTGAATGACTTTGACTCCTGCCAAGTACACAGGATACTTAAAATCAAGAAGACATGCATCATATCATGTTATCAGTTGCAATGACCTACTAAGAAACTTTAATTAATAGCTGTTTCCAGATGACAGTCATAAGTCCTCCACTGTCAGCATGTACGCCACTGTGCATCTGTATACATGCACACACATATAAGTACTCATAGCCCTTATTATGTAGCTTCCATGCATTTATTTTAGTGGCATAGCCAATGCGAGTGCACTATGCTTTCAGGATAAGCTGAAACTATCATGCATTTCATAGGATGAGTCTGAATCTTGTTCTTTAGCAAAAGGCTGCTAGTTGAAGTAGGATGTAGCACAGAGCAGCATGGTTTCCTATTGCTGTCAATAGCAAACATTTATATATCAGGTTACTTCACTGTTTTCTTATCTTTTTTTTTTTTTTGGGAGAGGGTGTTTCTTGCACATTCATATTACACAACTAAATGCCTCTAATCATGTCTAAAACCATGTCTTACTCTTCGGGGATACTGCATTGTACTCAGTAGCAAAAAGTGCATCTGAGTGGGTGAAATAAATCAGGATGGCATTACTGCAGCTCAATGGTGTCTGATGCAGCAAAGCGCATTTACAGAACAACTCCAGGTTAAGAACCATGTAACTTAGTAGTATTGGCAAGAAATAAATGTTAGAGGATGACATGCATAAGGTGTGTTTTGATAAAATTCAGCTCTCTTTATTATCTGTTATTTTTTTCAATATAGTCCGTGCAAGTCATTGGCAGATATTAACTCTTGCCATACATGTCATGCCCAGTCAATTGAAAATGTGAGTCTTATTTAGACAGAACTGTCAATAAGGTAGTGATTGTGAGAGGATTAATAAAGAAGATATAAGTATATTAGGGTATTCCACTGCATGGGTTGGGGGTCAACAAAGAAAAGGTAGTATTCGACAAAAATAGGAAATCCAGCACAAATGTGCTGTATTGTGCTTGTTTACCTGAAAACAATTGCTTATTTCAACTGCAGATAATATATTTTGAAGAAAGAGTTAATGTGGAGAGTAATGCATTATGAAAGGAAGAAAGGTATGCTTCTTACTCAAGGTGTCAATGTTTGTAAACTTCTGTCCTTTCACTAACCTATGTAAATAGTGGATGCCAGCATTCTTATTATTTTAAAAACTTTATTGAATCTTTTAAATTACCATAAATTTTCTGCATTCCTTGCATCAAATGTGGCTAATAGCAAATTGATTAAAAGGTAGCTCAGTTTTATCAAACTGTAACATATTGCTGACTGTCAAGTACCTATAGAAATTTGTCTACTTATTCTGTAGGCCAAAGTCTAAGAAAAATATAGATAGATAGACAGACAGAACACTGAAGACCACCAACACTGAAGACCACTTTTCCATAAAACTATGCAGTATAGTAGTGCAGAAATTTCCAATACCAAGAATGAAATCATATAACAGGTTTTGCACCAAGTAAACAAAAATTAAATTGAAAGATATAGTCTACTGATATGATTCACAGTACCTTTTTTCATAATCGAAAAGTCACCTGAAAATAAGGACTAACAGTTATGCGCAGACAATTTCCTTCTGCATCAGCATGAGACAGGAATCATATACAGGTACCATCAGCCAGAATCTCCTCTCCTCAGCCTCCACTGGATTCCCCTTTCATTATGATGTCCATGCCTTTCCATGAATACTCCGGGAATGTTTCTTCATTACTGCAATATTGACTACGCAAAATCTTTACTCTAAGCAAGCACTCCTCTTCATGAAAGATTCATTTCTCTGTAACTGTAGGATTAGAACCCTCATTTTAAGCATCACAGATTATGTGTCATTAACATATTGAGAGTATTAGCTAATAAAATCATCCAGCAACATTGACTACACAATGTTCTTAAAGTAACAGTCTCCTACATCATCTTGGAAAATATTCAACAAGTGGTAGCCATTTGTAATGTTGGCACCCACTGCAGTGAGTGCCATTATGCTGAGAGTGAATGGACGGATTTCAGGATTTACAAATACCAAGTCAGGAGACTGTCATCGCTTAAGAATATTCCCTTTTCACTGAGGTATGACTGTTTCAGAGTTGATATAAATATGTATGAGGGGTGTAGTGACTTCCCCCTCACAAATCAAGGGGTGTATGAGGGCTTCCCCCTCACACATCAAGGGGCATATGGGGGCTTCACCTTCACACATCAAGGGGTGTATGGGTGCTTCCCCCTCACACATCAAGGGGTGTATGAGGCTTTTTTCATTTATTGGCATTGTAATTTCAAGTGCTGAGATCTCAATAGGCAGTCCTCAGCAGCCCCATGTGTATATAACTGTATGTTTGAAGAATCTAAGTCAAAAAAAGTATAAAACTACAAAGTAGTCAAGGTACAAATCAGTCAACAGGGTGGATGTTTCTACTAGCAACCATGGATGTTCAGGTGGAGCTTCATGAAGTAAACAAAAAAAAGGTTAATCAGGATTCAGTTTCTTCCAAAGAATATTAAGTTGAGCTACCATGTTATGGTTATGATTACTCTGACATTCAACATTAAATAGAAAGCTATTTTGGTGCTTTGAACTGTATTATTTGCTTTCCTCTGCATTGTCCACACGGTGTTTCATATACACCATGCTGTACATATACATGTATGTATGTGTGTGTGTGTTTGTGTATGTGTGTGTATATATATATATATATATATATATATATATATATATATAGACATATGTGTATAGTTTTGATGACTTTAAGTTTATCCCATAAGCTTTTCAGATTGGATTCATTATACGCTAGGATAAAATGGATGTAGTTGTGTTTGGTCAAACTCATCTCAAAATTGTTGCTCTTCTCCATCATTGCTTTCTTCAGGAAATTGCGGCCACTATGTTTCCTGATTGTCCACAGAATGCTAACATTTAATTTTTTTGATCAGGTTGAATTTCAGTCTAGTTATACTCGGCAAATTTGTTGCTTACAGTCATAGTGGAAGCTTTGAAATAACATGCATGCACAATTACAGAAATTTGTAAATTTCCATACACCAAATGAATCCATTTTAAACTATGAAGCACTTAAGTAGAAATATTGTGCAATAATGAAAAATGTAATATTTCTATATGTATTATTTTACCTATCCTGCCTTCATTGAAATGCCTTCTTCAAGAAGGTCTCACATTCATCTATGTCTCAGCTAGTGTGCATATGTGTTTTATAATTATTATACACTTTCTACAAAATAGCCATGAAGTACAGTATTTCATTGAATACAATCCTCATGGTATATCTACATGTATATATCCATATATGTGGGTAGATATAGATATGTATACACACATGCATGCGCACACACACACACACACACACACACACACACACACACACACACACATGCACATACATATTTAATAGATTTAATAAAAAAAATTATAATGTCTGTAATACATATCAACAAAAATTACCATGAGGGCTAATAGTCATTTTTTTGTTTGTTTGTTTGCTTGTTGGTTTATTTGTTTGTAATTTTTAACATATTCTTGGCAATGTTTTTCCTATCTACTTTCAACCCCATGGATAGACATATTTCCAATCATATAAACTTACTTGACCAAGTAGCAAGGCAGCAGTTATTCATATATTTTACATTGTTTCAAAAAACAGATCTTAAATTTACAAATTTGATTTAGTTAAACTTAAATTATTTTTTGACCGTAAACTGTAAAAACTAATGAAAAAAGAGGTTCATTTAGACTAGCATTCAGAGATAGCCGAAGTTTCTGCAATTACAATTCAAGTCAGCAAAGTTGAAAAAACTGTTACAAACATTTATAGTACACTTCTGAATTTTCAGATTGTCCACATTTTTTAATGTATATGTCATTTGTTCATAAAAAAGTTAAAAGAAAACATGTTTTTTATACAAACACACAATCTTTTAGTACCAGACTATTGACAACATAAAGTCATAAAGTGAACAATGCAGCAAGAATCTGCATGAACACCAGGTTCAGTGGCATACGGGGATGGAGGCCTGGATAAGACACAGGCAACCCCTGCTTGAATAGCCATTGAGCACTGTAGGATGCAGAGACAGTGTGAGAATCAAATCCTTGTTAAAGCTGCCATTCCCAGAGTGAGGGAAAGTGGAGTTTCTGCTCATATTTTGCCATGTTCCTGGTGATGGGAATGGTTTCATAATTATGATTCAAATGGCAATTTGAATGTCATCATTAATGGGGAATCCAGAGTTACTGAAGTTAAGTAAATTATGGTGATGCATGTGATATCACCATCTCCATCCAGTTAGGGCATAAGAAATCCCTTGGTCTGTTTGAGAGTGTATGTGCTGCTATTGGCTGTTCTGCTCTGATCCAGCTGCCCTTCCCAAAGCACTATGGGTATAGCCCCAGCCCCTGGGGGGGTCATACTGGGGACATTATGTAAAACTGAGCAACAATAGCCATCTTAGACAGCAGCTGATGGTCTGCTGGAGGCCATGAAAAGGAAGCCAAAAAAAATGCAGAAGCATTCACATACATGGATGTAAACAAGACCTCTCAACTGTGCAGATTTTTGAAGAACTTCCAGAATTTTGCCTCATATCTTTAGACAGTTCCTCATAAAATTTGTGGTTTTCTATCAAATCATTATAAACTGAACTCAATAAATAGTGACATGCATTTGAGTTTCAGGCTTCATATCCTTCAGAAAGTGCATGCTAACACAAATCATGTTATTCTAGGAACTTTTTTAAGTTTATAAGAGCAATTTTTAAAATCTGTCCCTATTTGGGTCTTTGGTATCGCCATTATTTAAGGTTTTGTCCAGATTTCTTGTTCTAAGGGGTTGAAAGGTATGATGTAAACACAGTAAATTGGGCTGTTGATTCATTTATGTGCATGTGTGCTTCTGCAAGGATAACTTCAATTGTACAATGTAATTGTGTAAAATGTTAAGAAAGACCTTTTTCAGTTCAGGTTTCTGCACAATAGGAAAAATCATTGTCCAGACACCGGTAAAGCTAGATATACATATTTCTAGTGAAACTAACCAACTTGGGCTTCACCTTTTTGAGAAAACTAGAAGAGTACTTTGCACATCTATCATCACCATGCCTGGATTGATGATTAGTGCTTTACTAAACACTGCTGCAGTACTATACGCTGCCCTGCTAAGCAGCAGGTATTCCTGAAAACCCCTGTGTTCACTGTTTTTCAGTCTAATCTAATAAGTACTAATTTATTTGTTTCTAGAGGCAAACAGGACTTCCTACTGTAATTATGAGACCCGTAATGGTGACTCCTGTCATTATAAAACAAAAAAAATAAAACTAAAGGAAAACAGTGGATATCAACAAAATATTCTCTTTTAAAGTTGCTTTTTTGCATGGTGCATGCCCCCCTTAACACTCCCAGAGTGGGGTTAGTATCCCCACACCACATTATGTATATCTATAGCTATATCTATATCTTTATAAATGAGTGCAGTAGATTTGATCCTTACATTCATTTTTTTCATTACCTTTTGTTAAGAGGGTTGTTTTTGTTTTATCAAACTGCAGGTTCATCGCAAGATGATGGCTGCTTTGCATGTGGGATTGCTTTTCAGTTGGGAGTGGGATTTTGCCCTTCCTCTCCCCTTTGTTGTGTAATCTCAGAGTTGGTATATATAATTATCAAGGGTTGTTGAGTGCCTCCCTGCGAAAGTGATATTTGTTTTTTTTTTTTGGGTTTGCATGGGTCAAGGTTTGTTCTCAGTGCATGTGTATTGGCATGTCAAGTGATTTAGTTTCAACCATTTGTCGTTAATGTAGTGTATGCTAATGTAGTTGGTTGGTGATGATGTAAGTACACATAAACATACACACATATATATATATATATATCTATCTGTCTGTCTATATATATATATATATATATATATATATATATATATATGTGTGTGTGTGTGTGTGTGTGTGTGTGTGTGTAGTGTGTGTGTGTGTGTGTGTGTATATATATATATATATATATATATATATATATATATATATATATATATATTTTTTTTTTTTTTTTTTAAGCTGTATTGCTCCCCTAAATGAAGTGTTTTCCATTGAAGTAGTACCATATTTTATTTCATTGCCCTCTCTATGGTATGACACAGACAACATTCTTTTAAGGTGCATTATTCAGTAGCAGTATACTGAAAAGGATTGTTTTTGTAAATAAAATGATAGTATATCACAGTTGCAGATCTGTTTGAAAAGCTCAGTTATTTCACATTAGCTCCTTAAGACTAGGAGTTAGGAGTTTGCTGCCTACATTTGTTGCATCTGTTGCGTTGCTTGGACAAAGTGAGATATGGAAGATAGGGGGGCCACTCAAACCACTATCAGTAGCATAAATGAGTCAGTACTTTGCAAAATACCTTTCCTTATCACTGCCTGGTTGACATAATTATCAACTTAAGTTTCTTCCCTGACCTTATATAAATATGATGCACAATTGCAGAGTGTGCATGTGTCTGTTTGTCTGTCTTGTGGGGGGTCTGAATAGCATGACCTTGATGTTTCTGTAATTCATCACATGTGCTTCTTGCTTTTCTAAATGCCACTTTCTACAGTTATCTCACCTACTTAATTGATATGAACCACACAGTTTCCACTTGCTGCTCTCAAAACCTAGGAGCCATGAACCTAGATGTCAGCAGGCTGTGGAGAGGCAATGTAAACCTCACCATAGACCACACTGATCTCCCTCATGCAGTCAGAATTTATATTAGCCTACCTGGTTTCTGCTCCACAGAGAAATGCACATAGGCTCTTACTAAGCTTATCTCCAAAAGAAACCATTGAAAAGCTCAGGCACATCATTCAGTACTAGTGGGTAATCTAGCTGTGTCCCCATTAAGTAGACTTTCTCCACACATTCCTGGTAAAAATTTGCAGTCACCCATCCAGTTGTCCAGACTGGTTTTAAGGACTGCTAGGGAAGTGCTTTATAGATAAGGGTAGCCTTTTCCAGACAAAGCATGTGCATTGGTTAGGCACCTGTCATGTCATCTGGTCGTATTGATATAATGGTGTTAGTTTAGGTCAGAATGGTTGGTTGGTCTACCACTTGTTCTGCTTAGATGAAGTAGTTATAAGAGTGTTGGGTCATTCATAACATGGAAGCCTAAGCAGAGACCCCCCCCAGGAGTCTGTATGACACTGAGTAGAGTGACAGAGCTTTTAATCTCTCACAGTAGCTAATGGTACAGAGATGTGATATCCTTTTCCTAAGGAAACATTGAGTCTCACAAGCAGGTTTAGTTGCTTGGAAGGTACATGCCAAAGAGTGCATTACTTTTAATGATGGCCCTTATAAGGGATGGCTAATTCAGACTATAACTTCCTTGGACTTTGAGGAGATCCCACAGAGGTTAAGTTGGTCACGAAAGGAGAATTTTGTAGCCACCACAGAGACATAATGGTCAATGGTGAGTCTGTTATCAACATATGTACCCAAGTCTCTGATGACTGTGTCAAATTTAAGTGGAATGTTATCTATATGAATATTATTAAAGCCTAAATAAATTAGATATTTCCCAATAATCTCTGTATTTAACAGTTGGAGTTACTGTATATTTGAAAAATAAAAGGATCACAAAGCACCGTAAACAACATATATTTGCACCACTGATGGCATCACCATATCATACATGGGCTGAGGTTTGTTGAGGTATAATTAATGGAAACTTTATATAAAGCTTTGTCTTATGACATTAAACAATAATTGGATATTAAATTGTGCCAAATATGTCCTGTTAGAGTAAGAATGCAAGGGCTAAAGAATACAGGCTGATAGAGGATGTGTATAATTACATATAAAACAGGACTTTAAAACAACAGTGCACAATAAATCGAAGTTTGAGAATAATCAAGTTAAAAAAAAAAAAAACAAGTAATCTCCGTGGTATCCCCGAAGTCTCAAAACAACCCACTAAACAAGTATAATGGTTCCAAAAACAAAACAGTGTAAGAAACATCTTTGTGTAGAAGATTTTCAGACTATATATCTCTAGTTAATCAATGTATATTAATCAGATCAGACAATAGTAGTAGAAGTAGCGAACTTAAACTCAGCTTAAGTAAAAAATAAATAAATAAATAATAAAAAATATATAATTGTACAGAATTACTAAGTATTTGAAAGTAATCTAAGCAAGGCAGGCAGTCTGTTTCCTGTCGAAAATCCTTTATTAAGTACACAGACAAGTGATCCATGTAAAACAAAAACACAGTAATAGTTTCCTCACAAGCTTTCTAAATATATATATATATATATATATATATATATATATATATATATATATATATATATACTTTTTATCAGGCAAGGGAGTGGTTTATTGTGCTATAAAACAAAGTGTTATTGGTATACATGTTAAATTCACATCGCTTCCCCCATCAGTGTGACATTCAAGCTGGTCCTGCCCTACTTAGTAGCTGTCATAATGATATAACAATTATGTACTTTAAATACAATTTATAATGATGCGGGTACCTCTTATTTAACCAGATTATTAACCAGATTATTAAGTAGATTATTAGGTCTGTTATTTTATCCAAGACAATATACTAAATGGCTGGAAATATATCAACCTTAGTCCATTTGGCAAGCAAAAAAAAAAAATATATATATATACATATATATATATATACATATATATATATATATATATACATATACACTTTGCATGTACAAAATCAATTGTAAAAATCATATTCTATTTTCATAACCTATTCTTAACAAAGATCACTTTTGCCCTTCTAGACTTCTTGAAGTATGTGTACAAGAACCCTAAAAACTATCTATAAAAATATTATTGTATAATTAGTTAGTACTGTTATTACACATCATTTTGATTAAAGTGGCAAAAAGAGAATCAGAAAAAGGAAAAATAATGAGAAAAAATGTATGATGATGGAAACAAAATATACACTTAAATTACAACTGATTTAAAATGGTATTTAAAACCAACTGGTAGAATAAAAGAAAATTAGTCATGTAAACAATGTGGTAATTTTCTAAGTTCCAGTGCACTTTTAATTGAACAGTAGTAGTTTAGTCCTGGCTACCTAAAAGAGTTCAGCTTTAATTGCCACATGAGTTCATGTTTCTCCAGGATATTCGGGATGTCTCCTTCAAGATCACCCATGTCTATGTGATCCAGGATCTGGAACTTAAAACCTGCATGTCTTTTATGAAGAGAAAGGTGTTTGGCTAGTGCATTATTTTTACATCCCGAGCGGATTTCTGACAGATGACAGGAAATCCTTTGCTTGAGTTTATTTACAGTCTTGCCCACATAGAATGCATCACATTAATTGCACTGTGCCCTATAAATTACTTTTGTAGTGTTACAGTCAACCACTGCACTGGTCTTAATGATTTTCTTTAGATAAGGACAATACAAACTCTCACCTTGCTGTATAAATATACAAAAATGTACAATTAGATTTACATCTTTTAGTGTTTCTCTCATATGGTCTAGGTTTAAATTCAACAAAACTTCTAATGTTCCTGGCCTTCCTATAAACAAAGAATGGGGTTTCACCCAAGATGTTAATCAGAAAAAGGTTTCCTGTAACAATGTCCCAGTTTTCTTCAGTAACATTTCTGATACTGTGATAATCCTAAGTGCATGTCAGGATGCAGCTATTTTTTGCATTTGTTATTCTTTGTGGATTTTTTTTACCATTCTCCTACTGGGGAGGTAGGGTGAAGGTGCTTCAGTCCTTTTCAGTTCAATAATAGGTTCCAGGATTTTTTTTTTAACATCTGACTTTCATAGCCTCTCACTAGAAAATCATTTTCTAAGTTGCTCAGCTTTCTCAAAAATGGTTCCATCTCTGTGGTAATTCTAGTTAATCTATAACCATGGGACTTCACTACATTATGCTTGGTTTTGTAGGATATAGACTTTTACTGTGGAGTAATAGTAAAATCCTTGTACACAGTGCTCCCTCACAATTACTGTATAACAGCAGCTGTGGAGTCTTTTAAGAAACATAATCAAGGTACAAAGGCACAACTGAAAAAGTTAAACAAGCTCGTTAATCTTGTACTGGACTTCAATTTCTTTACTTTCAATGGCAAACAATACAACAAAAAACTGTTATAGCAATGGGGGCTGCCATGGCACCCAGCTTAGCTAACATAGCCCTGGGCAAGTGGGAGGAGGACTTTGTGTTAAACAACACAGACTACATGCAGCATATCACATGCTATTTACATTTTATTGATGACATCTTTATTGTGTGGGAAGGTGACACCTTGACACCTTGCAGCTTGGAGATTTTATCACTTACCTCAATCAAACAACCCCTTTCCTGAAGTTTACCTCTTCCCATAGCTATACTTCAACCACTTTCAAAGATATGCAGATTTCCAAGGACACCAACAATAACATAATCACCAATGATCTATTCAGAAAACCAACGAGGGTTAACTTATTATTCCACAGTAAAAGTCTACATCCTACAAAAAACAAGTATAATGTAGTGAAGTCCCAGGTGTATAGATTAGCAAGAATTACTACAGAGATGGAACCATTTTTGAGAAACCTGAACAATTTAGGTAATGATTTTCTAGTGAGAGGCTATGAAAGTCAGATGTTAAAAAACATCCTGGAAACCATTATAGAACTGAAAAGGACTGAAGAACATTCACTCAACCTCCCCAGTAGGAGAATGGTAAAATATTCCACAGAGAATAACAAATGCAAAAATAGCTGCACCCTGACATACACTTTGGATTATCACAGTATCACAAATGTTACTGAAGAAAATTGGGACACTGTCACAGGAAACCCTTTTCTGATTAACATCTTAGGTGAAGCCTCATCTTTTGTTTATAGGAAGGCCAGGAATATTAGAATTTTTGTTTAATTTAAACCTAGACCATATGAGAGAAACACTAAAATATGTGACTCTAATTGTACATTTTTGTATATTTATACAGCAAGGTGAGAGTTTTTATTGCCCTTATTTAAAGAAAATCATTAAGACCAGTGCAGGGGGTGACTGTAACACTACAAAAGTAATTTACAGGGCACAGTGCAATGAATGTGACACATTCTATGTGGGCAAGACTGTAAATAAAAAAAGCGTAGGATTTCATGCCATCTGTCAGAAATCTGCTCTGGATGTAAAAATAATGCACTAGCCAAACACCTTTCTCTTCATAAAAGACACACAGATTTTAATTTCTGGATCCTGGATTGCATAGACATAGGTGATCTTGAAGGAGACATCACGAGTATTCTGGAGAAACATGAACTCATGTGGCAATTAAAGCTGAACTCTTTTAGGAAGCCTGAACTAAACTACTACTGTTCAATTAAAAGTGTACTGAAACTTAGAAAATGGCCACATTGTTTACATGACTAATTTTATTTTATTTTATTTTATTCTACCAGTTGGTTTTAAATACCATTTTAAATCAGTTGTAATTTAAGTGAATATTTTGTTTCCATCATCATACATTTTTTCTTATTATTTTTTCTTTTTCTGGTTCTCTTTTTTCCACTTTTTTCAAAATGATGTGTGATAACTATGCTAACTAATTATACAATGATATTTTTATAGATAGTTTTTAGGGTTCTTGTATATAGACCTGAAGAAGTCTAGAAGGACGAAAGCAATCTTTGTTAATAATAAGTTATGAAAATAGAATATGATTTTTACAATTGATTTTTTTTACATGTATATATATATATATATATATATATATGTTTTTTTTTTTTTTTTTTTTGATTGGCAAATGGACTAAGGCTGATATATTTCCAGCCATGTAGTATATTGTCTTGAATAAAAACACAGACAGACTTAGTAATCTACTTAATAATCTGGTTAAATAAGAGGTACCACATCATTATAAATTTTATTTAAAGTACATAAGGGTTATATTATTATGACCACTACTAAGTAGGGCAGGACCAGCTTGAATGTCACACTGATGGGAGAGGGGATGTGAATTTAACATGTGTACCAGTAACACTTTGTTTTACAGAGCAATAAACCACTCCCTTGCCTGATAAAAAGCATATATATATTTAGAAAGCTTGTGAGGAAACTATTACTCTATTTTGTTTTACTTGGATCACTTGTCTGTGTACTTAATAAAGGATTTTCAACTGGAATAGACTGCCTGCCTTGCTTGGATTACTTTTGAATACTTAGTGATTCTGTACAATTATATACTTTTTATTAATTTTTTTTACTTAAGACAAGTTTAAGTTTGCTACTTCTACTACTATTGTCTGATCTAATTACTATGCAGTGATTAACTAGAGATATATGGACTGAAAATCTTCCACACAGAGAAGTTTCTTACACTGTTTAGAATAATCAAGTTTCAGTTAGTATTTACAAAAAATAGCTTCACTTGAAAAATGCATGTCCAATAAACTTATGTGCTGCATAATCAGATCAAATGCTAACATTTCTGTACCTCAAGACTTACTGTTCTGTTTATAATCGGAGTTTGCTGAACATATATTGTATTCCGGTAAACTCAGTTTCCACGACAAACTGTATAAATAACTGTGATTAGTCTGCAGTTATCTGCACTTTGCCGTCAATATTATTTAGTAGAGAAATAATTATACAGAAAAATTCTAAAGATGAATATTAATTGGTTAAAGTGCATTCAGGAGTACTAGCTAAAATCTTTATCAAAATTAGTTCAGCATCAGAAATTACTTGTATCTAAAATAATCAAATTATTTCCAGAACTCTTAACTAGAAGGTGAGTATAAATTCAGGGCAGCAACAAAGAGAACTAGAAGTTAAGAGTGGGGGTTAGAACTTTTGTGAGTCAAAAGACATACACACACACACACACACACACAGACACATATATATATATATATATATATATATATATATATATTATATATATATATATATATATATATATATATATATATATATATATATGTGTGTGTGTGTATACACAAGATGCAAGACAGGTATAACACACACACACACACGTGCACACATAGGCATAATAAAAAAAAAAAGAAAACTAGTTGTACAGGAACAATATAACAATCTTGGCATACAAATTGCTTTAGACTGTTGTCATGCATTGTTATGCAAAATGCATGTTAATAATCACTTTGCATTTTTATTTAAAATCAGGGCAACAGGATTCAAGCCGGCATTGGTTGTTTAAACCATGATTTATTAAGTAAAAACCAAAGATGAGCGCTTTTACCCTTGTCAGAGCTTCATCATAGCAAAGTTATACATATAAGTAACAAGTAATATATACTTGTCTATTTTCCATTTAAAAAGCAGTGTCAGTGAAAATGAAGGTGTTAATCAAAGAGCCCTTACATAGATAACACTCAGTGACAGTGATTGGAATAATGTTTATATATTTTTGTATATCATATCTGAACATATATATATATATATATATATATATATATATATATATATATATATATATATATATATATATATATATATATATATATATATATATATATATGTGTGTGTGTGTGTGTGTGTGTGTGTGTGTGTGTGTGTGTATAAACATAGATAGATACAGATATAGATTTATTTGTGGATGTGATCGGATGCACACTGTGGGACAGACAGATAAAGGGGGAAACCAGTGCAGAATATAAAGTAGCTCCAATTGCAGCAAAGGTTAAAGAGAACACATTACAGTGGTTTGGGCACATGTGTAGGAGATTAGAAGATAATATGATGAAGAAGATTTGGAACAGTTGGGAAGAAGACAAGAGGAAATAAGGGCTTCTAGCAAAGAAATGGATGCTGAGTGAGAAGAGAACTGTGAAAGTCAGACATGACTGTTGTAGAAGGTAGGAGATCAGCACTGAATCAAGAGAGATAGTGACAGCTGCCATAACACACAGACTAGTGTAGCAAATGGGAAAAAAAGTGGGTCAATGATGATTTGTGGGTGTGTGGGGGGTGCATTTATATAGATAGACAAGTAGAGAAACAAAACATGATAACTAGAAGAGAGACATTGAAACAAAAGTGTACAGTTAAAGGAATGCAGCTTCAGAAACTCAGGAAGTCATGATTTAATCATTTAATTTCCAGTATCATTTAGTGTATACATGCATTTAATTTTGAACAATAAACAAGCAAAAATGCACATGAAAAACAAAATGTATTAAAAAAATAAGAAAACATTTCAGTTGAGCATGTTTTTTCCATGACAATTATCAGTGGGAAGGAATGGTTGCATCACAATAAATTATATTTTTCAATAGTGTTATTTTTATTTTTTGCTTGTTCATTGTTTTCTTCATTTTGTTAACCCTTTAAAAACAATGAGAAGCTATGGCTATATCTAATTTTTCATAGTTATGTATATATGTGTGTGCACATATAGTATGTATTTATGAGCGTGTGTGTGTGTGTGTGTTTGTGTGTGTGTGTGTGTGTGTGTGTGTGTGTGTGTGTGTGTGTGTGTGTGTGTGTGCTCATCTGTAAGGTACACATTTCCTAACCATAAACTTAACCCTGCAACTTCCATAAACCTAGTCCTCACCAAAAACACTTTCCCACAAGTATCTGTATTAATGCAAGCTACATCTATCTGTGATGCTATTTTTCATGTTGCCTAATCACAGATGAAAAGTGTTTTTTTTCCTTTTTTAAGTGCTCCATTGTTTAAAAAAAATATATACATACATATATATATATATATATATATATATATATGTGTGTGTGTGTGTGTGTGTGTGTATGTGTATATATATATATATATATATATATATATATATATATATATATATATATATATGTGTGTGTGTGTGTGTGTGTGTGTGTGTGTGTGTGTGTGTGTGTGTATGTATGTATATGGTTTGTATTGGACCTTATTGCTGTAAACCCATTAATAAGCATTAATGTCTTCTGTAGTGAGTACAAGGCTATTACTGCACCATTGTCTGAGCACAGATCCAGGAAATAAACATTAGCATTAGACAGGAGGCCTGATCCCTTAGTGCTCAGTTTTAGGTTTAACAGGGTGTAGTGTCAGTGGTTTTTGCAGCTCATTTCATTGCGTAAATGATCTGTGACTCTATGAAAAGAATCTCTATCATATGTATGAATATATTAATATCTAGCTAGATTGATAGATACATATGCATCTACCTATACACATGCTTATACATGTACTTAGCTGTGTATGTTTTCAAATAGTGAGTCTGGGTATAAGGGGTCTCAGAATGAGTCAACTTGCCCAATAAATAACAAATATTTAAAATTAATATAGCTAAAGTATAAAATATTTATATGAACACTCCAATTTAATTTTGTATGTGTATATAGATAGATAAATATAAGAGCTAGACGGCAGGATCAATAGATATGTATGTATAGACTGGCTAACGAAACTGAAAATTTGTAAACAGTGTGATTAAACTGACAGAATAAATTTAGTTTGTTTGCTTCTTTTTTAAACATGCAAGCAAATTCTCCTTAGACCATTTTATACCACAGCTGTATGCTGAAGGTCAAGTGTAGAAGCATAGATACCTCTACACACAAACACGTACAGTCCATAGTTTATCACTGTTAGTGAATCAGATTTTGTTTTTGTCTGTGCAGAAGGGAAAAATTACAATATCTGTAGAAAACTCACACAGACAGAGGTAAACCTGCAAAACTCCATGCAGACAGTGACTAGAGGATCTGGGGGGTATGAGGTAGATGTGCTACTACTGGACAAATATATCGCTTTGCCCAAAGTACATAATGCTCACACACAGACACACACACACACACACACACACACACGGGTCTATATCATGACAACGAAAATGCATTTCTTCGAACGGCTTTTCAATCGAAAATGCCGTTAATAGAAATTGCTCTTATCGGGAGCTGCACCCCCCCACACCCACCACTAAATATATATACCAACTCCGAGATTGCACTACAGTGAGGAAAGGGGAAATTTTCCTGTCTTCACTGTACTGTGATCTCACAAAAGCAATTTCTATTAATGTCATTTTCGATTGAAAAGCCATTCGAAGAAATGAGTTTTCGATGATTTGATATAGACCCCCCCACACACACACACGTCTATATCACGACACCGAAAACTCATTTCTTCGAATGGCTTTTCAATCGAAAACTCCGTTAATAGAAATTTCTCTTGTGGGGG
Organism: Protopterus annectens; assembly: GCF_019279795.1. NCBI lineage: Eukaryota > Metazoa > Chordata > Ceratodontiformes > Protopteridae > Protopterus > Protopterus annectens. The sequence continues at coordinate 435,705,756 of NC_056725.1, forward strand.
GCTGTGCCCCTCACACCCACCACTAAATATATATATACCAACTCCAAGATTGCACTACAGTGAAAAAAGGGCAAATTTTCTAATCTTCACTGTACCGCAATCTCACAAAAGCAATTTCTATTAATGGCATTTTTGATTGAAAAGCCATTCAAAGAAATTAGTATTTGATGCCATGATATAGACCACACTCAGACAGACACACACTCACACACACACACAGACACACACACACACACACACACACACACACACACACACACACACACACACACACACACACATGTAGTCAGAAATCTTTATAATATATTCATACTTAATGTTTTTGCTTTAAAAAATGTATATAACACTCAAAATGTTGCCCCTGTACCCATAGGAAAGGGACACATTATTTTCAACTGTTGCTGCTTATAAATATAAAATGGCTATTTTTAGTTTTGTGCCCTTTTCACATACTAATGATTTGTATAGCTCTATACTGCAATTTTTAGTTTAGACAGTTCTAACCATTCTGTGCTATTTAGGCATAAAATTTCAAAGAGCTGCTCATAAAAAATGTAGTTATTTGAGTATGCTGAGCATGTCTAGCTATGCCCATGCACACATAAATTCTTAAAACATTGATTACACTTTTTACATCCTCCATTTCCTTAGTTTGTCAATTGCCAATTTTATATATCTGTAACTATCAAAAATGTAGAAAATATGGAGAAGAATAAAACTGGCCTTAAGACTATGGAAGTCAAAAATGTATTACAAGTGTGACTAGTCCTGATTGTGGATAATATCTATTTGCAGGTCTAACGGACATGCAGCCATGAATAGCTATGATCAGATGTCTGACCCTGCTTTTCTATCGCACTGGCCACATAAAATAGTAAGCATAGTATATTTATCCAGCATTGTTGTAAAAGTTCTTTTCATGATTTCCTTCAATGAATAAGGATGATATCATAAGAAACGTGATACATCTTCTGCATTTTATGCGATAGGTAGGTTTTACCAAAGAGAACCTTCATATTTTTCACATCAAAATGGCATTTATTTATTTCATTTTGTTTTATTTTATTTAGTTATCTGTTGTTTTTATCAATAGTTCATCTTATCTCATGTGTGTTGCTTTTTTCTCACAACCTTCCTCATTAATGCTGGACACTTGGCTTAATTATTCAGAGTAGTTAATCTGTGCTTTCTGGCCAACTTACTCTAGACGGGGTAACTTTATATACCTTAATACTTTTTCTCAGTATATGGTATGGCATGATCTAAATTAAAGAAACAATCAAACATTTAACTATCTGCGTAAGGAGGCTATAGTCATCCTTCATATTTTGTTCAAGCAGAAGATATTTAAAGTTTTCAACAGTACTGAGTGCTTGCATTTTAAGCATCCTAATATGCAGCCAGGTTTCTAACTTTGTATAATGATGGCAGTTGTGGTGTACCAGAAGAAAAACGATTGGATCCTCTAATTAACTGAGGCATAATATGTAAGTAAGTTCAGAAGAGTCTCCCCTACCCCTTTGCAGGTATCCATAGCAAAAAACTGACTGATTAAATTAGGCAATGTGTTACTCTAACAATCTTGCAGTAGTTTTCAAACAGCAGTTAGGGCATCAGCAAAGATTATGCAAGAATTAATAAACTAGTAGAATTAATTAAAACAGAGGCTGAACAAAACTAAGAATAAAAAAATGTATCAAGAAACTTGCATGTGGTGTTTTGCAGAATGCTTTCATTGTCCACTGTAGCTGTATTGAGACATCTAACCTGTGGATTGCACCACAATGCAGTTTCACAGAGGATTCATTGGGATGAACGCTAAAGCAATTTTCTTACTCTGTAGAAAAAAGCAAGACGCAGAGAACAAAATAAGGAAAGAAGAAAGAAAGAAAAGTTTCTGAATAGGTGCTAAATACTAATGACATACAGTTGATTAAGTACTAGTGCTAAAGAAAGGTACCATTGTTAAAAAAGTCATCATTTTCTCATATGTACTGAGACACTGACAAAGTATTATTTGCAGTTCTTCTCCTTAAAGTCACATTCAGGATAAAAGGCACCCAAAATGGTGCCACTATGCAGCTAGTCTTTAAGATGCATATTATATGAAATGAAATAAAAGAATTGTTTGCATTTCCTAAAAACACACATACACACACACACATATAGAAATGCACACACACTTGTTCACACACAAACATATAAACACACATGCACAAATATAGACGCACAAGTTTGTACATAGTGACAATGAAGTCAATCTCTTTCAGAAAAGATACATATGTACAAACACAGCTTCAGAATATATTTTAAATGGTTTATTGCTAAGAAAAAATGTTTTCATGCATAAGTAGAGACTGAATGGACTATCTGTTCCAAAGAAGTTGCAGTACAGTGTAGGTGTATGTAGTTCAGTGAGTTATGAAATAATGTATGTCACATCTTGCCTATTGAAACAAATGAATTTGTTGACTAACGCGAGATAATAGCTTACCTGTTAGGAAGAGATGTTAGCAGATTAAATAGGACAAGTGAAAGTGGGCATTACACAGTGAAGGTCTTCTTATTTGTACCCTACAGAGTTTCTGCTTTCCACTGAGATATTTTGAATATTTAGATTTTATTTTGAAATGGAACTCACCATCCCATAACATAACTCAAGGAGATGTTGAAAGATTGTTGATTATTAACTGACTACAAACTTTAGTTCACACATTATTATTATTATTTTTAACAGCATCTTTTAGTGGCATAATATTTTGCTAGTCATATTGTCATGTCACTTTCATAAACTGTTTAACTAGTTGTTACATTTCATTGACATTTAAGCTTAGCAATCAGTCAACAATTGCATTTTCTTATAATGAATGCATGCATGCCATTGTTATTATTTAGGGTATACAAAACACACTAGGAGAACTGGGCAACTGTTGGCAGAGTATTCCTAAAAATGCCTTATTGTATATAAAATTGTAAATTTATATTTATGTATACAGTCTTAAAAATGTATTATGTTGTAGAATATTTACATCCATAGTGGATAAGGATCATAATGACTATATAATAACAGGAATCTTTGCAGTGGTTACTGAATGAGATTTGTATTACCAAGACAATTTTTGGGCACAAAATTCAAGCTAGTGTGCATCTGAATAAAAATAATTGTACTTACTCTGCATAAGAATGTACTAAAATGGCAGTCAGTAATGTCTGACGCTGACCAGGTGTGGATCTTTTCCAAATAAATCACTTTTAATTAAGACAATTGCCAGTTACATTAATTTCTTTAGATTTTTGCTACAGGCAGTAGCTTAAAACTTGCAAATCTTAATGGAGGATTATGTCAAGAAAAATGACAGTGTTGTAGTATAATTAAAGAGTTAAGCTACGGAATCATCATCACAGGCATAAAGTATACAATTCAAGAAATCAACCACTCAGTCAGTCAATCAATCAGTCAATCACTCACTCAATAAATAAATACTAATACACTGAACCAAGTTCTTTGCAAAGAAAAGTATATTCTTGCCTACTGTTCTGACATGAAGACTTCTTATGTAATGCAAAAACTGGAAATTAAAACAAGCATTTCTTAAGTTAATTTCCCCAAGACATCAACTAATTCAATCCACCTATCAAACATTAAAATGTAAAGATCTATTATACAATTAGCATTTCTACATAATTAAAAAAATGTCTTTGTGACACTGACTGAGGACATTTTTAAAGCATTTTAAAATGTTTTACTTTTCAGTGGAATCTCCTTAATTACTAAAAAGGTGCTAACAACAAAAATACCCTAAACATACATTTATTGCACTCATATCAAATTAGATTTTTGCCAAGGAAGACCAATATTAAAGCCATTAAGAGACAGGGAATCATACTTTCCAACTGGAAGTCTAGGAGAACTCACATTATCAATCACCTCTTCATGTGAAATCAGTTAATTTTCCGACATGACATTCTTAAAAATGTAACTTGTAGGATTCACTTTAACTACATCTCTTATGTTCTTTTGAATATCTAGTTTAACCCTGTGTTTATTCAACCAATGCAGTATTTAGGTATTCTGCAGTTACATTTAATTGAATAACACACAATATCATATTTTGCTGTAAAATGTCCCTGAAAAGCAAAAAATCTTTATTAATAAAGGCCTCATTTCCTAAAGAACAAATCCCCAAATATCATGTCAGGCAGATGTGTTCATGCCTTTGACTAAGTTCTGTGTCCTGGGATCATATATCTTATACGATAACCCAACAAGATTGAACTCCTTCATAAGTGAAAAGGATGGTATCAGTAGAAGGAGTGCCTTTGTTTACTAAACATCATTAGAATCTACCATTTTTCTAAACATGTTACAATATCATGATGAAAAAGAAAGAATCCTACTTCTGTGAAACCATTTCCACTCCACATAAAGAAAAGTATGTGTCTTACTCTGTTGTCACATGATTTGGATGAATGTAAGGGGAAACCACAAATCATGCCCTGGTTCAACATCCACGTCCCTCATACTAGGGGCAAAAAAGTAAATATCCCATCATATCCCTGTTCTGCCTCCTGTAGTTTTCTCATACACAAAATTCAAGGGTCAAAAACTACCATGGGAATTTAAGTTTAGGGTTATTAAGAACCTCACAGGTCAGTAGCCTAATAAATACTCATGAACCTGTATACATTTCATAACAGAATAAATTCTTTCAACCTCCTCTTTAAAATTGCTTTCTTCAAATTATTAAACATAAATAGCAACTGAAAAGGTATATTGGACATGCCATAACGTTATCCTCTTATTAACAACTTAGCTGTAACGTTGAGGAAAATCATGCCAAAAACATCATTCACATTGGTGTTAGCAATTCAGTGTGAATAAGATAAACTGTGTGAGCAAGTCCATCACTTTTATTATGGAGTACAAATGAAGAAACTATACTAATATTCAAAGAATAACCTACAAAATTAACTGTTTCAGCACTGAAAAATGCTAGGTGCCTGTTCTAGGATGATTTTCATATGATTTCATTGAAAGAGTGCATGCATATGTACGAGGTCAGTAAACAGAATGACTGCAACTGATAAAAAGGACAAGCAAAGTGTTATACAATGATTTCCTTCTTATTATGTCCCAACATGATTTATGACTGGTTGTGAAATGGCAGTAATATACAGCACTGTGCACACTAGTATCCACTAATATTCATGGAAGCTTCTACGGAAATGTTTTTCATGTATTGTTCTGTCCTGTCTGCATTGATGGGTATAAATAGAAACAGCTTCCTGAGGCCTACTTTGAATGCAGGTAGCATTAAAGATGCAAAGCCTTTATAATTATCCAGCTAAGAACTGATACAAAACAAAGTTGAGATTCAGCAGTGTCTATTTCTTTTGCAGTGTCTGCCTAGTTCTAATTTTCGACCTCTGGTATCTAATGTACTGAATCAGTGTATGATAAATTGACAATGAAGTGTATAAGTCATATGAAGATGGAGGATCCAAACACTTTTTTCATGATTTCAGAACTGGTGTAGCATCATTTAGGTCAAGCTTGACTGCAGTGGTAATGTTATTTCAGAAATGGCAAAATTAATTTCTGTTGTTACTCTCCTTTAGAAGTCACATGTATGGTCCACATTTTGTGTTGATAGAAGTATTCCTTCCTCAGTGGTACAGCTTCAAAATCTCCTTGGTCTTTATAGTTACTTATTTGTCTGGGGCACTTGCTATTACATAGCTATAGATATTCCTGATGTTATCTTGTTTATATTTTGTGGTTTAGTGTGGATCAGAAGGGTTTCCATAACACACTATAAGTATTTTCTCTAAACTTCAAAACTTAAATATTTTTCTTGTAAAGTGAAAAGCAAATGTGAGTTTATATCTAAAAACTGCATAATGTCTTCTTTTAACTTCTTCATCTGAAAATGGTGGAGACACCATGTGTTTGAATGCACTCCTACACTGGAAAGCTTCCCTTTTTCTTCTTCTTTTATTTTTTAAACAGGTAAATCAGTAGGCAATAAGTGCTTCTTTTCAGGTGTGACCAGGAGATCACAGGTTAACTGACATTGCTCAAAGTCTCATAGCAGATAAATGAAGACACGGACAATCAGGCACAATATTGCAGGATGACATTCAATTCACAGCCTTAATACTGTGCACTAAAGTAACATAGCTGCATTGCTAAGCATCTCTTGTTTATCCTTAGTTATCTTATGGCTATTAAATGTGTTCACATGTAAAGAACATTTCAGGAGTTGAGGCACTTGGCTTTTAAAAGCGACACCATACTTACTCTGTGCATTACTTGCCACTGTGTTTAATTACTTATGTGGGAGGAAAGTGACAGCTTGCATTCACCCCCTTGTTTTGCAGACTTTCCAGATAATGCATTTAATGTTAATACTGTTAATACATTTAATTACATTGTTGGGAGAGAAGAGTTCATCCCCTTATTTTGTACATTTTTACTCACTAAACCCATCACACAGCTTAAAGTTGTTTAAAGATGTAACTTTATATTATAATATTTATCATAATTCACAGCTTCAAAGAAAAGTAAGAATTTAAGGGTGGTACAGTTAGTAAAAATGCCTCACAGTGCTTGTTTTGCCTGTCTGTCTTCTTGTAAAGTTTGAACTGTCCTTATTGGCAAAAACGTATTTTGTTTCATAAAACATTGAGGAACATTTATTTAAAAATTACAAAAATGTTAAGATGCAATCTTTTACCACTTTTGTAATCTTTTAATAGTATTTCCTCAATTAGGATATGTTTTTACCATTGAGGACTTTTGTGGTTCAGGGTTTACTGGTTTTAATCTACACTGCTACACAATTTTTACTGTTCTCTTTGTGTCTGAGTGGTTTTGCTGAGTTCTCTGGATTCATTCTTTATCCCATAAACCTTCTGCAAAATGAACTGATGTTTCAATAAAATCCATGTACTTGTGAGTTTGAGTTTACCATGCAATACACTGGTATCCTACTTAGGACTAAACACCTTTTGTTAGCCCAAATAGACTATAGCTGGCAGCAACCAGCATATGATATAGGAGGTGTTAGAAAATGAATGAATGAATGAATCAGAACTTAAATGCTACAATATTTATTAAGTGACTCCATTTGCATTTCACGTACAACCTTTTATTGAAGACATAATTATTTTAAGTTACAGACAGTGGTGTATGTACTGACTTGTATTGATTTAATACCAGGGCTATGAACATCCACTGTTTATCTCAAGGCATTTATTGAGAATCTATTTTATTTTCTAGGGCCTTATAAACTGGGTATTGTGAATGACTGTTTCTTTTTTTTCAAGCAAGATCTAGGCTTCAGAAAATGACAGACAAAATGTAGATCTTGAAAAAAATGAGCATATTTTGGGTTAATAATGCTGAGTAAAAATACAAGCAAATTCATTAAAAATGTTGATATATTTCAGAATCATACAAGATAAAAACAATACCTGCAAGCATGTTAAAAGGGAGGCAGAGCTGAAGGAAGAATACATTATACAATTATAATGTATAGGCATTGTACGCAATAATTACAACTAGCCATTCCTACAGATAAGGGTCATATATTCTTACTTACTAATTTATTTGGACATAAGATCTACAGTGTAAAGTTAAGACAATTCAGTACTGGAAAAAGCCTGACTTTTTGTGGAATTTAAGTAACATATCATTACTAAGGGTTTTGCATCCAGGAAGAAAGAAATCATTGTTTCCCTCTACTCTTCCCCTCATTAGGCCAATCATCGAGTACAATGTCCCATTTGGCATGTACCTCACTAGACACTTGCAACAACTGGAGAGGCTGCAAAAGTACCTCACAATGTGTGTGAGATATATCATTCATAAATGGAGATCATATATTTCCCCACAGTAAAAGAATGCCTAGGCCATAGGTTCATAGGTGTATACTAGGCTAATGGTCCTGGAGCCTTTTACAAGCCTAGCGTATAGGATTACCCTGACATCATGCCACTCGACCTTAGTTCCCAGACCCTCAGCCAAGTAGAGCCACTGGAGTGATCTCCGGGGTGAAATTTCTGTTTCCCATCCACTCATCAAGATTTCTCTTGAAGAGGGCCAGTAAGGCACTCTGCTTGACATGTATGGTAAGCCTATTCAATAGCATGGGCAGTCTCTGGGTTATGAACCTGTCCCTCCAGCTTGTTCTGTTGATTGTGGTAATGAGGCTGAGGTCTCTAGAGCGTGTAGTGCAGAGGGATTGGGATTTCTTTAGATGTACCATTTCTAAAAGAGCTGGGTCAGACATGGCTTTGTAAGTCAAGCAGAGATCACCTCTAAGTAGGCTATATGAGACAGAGAATAGTTGTAGTTTTTTGAGTCTGTCCATATAGGACAAGTGTTTAAGGCCTAGGATCCTCTTTGTGAGGTACTTTTGCGGCCTCTCCAGTTGTCGCAAGTGTCTAATGAGGTACATGCCAAATGGGGCATTGTACTCGATGACTGGCCTAATGTGGGGAAGAGTAGAGGGAGACAATGATTTATTTCTTCCTGGATGCAAAACCCTTAGTAATGATATGTGCCACATAGAAGGACTTTCTGACCACAATAGCAATGTAGTGGTCAAAAGAGAGGTTGATGTCAACCTGTGCTCCCAGATCTCTTATGATACCTTCTGTGCTCAGTGGACTACCATCGATGTGGTAGTTCATGGGAACCAGGTTTTTCCCAAAGGGGATGATGACACATTTTTTGGCATTGAGCTTAAGGCCATGTTTCTGACACCAGTTGTTGGTCTCAGTGAGGCCTTTCTGTAGGTGTCAACATCACTTGTGGAGTTAATTATGGTTTCCAACTTGCAATTGTCTGTGAACTTTGTCAGCCTGAGTCCATTCGTGTTGGCCTGGACTTCAGAGAAGTAGATACCAAACAGGACAGGACCCAGGACTGAACACTGTGGGACTCCAGTTGTGACTGGTTGGCAGTCTGACTTGGAGTCAGCTACTTTCACACTGTAGGTTCTATCTGTGAGCCAGTTTACAACCCACCTAGTGATATAGGGGTCGATGCCTAGCTTAGTGAGTTTTTCTATGATTCCTGAGTGGGGAATGGTATCAAAGGCCTTTGCCAGATCAAGGTAGGCTGTATGAACCACCTTGCCTTTATCTACAGCTCTGGTGACTGACTCAAAGAAGTCGACCAGGTTGAGCAGGCATAACCTACCCTTCACAAAACCAAACTGCGTGGGATCCAGAGTTTGGAGATTCCCTATATCCTTGTTTAATTAAGTCCTTGATGGTGCATTCCATAGCTTTGCATATCAGATTTGTCAGGCTAATGGGGAGATAGTTCCCAGGGTCTGAAGTTGCTCCTCCTTTGTGGAGAGGGATGACTGTAGCAGTGTGCCATTTGGTAGGGACAAATCCTGAGGTGAGGCTGTGCTTGAACAGGGCACACAGGTGAGGTGCCAGCTCAGTCTGTAGTTCATGCAGAATACAGCCAGGGATGTTGTCAGGTCCCATAGAAGCTGTATTTTTGGCCTCGGACAGTGCTGTTTTAACCTGGGCAGCAGTAATACTGGGTGCCTGGCAATCTACTAGTATTGTGATTGGTCCTTTGGGGGGGAGAGGGGTAAAGTTGCCAATTAATCTGTCGGCCAGTATATTGGCAATATCTGTTGGCTCAGTATAGGAGGTACCATTGTGCAGTAGCTCTGATCAAGTCTGGGTATTGCCATGGAGATTCTTTACATAACTATAGAAGGCCTTGTGGTTGTCTTTACTATTTGCTGCAGTTCTGTTTTCATAGCTGCCTTTAGAAGATTTGATGAAGGATCTCAACTTTCATATATTTGTGATTACAGTTTTGAGAGCTATATCCACTAGACAGTTAAATATGGGTTTGATCACTTAATGTGCAGGTTTTCAAACTTTTTGTCAAATATTTTTAAGAGTGAACAGAAGGTTTCTTACTGAACATTGCAGCATTTTGAATTATAAAACAAATTAAGGTAGCTGTACTGAAGCAGAATGCTGTTGAATTTCGTGTCTGCATAGAATCCCTGTGTGTGATCTGTCACTCTGCTTAACTGTATTAAATGTAGTCACTGTTATGCACATATCAGTAATTAAGGTATATGTAAGAATACCCTAGTATGTCTTAAGGTTCTTTCAACTGCAGGTTGTAAACCTAAACATAGAAGATATTGTAAAACACAATATAGCCATATATTCATGTAACATGCTGATGTTATATAAAAATTATATTCAAATCATTAACAGCCTTTACATTTGATTTCATTTCCTTGCATCTGGCATTCACTCTTGCTTTGTTGATTTCAGAATTTCAAAATGCTTGGCAGGTTGTTCACAGCAACACATTTCAGCTGTATTCATATTCATTTGTGTTACCATCAACTTAAATTACCGTTGCATTTAAAATATGCCATGTTCTTTTGAAATGACCAAGCTCTGCTACCTTATGGAAACAAAGCGTGCACCTCTTCCTGGAGCTCACAGACTATTTCAAGGTATGAGACTTTGGAGAAGCACTTTTTTAATCTTCTAACATCAAGGGTAAGGCTGTGCTCTTATAAAAATAAAGAATACCATGTGTATACATTTTCACTGCCTCTGATGTCAAATAAACTGAAACTAACTTTAGGAATTAGTTCCAATGCAGATTTTTAGTATGCTGTTGAGGAATGTGGAATGATTTATGGAAAATATGGGCTTGCAAACTGTGCACAGCACAAAGTGACGAATGCAGAATGCCTCAGAAAGTTAAACAGTATAATGAACAGCAGCGATCGGTCTATACTTTTTACCACTTTCTAAGTCATCTGCTTGGTATGTTAGGTTACAGTTGATTTCCTTAAACTTTCTATCAAAATGTATGTCTCTCTCCTCTTATAAAGTCCATTCTAATCTTCTTCTTCTTTCGGCTTTTCCTGGTTAGGGGTCGCCACAGCGGAGCACCTGTCCGCTCATGATTGCCAGTGGAATTTTACAGTGTCAAGTTGCCAGCCCGGTGCCCAACCTTCCACAGAAGGCACACACACACACACACACACACACACACACACACACACACACACACACACACACACACACACACACACACACTCATAATTCATCATAATATTATTCGGTACTTACACATTATCGCAACCAGATTCCGAGCAGGGCAAATGTTTCATTTCCAAGTGATCGGTTCAGTGATGACACTCAGGTTATTTTCAATTGGAGACATGGATGGCCAAAAATTTCCAGAGGAGAATGTTACCATCCATGTGAGTAACACATAATTTAGGGTTATGATTGACAAGACGATCATGATTTTCTTTACTGTGTGGAGCTTTATATGCTCCATGTACTTCTACTTATGGGACAATGTGAAAGGTGTTGTCAGCTTTCAAAGCCATAAACGGTTAACGGATGGTGTCAGAAGGGCTGTATAATGTGGGTGTTTTTGGATAATGAAATGAGGAGTGAAGTCAGAAAATAATACTTTACAATTTCAGAGTTGCTATCCTTCAGAATACACATGCAAGAACAGATGCTGTTACTGTAACAACTCTGTAAGTGTATTGCTCCAGCTTAAGGACACATTACTGGAATTAACAGCAGTTGTCCCAGTCCCCTTCAATAAACACATCACACCAAATAACATTTGACGATCTTTATTAAATATTCATAACATAGATTTGTTCACCAACTTCATTTATACTATACATAATAATGGATTCTTAACACAACATAACATCCTTGTAATGTTAATCAGGGCAGCGTACCTACTCACCCTGTCTCAGTAAGCAGCGTCCATACCTCTACTCACTTACTTTATTTATGAAGCACCATCCTTGTAACATTAATCAGGGCAGCGTACCTACTCACCCTGCCCAACAAGCAGGGTCCATACCTCTGTTTTCTTACTTTACCTATAAAGCAGCATCCCATCTCACTTCATACACCATTCATTAAATTACCATCCACCAATTAACCAGCATCCTTACCTCAGCTTGCTTATCTATTCAGAAAGCTTCCTCCAACTACTCAATGTCCTTTCCCCAGATCCTTGAAATGAACATCCAGACACCAGAGGGGGAACAGAAGAGGGCAAGCCTATCCCTCTTCTCCACCAACCAGCCTGACCAGGCTGTTCCCCCTCCCTTCTACTCAAATTGTTCAATCCCCTACTTCCCATAACAGAAAAGGTTCAAGCCAAACATCATTCGGTGTCCCCATCATCTGCAAAGCACCTTAGAATCTCATCATAAACCCACCTTGCCATTCAAACACTGAAACACACCCTAATGAAACTAAATAAAGTAGGGTTACCATGACCCCACTGTACCACCGAAACATCCACACCCAGAGAATACCTCCCGTTTTAGCTTGCTTGTATTAAAGCTGAAAGATGGCTCAACCTAAATGGACTGACAACCAATTATCACAACAAAAACCACAAACTATAACCCATTGAACTCGAATCACCACCCAATCAAACTACTAATATCAAGTCTCACACCCAGGACCCAGTCAACTGTCGCCTATCACATTAGCCCAGCAACTACCCAGTTCTGGCTGTGCAACAACTCAATCACCATAGGGCATAGACTAAGGTGATTACTCAGACCCTCCTTGTGCCCCATTCCAGTCGCAAGAACATCCATCCTATCAAAACATCACCTTTCAAATCCCCCTTTTCAGGCCACCACATGATGCCTTCTGCACTTCAGCAATCTGCAAAGAAAACAGAAAACAATAAATTAAATGTGCACACATACCAAATAATTACTTAACATGGCGTCACTGACGAGGACCCCTGCCACCTCATCAAGTATTTGCCAAGCCCTGCACCACAGTATGGCACCAGCCCCCCCCCCTTTGACTCAAATCCCCTTGGACAAGAGTGATAAATGCTAACTGCAGAAAGAGCAGCCGAACTTGTCTAGCTTGTAACCATCCCCAAGCTAGTACCCTAATAACCTCCTATGACACTAAGAGTGCTGTGACTCCATTCCACCTACCTGAATCCTGTCCGCTTTGATGCGTCATAATGAGTACTAAATAAAATGCATTACCTGTAACCTCATCAAGCTCACTGTAGGAACCCAAACTCTTGCCTATGGCCAATGGCTGTTGCTCTCTTTAGCTATTGAATGCAAATGCCCAAAAGCAACAACTTTTACCATTAATCTAGCGTACTGAACAGTTAATAATAATAAATTGTGCAACCAATTTATCCTGAGATCACAAACTCAAATGCTTGTCCTTCTCTGACTAGCAGTGTAAATCCTCTAACAAAATCAACAACTTTGAAATCCACTTACTTCCATCATTAACTGCTGCCCACTTGTGTTTCTCACATGTAACCCCCTAGCTTGCCACTGCTTCCATCATGCGCAAATTCACTGTGTACTCGGCACACCACCATTTCCATCAGAAACTGTTGCCCACTTGTGCTCCCCATGTGTAATCTCCTCGCACGCCACTGCACCCCATCTTCCATCATCTGCAAACTCACTGTGCAGCATCACAACTGATACTCTTCACACCACCATCTACAAAGAAAAGGACAAAAGTAAATCCACTAAGATATAAAGAGAAGGCTCCACCTTATAACCACCTATTCCAAATTATAGCAGCATCATTCCAAAACCCCATCTGCAAGGAAGAAAAGACATGTCAATCTTCTAAAATACATAATGCACATTTCAAGACATCTTCAAAGACAACCTATCCTGCCAACCCGGGAAGGAATGTACCACCACCACACACATTTGTGACAAAGCAGCCATAACTGAAGCTATGCTTCCAGTGAAACTATCAAACACCCAATATAAATTTAATTACTAAACCCCACCTGAAGGGACCTATCAATATCCACAACCAGGGTAACCTTGCAATTCCCTACATCGCTTAGCACACTGTATAAGCCAAGCTAACATATTATAAAATCATCTGCCTAGCTCTTAACATTCCATCTCCAAATGAGGCACACTAACCAAGTAATGTAGAACAAATGGACAAAATGCAGCAAACCTAATAGCTTACTAGCAGCTTACAAAAATACAATTACTCCAAAATAGAGAGAATGTTTAAAAGCATACTTCATTAATCTAACCTGGAAGAATTCAAGCAAAAAGCAGTTAATTCCTTATTCAAATTGATAAAATAATGTACTGGCTTCCACAGTAATGTCTATATGGAAATAAAGCTTTTTCTGTAAACTTTTTATCATAGTGTACCTGTAATTAGAAATAAGCACACCAGAATAGTTATGTGCACTTCAGAAGTCCCAGCCTTTCATTTCCAAAATGAGGAACACCAGCATTTGAATCGTAGAAGAAATAGGACAATGAGTAACACCTACTAAAGGCTTACTAACAACTTCAGCTAGGAAGATCATAGGATGGTTAACATTTTCTGTTTTGTATTTTTTTATACAGCTTATTTTTTTAATTTTTATATAGCTTAAATTGCCATATTGGTTATCAAACTGCTGAAATGACCGCCATGTGTTTCCAGTGCCAAACCAAGCCACCTCCCTTCTCACAAAATCTCATCCTAATCCTTCTAGCTTAGGTAGGAGAACTTATAATCTGTAATTTATTCAGGTGTACTAATCATGATTTAAATATTAATGTATATTTATACCCTGGGATCTGCCTGCTCTGCAGATCCATAACCAGCCCATGAGCAAAGACCCCTACTGCTTCTCCACTGTGCAGAAAGGCATCTGGGAACAACAACTTGCAGCCAGCGAATCTATTGCTCCTCGACTGAGCTGTAGCCCCCAGCAGATACTAGACATTTGCAAGCCCCCCAGAGCATACTGAATCCCGGAAAAGCCAAATAAAATGAGGAAGCATAGGACCAAAACATTGCTCTTACCAGGCTAACAACTTCATGGGCAGGCCCCAGGTGCAATTGATTCCACTAGATTTTGTTGCCACAATAGTAAAATTCCTGCCAATATGTCTGTCACCTTTTCAGCTGATACCCTGTACATCCGGATATAATTAGGTAGCAAAAGTGAGATTTAAGCTCTGTATCACTGTACATCATGATATGTCAGTTTGGCCATAGTACATGGGATTACCTAAAGGAAACAAAAGAGAAGATGCAAGCTACTATTAAATTTAATTACCGACCTAAGCCGAAACACAACTGAAAGTCAGAAGCATGCCCAACCTCCGCCACAACGGCAGTCTCAGCCTTACCCACCTGCTTAACGGTACCCTGCACCATTTTTTTTCTTTGTTTGATTTTTTTGTTTGTTTTATGAAGCACCAGATACTTGACTTTTAGTTCCTTACCTTAACCTTAGACATGCAACTAAACGAAGCCCGACTGCACATGTGCAGTCCGGAACTGCTATTCCAAAGCCCGCAAATGGACAATAAAGCTCCATAGAGCCGCCACTGGTTGACAGCCTGCCATTTACAGGCCAAATGCCTTTTTTTTTTTTTTTTATTTTTTTTATTAATATCAAGAACTGCCCACACAAATACAGTAGTCAACAAATCCAACCAGTCCGTAAAACAACCACTGCTGTTCTCTCCAGCCACCAAACCAGTAACAAGACTCCAAATGGATTTTCATTATTTACTTTTTTTTTTTTTAATAACCTACCAATAAACTGCTGGCATGCCAATGCACTCACCCCTCCACCCAGAACACTCCAGGAAGCCGGACCCAGGCGGCAGACCAAAAACTGCTAAAGTCTTTCTCCTGTCCTGGCAACCCCAATGAACGCTAAATTAAGTATGAAACAGACAGCAACACTGAGGTCTGGCAACATTTCACCAGCAAGGAGAATCAAGCCACCCAAGTACCAACCCCCCTCCAACTACCAACATACAGAAGGAACCACCACACAACTTGTGACACCAGGCCATTTCACTCTGCCAATGAAACAAGATAGATTTTTTTTTTTAATCTGGGATCAAAAACAGTCTGGCCACTATAAATCCCTACCCTTGCTGGGAGTGGTTGAGAGGAATGTCCTCTGAATTAGGGCAGCCAAAACTACCGCCATGCTTCAATCCACATTATCATCCACAGTGCATGTGTGGAGGCAAACATGCTTCACCTATCTCTTGGCCCACAAAAAGCCATTTGCGGCCTCTGTCATGTAAATTACCTCAACAAACGACTGCCTTAAACCTACCCCCACCAACGATTC
Organism: Protopterus annectens; assembly: GCF_019279795.1. NCBI lineage: Eukaryota > Metazoa > Chordata > Ceratodontiformes > Protopteridae > Protopterus > Protopterus annectens. Next base: position 435,721,933 of record NC_056725.1, read on the forward strand.
CCAACTCAGCCAAGACTGATACCGAGCGGTGAACCCTTGGAGACCCGCTCCATCATAGAAGCACTGCTGTGTCGTCTGCAATATGTCCGAGGTTAGCAAAGTATCCACGGCTTGCTGCCAGCACCTCTACAACATTCTCTTGCCCTGTACCTAACCTAACTAGTGGGTTAGCCCCAATGATTATTTGTAAACTCCTCCACCCATCATTTAGATGATTTACCTCTTTAAATCTCACTCGTCCCTCCCACACTCTTCATACCACTTAAAACAGTCAGACTGGATACGGTCTCACAACTGTGACGGGAACCAAGTTACCTGAAAGCCAATGTAGATAAAAACATAAAACCTCTTCCGATGTGTAAAACCTTACCTCTAAACAAGCTAGTGAGTAGACCAACTGTTTGAACTACTTATTCATTCTACAAATATTTGTCCTGGTCCAGTACAATGTTACCTGCTAATCTTTAGGATAAGCAATGAGGAGTTTAGCAATGTTAACTCTTCCCCAACACGGTAGTCTCACACAGTGCAGGCATCGCAAAGGACTGTTATTTGCAGGAACCTTCAGCCCGTGAAAACTACCTCTTCCACAACTTCTACCATTATGAGGATACAAGATGGCGCACACCTAAACCCCCATAATCATCACGATGCAAAAAGGGGAGGACATTTTTTTTTTTTTTGAGTGTTACCTCTTGCTATTTCTATTACTTTACCTAAGAAACTCAAGGAAAAATGATTCCTTTTTTACTTGCCAACCATTCTCCAGAAATCATCACTAAAAAAACAGGCACTGAGCATTTCTTCCCCACTGTAGAGAATCACATTGAACCTACACAAAAGCAGCTCCATTACAGGATGGTGCCTAAAGCCCGTGAAACATCCCAACACTCGTCAAACCTTCAACAAAGGCAGCACCATTCCATGCTAGTGCCCAAACCCGTGAACATCCCATCTGCTCATTAAATCTCTTAGCCTCTTAGTGCACAACATAGCAGGGCATAAGGCAATTCAGAAAATGGACTAAACTAGGGAATACTTCTCCTCTGTTAGAGTAAAATTAACCGAATCTGTGTCTGCATGCTACATCCAAAACCAAATGCACATTATTTACTGACTTCCTCATCATTATTTATTGACTTCTCAGTAGCTGCCTTTCTCTTTCTTCCAACCTATTTGATCCCACAGTTAATAATATAACCACCCTAAATCTAACTAAAGTAACATATACCAACTATTCCTTACTCTTGAAAAGAGAGAACTACATAAGCACGTGCCTGCCACCCACCAAAACCCAGAGGGTCTACCTCTTCTCCTGGTATACATACAGGTCGTCATGGGTGTACCCTGCCTTAGCAAGTTCATGCCAAAATGTGATTGCTTAACCCAGCTACACTAGGCTAAACCTCTTAAGCCCCTCCCCATCCTTATCTCATTTCCTCCCAGCCATCCCTGTCTCCACTTAACCCTTTCACCTCCCCAACCTACTTAACTCCTCTTACTATCAACCTACCCCCACCCCCCACCCCCCATGAAGATGTCCTGGACAACATGGTTTGTTGTCAAACCTCATTTACAAACCATTTGTATTCTGTCGTCAATTGTATTTTAGGACAGGCTGATTGTATTGAGTAATGTGGGACCTGACCATAACTTTTGTAACTGTCACTACTTATATTGGCAGGAGTAGGGCTTGGAAATGAACCATTTGTCCTGTTTGGAACCAGGTTGTGATAATACGTAAGTACCTATTATCAGGAGTAGGGCTTGGAAATGAACCATTTGTCCTGTTTGGAACCAGGTTGTGATAATACGTAAGTACCTATTATTCCTCCCTTTCCTCTCCTCTCCTGAACCAGTTCACTTCAATATTTTGATCCTTGCATTTTTTTCAGGACTTTTTAAATCAATCAAAAATGCCTAAATTGAGTATTTTTCCTTGCCACAGAAAAGATCAAAACTAAGTTTAATTTCAACAAGTTCAGTTTTGATGATATTGTCCAGTTATAATCCTTTTCTTTTAAACTGCAAATATGCATTTGAAATATAATTGTATTAACTAACTTTGGTTTATTGACCTTGTTTATACTTTTATTCAGTCATGCCATTTTATTTTACTTCTTTAATGGTTTGTCTCACAGTGACATCAAATGACATACAACCAAATATTATACAGACAAATGGACTCAAAAGTTTAGATTGCAAAATTCAAAGTGAGGGAATATAAAACCAAAATTGTTGTATGTGCCTGAAGTAGATTTTCATACATGGCAATGCCAGTTGCAGGGATTTAGAAAGGCTAAGCCCTTTTTACCACTGGTGGTAATTGTCACTTACCTCAAAGTGGTGCAGTGTCACTGGCGATCTGTCTCTCTCTGGCCTATAGCAAATGCAGCATTCCAGGGGAGTGGCATTTGATAAATAACCATCTAGTCTTCCTCTTGTAGTGCATGTGGTAAGTGCTTTATACACCTAAGTGATTCATAGGCCTGTTTAGCTGCTTAAATCCTTACAGACAGCTGCTGTAATTAACTTCACCAAAAGCTGATAGTCATCCATTACTTTAAATGTACAATCCTGTTATTTAACTGCTAGGGATGTTTGTGGATAGGGAATGGAGCATGTGTGTGTGTGTGTGTGTGTGTGTGTGTGTGTGTGTGTGTGTGTGTGTGTGTGTGTGTGTGTGTGTGTGTGTATGTGTGTGGTATATCTACGTCTGTGTGCGACTGTATTTTAAATTGCACTGTGGACTTTATAACATCCTGTCACTTACAAATGGTTGGAGTGCTGCAACAATTATTCCTATGACATGAAGTAGGTGTTTCATTACGGCTCTTGTACTGCTTTGTAAAGCTAAAAATAAACAATTCAGTCAGCTGCCCAGCATAGCCAAAATGCAATTTTAAAATGAAGTAAATAAAACTTAGCATTCAAGTAACAGAATAGTGGCCAGTAACTGCAATTATATCATTTGAGTAAATTAAAAAATAAATAAGTAAATTGGATTCTTGTGAGTATGTTGGCTGATGAATGCAATCAGTTACTTAGCATTCAATAACTCCTACATTACTAATATTCATATGCTTTTTTCATTTGTTGAAAAAATGGTTTTCATCATTAAGTTTATGATGTGTTCTGATCCAATACAATAGAACTAAATATGGGAATCTAACCATTTCAGTGATTACTTCAGTTATCTGCACCTAGGATACATCTGATTCATATATTTGAAAAACTGCTACATTTTTCTGTGCCAAAAGCAAACTACATGGCATATTCAGGAACAAGAGAAAAATAATGTTTATATGTGGACTTGAGAGTAAAAGCTAAAAAGAGTTTGCCACAATCAGATTTATAAAGAAACAGCTATTGTGATCAAGTTTTCCTCAAAAAGGTCTTAGCAATGATGTCAGAGATATGTAGATTAAAGCTGCCACAAAAGTGTGTACTTGTACACCGTACCTCTCAACCTGTTAGTGTAGGAAATTTGGACAAAGCCACAAATAATGGTGGGAAAGGGACAAACATAGGGACAGTTTTTAAGTATTGTTCTTACAAACTTAGGAATTGATAGAATAACAGGTTTTGTGTTAGCATGAATTTTCTGACAGGTATGAAATCTGAAACTCAATTGTCTGTCATTATTTTCTGGTTTCAAACGTTAATGACTTGGCAGTGTCTAGCCAGAAAATCATAGTTTTATGAAAAATGGACCAAAAAATGTGAAACAAAAATCTGGAGAGTCTCTGGAAATCTGTACAGTTGAGAGGTATGTTGTACACCTACAAATGCATGCAAACCAAACACACACACAAGCACACACACACACACACACACACACACACACACACACACACACACACACACACACACACTCACACACAAACACACATTGACAGAAGTAGACAAACATACATGGGCATACATGTGAATGTGAACCAGTAGACATACTGATGAGCACATATGCACATGCATGCATAAATTTACACACACACATTTTTACACAGACACACAATATGCAAGGATATCTTTGACGATTTATTTATTTATTTTATTTTACATTTGTTGACTGGGATAGTACAACTGGATTAATGTCCATTTTCAGTGAATTCCCAAGGAGAAAAGCTCCAAGGTAAACAGATAAATAATAACAAAGAAGGCATATTACCAAGGTAGACAGATAAGTAATAACAAAGAAAACATATTACAGATGAGATATTTACAAATGACATAAGCAGACATGAACAAAGAGAGAAAATCTCAGTTAAAACAACTATTCTCTTTTTTAATTTCATCTTGCACAAATATTAAAAACATTTGTCATAGTATGTTCTGAACACTCATATAAATATGTTGTCCATCTTCCTTTACATTCTCCTCATGAAAAGAATGCTGAGACATGATAGAAGTGAGAACCAGGTGAGTTATTCTTAAGAAGCATTCAGCATGGTTAATACCACAAGAATGGTTTTGCGTACTGTAGTACATGGTTCATTTCTGTACCCAGGATCTATAAAGCTGCTGGGTAAATGGAATTTTTATATTTTTCATAGACTGCTTTCAGTATGTGTACCAGATAATGGATTATAGCATTTACACTAAGACTATTCTTTTTAAATTTTTGTGCTAGCCTTTTCTCCTTTCCTTCTCTGCCTTTGCTGTGTCCTATTTTATGATGTCATAAAACAGCTGTATATATTTAGCTATGTTAAAGCATAGTTCTGATATATACCATACTTTAATGAAATATTAGAAACATAGAAGAATATGAGCGATAAAATAAAACTATTTTTATAGGGTGAACATTTTCTTTTTTCACCTGTATTTCTTTTCTTTATTTAATTCTTTTTTTCTGTCTTATCCTGCTGAGACTATTCTTTACCTAACTGGTTGGGAATATCTTTATTCTAAATAAAACTTCAGAATATAAAGAGAGAACATGTGACTTTATTTATTTTGTATGTTGTTAACAATCATATAAGACTTGTATTGTACCACTGCTTCATCCACCATAACAAAATGCAGGAAAACATGACAATTTACATAGTATAATTAAATAATGCAGCATTAATGGCTTAAATAAAATATACTCAGCTTTGTTGTCTTCATAAAAATATACCCGTGCAAACTTCAAACTCAGACATCAGAAGTGATTTATGTTTATGATATGAACTAGACAGAGTTGTTGTGTCTTTCGGTTTATCCCAGTTAGGGGTCGCCACAGCGGAACTCCGGTCCGCTAATGTTTGGTAGTGGATTTTTACATGCCGAGTTATCAGCCCTGACGCACAACCTTCAATGAAGGCACGCCCATTCACGCATGCCTCCACACAGAAGACGCTCTAACTGAGAACTGAATGGGGACAACGTCTTGCTGTGAGGTGACAACGCTACCACAGCACCACTACCGCGGGGTCATGAACTAGACAGAGTGTGAAACTAATTATCTGTGGCTCTGTGGCAGTTGTGAAAATGCAAAACTTTTTGCACATATCCACATACATACAAAGAAAAAAAAATCTCTGGACTCATCCCTACCACATAGATGGTACAAAAAAATGTGTCTTTTGGGCCAACAG